>NW_027526204.1:50045992-50203412 GCF_048455015.1 Haemaphysalis longicornis
GGATGAAGGTTTTGTTGTAGTAAGAGTGACCGATAATTTTGTTTACTTCTCAGCGATATTGCACTTAAGCTGGCAGCGTCCACAGGTGATCCAGCCATAGTTGACTGACAGATCCAGAAAACAATTCGCGCAAATATTTTAATCTACAAGGTAATATGCTATCTTGAGGTGAGCCTGGAATACCTACATAACCAGCACCAACGCGCCGTCCGGACCAAATACAGGTCTTGTAAAGCTAGTAAATTGTTGCATCTTTCTAAACATTCGCGAATTACTGTTTGTATTCATTTAGGCATTATCATGTTTAGATTTTTTTTCAAGAAACAATCGATATTGTTACCAGCACAAAAAAACTATGTTGGCTTTTGCTCTTCTATATACGATTGTGCGGCTCGCTTAGTGGGGCTTCCACCTCCACTGATATCTATCACATTTACCATGTGCCAGATCTGTGGCCCGCCAGCCAGGGAAGAGCACTGGGGATTAGAAGACATAAAGGGTTCAACGTCTCAATCACCTTGGCAAAAACACCACGAGGTCTAATCGCTGAAAACGTGTTACGGGCTTGAAGCGGCTGAATGGAGAGATTCTTTAAAAAGTTCGTGGAAAGAAGGTGGCTAGACGTCTTTGTGGACATTAAATGTAGGAAGGTTCTTGCATAAATTGACACTTGTCTGGCGTAAAAATCTGTTTCGGTATCGTTACTACGCCACTACCCGGTGATTATCGGGAAACAAATACCAGTACACAAAATGTATAACAATGAATAAACTCTCCGCCGTACGCAAACGTCTTACGGAGTTTAGTTTGGGCACGCTACTCTAGGAGCAGGTACATTGCGAAGGTGAGATGTCACATGCAATCCCCCAAAACAAGGGAAAACCTTAGCAATCACCATAATTATCCCATTACTCATCATCTGTCAACTAAAGTACTGTTTATGAACTGACCATGGGGGCTGTTCAGGCTTGTCAGTTCGAAAGCCGTTCTGGTTTAGAGAAAACTCAGGTTGTGGCGTGTGTTACTATGTAGCGATTGTTCTCCCTAACGATTGTTCTCCCTAGCCAAAAACGTCCCTCGCCCGGACTCCACTAAACACCATGGAGCTGTTTAGCTGGAGCAGGGTGATTTTGGGGGTGCTTATCGTCATCAGTGCGTTTATTTTCCAGGGCTATAGTGAATATGTACTGTTCTTGTTTTGAAATAAGAATGAGGTACCGACGGGAAATGTGCAACATTTTTAGGGTACTTGTATCCGATGTTTGGGCAGTGTTTCCGGCAATGTCCTCTTTAATTGCAATTATAAATTTTGTTTATAGCAGAACGTTGCATCCAAAGTGTTACCTGGTGTACCTTTCCGGCACTGCCAACTGCAAGAAACCAGAAACCGAGGTATGGCCTTCAAGAAACCGAAGTCACGCCAGTAAGGACACAGGTGAGTGCAGGAAGTTTTTTTTTCAGTTCGCGATTTCAACTACCTCGGCGGTAACCCGGCTCAGCTTTTAAGAGAACTGAAGTCAAGCTTATCAGCAGCATCCCGATGAACGCCCGGTTTTCAGTGTTTAGCTGGTTTCGGGTATTTTAACAGTGGCGCTGTTGTAGTTCGAGTCATTTGGTGAATATGCTGAATGTTGTTTGCCACTCAGGGGTAGGCGCCGGCACCCAGAGCTACCGCTAGGTTCGGCGAAATCGGTATCTTGTCCCACCGATAGATGGCATAGCGGTTCAGCAAGGGTGCGTTCCTCTCCGCCATGCTAAGAAACGGAGTCTCCTGCCTCTGACGTTTAGCTGTCGATTCCTTTCCGCATACCGTAGAATTTCTGCGTTCAAGGCACCGCCGTTGGCGGACGTCTACTCGTTGAATGTTCGAAACCACGCGAAGGAATCACAGCTTTACTGTTTCAGTAGACTTAAAACTGGGCGGAACGCAGTTTAATGTTCTTTTTTACGCTGCGCGTACTTCCGTTCCGTTTGATTTTTGTTCCCTTGACGAGTCTACCTTCCGGCGGCATGCGGTGTATTCTTGAAGAAGTTCGAGGCACAAAAAAGAAATTATCGCGATCTTCTTAGGGGATCCTTGATTAAATCCGTATGTTTCAACTCCGACTCTGCGAAACTCACAAGAAACGTTTGGCGAGAGAGTTCATCTTCCTGGAGCTATTCATCGGGCATGGAAATCCAGCTCTAGAAGAGGGAAACTTTGGTGCCGTAGGCGAGTCGGAGAATGACTCATAAAAGGGACGACGCAGCGAATGCAGGAAAATGTCGCTGGTGGGAGAGAGGAATAATCCTGTGGGTGTGTGGGTGGTCAAATGGACACGGGTGGTACAGAGAAGTTCAACTGCAGGTTGAGTGGAATATTTAGGGAGGATCGAACTACGATTTCGTGTTTGTTTTGTTGAGAAAGTTCGAAGCACTATCGATATAAAATTTTCCCTTTTCTACAAAACTGTTCCCTGAAACGAAAGGAAACGAAGGATGACTGGTAGAAACAAGAACATATTATCGCTCCTTTAGTGCACGTTTATTTATAGCTTTAATGCGGTCATGATGTAGCAAAACTGTGTGAACCGTATAGCCAACTCGGGCTCTGCAGATGATGGTTTGTTTTACGAAATGTTAGGATAGGACCATAACTTCACGCCAATGTATAGGTTGGCGCTTGGTACCTGTATCCTATTTTTGCGCATTGTGTGACCACAAATTAAGAAAATGTATTGTCTGCCTTTGACTACCAAGTCTACAAACCTAGGCGTATACCTGCTACTTGGGAAGGATCTTAACAAGCCATGAGGATTCCGCGGAACAACGACACCAAGAGGAAACAACAGGACGAGCGCAGCTAACAACTGATTTATTCAACGGCTTACGCCCCGAAATATAGGAAAAATTGGCGCATGGGCCGAACATACAAGTGCGAAACGCCGAGAAAGAACATGTTATTCGTCAACTCTACAGACACGACTTTAACAATTCTGATTTTATATTATACAAAGCCAAAAAAGCGTTACTCACGCAATTGTGCGCAATATTTGTCAAGAAGGCTTCCATTACCTCCCGCCCGAATATGACTGCTGCCCCGGCAAAGACCCTAACCTTATTTAGTCGCGCCGTGCACCCATTTTTTTCACAGTTTCGGCATTGCTCCGTCAAGGTATTTCTAGCATCTATATCTCCAAAAGTGCGCTCATGCTCTCATGCACGGTCGTTCACGCAGCTCCCGGTTTGGCCAAAATAGGCCTTCCTTCATGTCAGTGGAATTTTGTAAACGATGCCTTTGGGGCACTTCATAACGGGCTTAGAATTTTTTTCGCACAATCACTCCGTTTGGTTTTCTCCTTTGCATTCAGAGAACAAAGCTGTCCCAGCTTCACAGGGGCAGAGAACACCATAGGTACTCCATACCTATTACCCACTTTTTTCGAATTGTGGGCTACTTTATGCATGTATGGAACCACGACTTGTTTCGCACAATCCTTTGATACCATTTTGCGGGTTTTTCTTTTTGTCTTTTGGAGGAGGGTTTAACTCACCACTGCCAGGATCGTACAGGGGAAGCCAGCATCGTCCAACCGGGACCCTTGGTTTTTCTAACTTTGCTCCATTCTGTGCGAGCACGGCTTCATAAGTAAAGATTCAAAGCACATTGCAGCAATACCTCTTTTCACGGTCTTTGAATGCGCTGACTGATAAGGTAAAAGATGCTTTGCAACTCTTGAATGATAAATTCAAGACACATGTGTATCATAAAAAGACATTTCATTGTTTAGAAACTGTAGAGTTTCTTCTTTCGGAACCTCATGTGTAAACATCAGCCCTTTGCCTTGTTGTCTAAAATCATCTAAAATACCGTTCATCAGGTCATGGTAGCTCACGTGATCCTGCTTCTTTAAATGAATAAAAAATGATCCACATACCAAAAACTTTTAAAACCTTGTTCCCATTAAAACCATCCCCTAGGGTGTGGTCAATATAAGACAAAAAATATTACACAGGACAGGGGCTACACACGAACCGATACACATACCACGACGTTGCAAGTAAAAAGTATTGTCAAAAGTCATAAAAGTGCTTTTGAGATAAAACTAAAGTAAAGGTATAAAATTATCTACATTCATCCCTAATGAATTCTAAAACGAAACCTCACCGTTCTCCTCTATACAGGCCCCAACCGACTCGAGCAGTTCAACCTGATGCACAAAATAAAAGAGGTCTTTAACATCGACAGAAAACATAAACCCTATGATCTGGTGTTGTTCAAGAAAGCAAGTTACATTCTTTGAATTTCTGGTTGCAAAAGAATCACACAACTCTAGTGCATGTAAATGTTTATGAAGGAACCTGCTGACTTTGATCTGCCAAGAGCCTCTCTCACTAACCACTGTCCTAAACGGCAAATCTGCTTTAGGCGTCTTGGACAAGAAAAACACCCCCAAACGAGTTGCCTACACATTTATTTATACCATATGCTACCTTCGCTAGTCCCAGGTCATTGCATAACTTCATCGCCTTGCTTTGTATTTCTTGTGACACCCTTCTTAACCTGTTTAAAGTCCTTAATGGTTGCCTGACCGGCCTTATCACTAAACACACCTTCAGATACAACAAAAAAACTACCGTCATTTTCTGCCTGCAAACGTCGCAGGTTCTTATCTCTAAAAAAGTGCAGAACATCTTTCAAGGGTCGCTTCTTAGTAGTTCGTGGCTTGTAAACTGCCTTCGCTAAACTGTGAGCCGCTTCTAAAATGCAGCGCTCTTGACTCTCGCTGTAAGCTTTCTTGGCGATTCTTCTGTTTCAGTAATGATCATGCGCATAAAGCCGCTCATGTTACTTCACATCCACGTGCTGCTGTCGTTGTTTTCGTGATGAAGTACCAACGCTCAGCTGCTGTCTTTTTTCTTGACAAAATGACTCATCTGCAGGATATAGAGAGAGGCATTTGAAGCCATTAAAAAAAGTAGGTTGCAAAAAAAATCTCAGCTTGAATTACAGACGTTCAAAACGTGGGCCTGTTAGCTCTAGGCTCTTCGGCTCTTATCAGGCTAGGCTTTCGGGAGTTAGACGTTTTCCTCGTTACAAGCTAGACAGCAAACATAAACTTTGAACCACAAAAATGTTACCTGCATATATGCTGCTGTGTTGATAACTTCCAAATAATCACTTTCCCAACCATTGTTTTTCGTTAGGAAAGAAAAATGTCGGTGCCCGAATAAGCGGTCTTTGCCACTTCTTAACCAGCATTGCAACTCCTGAATGTTGGAAAGAGTAGGAAAATTTGATTGCCATAAATGCCACCTAAGGCCAGTATTACACAGTGTAATATCAGAAGTAGATACTCCAACAGAGTCCCAATAACAAGCAGTCACGGAAAGCTTAACCCCGAAGTGCATCCCAGCACAGTTTTGAAGAAGAATGCAGTGGACAATTCAAATAAAACAACTGATGCACGTATAGAGTGAGAAGTCAATAGCGTGAGAAGTCACGGAAAGCATAACCTCGCAGTGCATCCCAGCACAGTGTTGAAGAAGAATGCAGTGGACAATTAAAATAAAACCACCGATGCACGAATAGCGTGAGAAGTCGAGGTGTTCTTATATGTATATGATATATAAGTATATCTAAATACATATATATATATATATATTTACAAATAAATAATAAATAGAGAGAATATCACGTTCGATGGGGGCCAGTACAAAACTATTGAAAGAACTCGTTTGCCACGTTTCCCGTTTGTTGTTTCAAACAGTTTCGTAGTTAGAAACTCCTTCTTCAGGGCTGTATTTTAATTGCTCACATTTCGCCTTTATACAAAAACTTCTGTCAGGGAGGGTCACTTCTCTAATCCCTCCAGAAGAGGTCGCGGGTGAGGTGTGTTTCAAACAGTTTAAGCAAGTCAGGCATTCCGATTGGCTAGAAAGGGGGAAGGTGAGGGAAGGCGAAAGAGCACGGGCGAAAAGGCAGCACAAAAACACGGAAACAAGAAGCACACAAGCAGACGCAACATCAAAAACAAGAGTGAGTCTTGCGGGCTCCGTAAATGGTGAAAAATAGTCAGCAGGATGGAAAAGGGGGAACAGAATAGGGGTGTAAAGAGACGGAAATAAGATGGCGACACAGGCATAGATCATCGATTCGGTCAAACTGCAACGCCGCATGCATGCAGGGCCCCCCAGTCGACGCATGGTCCCCGCACCATACTCAGAATTTCCTGTCCCATTTTCGGTTTTATTTTACTCCTGGAATAAGCCAACAGCAGCTCTCGTCTTGACGCCACTTCGACGAAACGGAGTGGAGTAGCAAAGCTTTGCCGCCCGGCCAACGAGCCGCGGAACAAGTACAACTAGGATTTCGTTTCATTTGCGGAGCAATCTTCGGCCGTTTTTCTGTCTGCGGTGTGGCGGTCATAATTTATGCACTCTGCGTCGGCGGGTCCGCGGGCGCGCTCACAGCTGTTCAAGGTCACTGGTTGCCGAACTGGCGGGAGTGGGGGGAGCGGCGTTCTATTACATTTGTTTTGTTTGACTTAGTCCATAAAACGGGGTTCCCTTTCTTCTTTCTTGCTGTCTTTTTTTTGTGTTGTATGCACGATCCCGATTCTGCGCTCGCCCCCTCCACCGGCCGCAAGGCCCCGATATTTCCGCCTAATGCGCATCGTTGCTACATGCATTCAACCTGGACAAATATTCGCCTTTTGTTTTTAAACGTCGGAGGCAGTCTCCTGCCTCCGACGTTTAGCTGTCCATTCCTTCCGCGTACAGTAGAATTCCGCGTTCAAGGCACTGCCTTTCAAGGACGTGTCCTGTCGGGGTTGTACACCTCCCGATATAATCACAGCTCTGCAGTTTCAGCAGATTTTACACTGAGTAGAACACATTTTATTTTTAGATGCGAAGCATCTCATGCTCGCCCTTTCCTCTCTTGGGGCTCCGTCCTTTCCTCCGTTGTTGTTTTCCGCCATCCGCACTCTACTGGGCCTGAGCGTCTCTTCAGCTCCATCAGCGTTTGGCCTGACATCAGTGCAGTCCACTACAAATAAAAGAAATTGTTAGGCTGCACCCAGTTTCGAACCCACGACTCTCTGGCTGCAACGGGAGGTACGTGGTGCTCTTTCAACTGCGTACCAACCGAGACGGGAGCATGTGCTACGAACGCGCCTTATGTCCTTCACTCATTGAAACAACGTCAAGAAGCTACTGATACAACGAAGGCATGCGAAGCTGAACGTCAACGGAAACGACGAACTGAAAACTTTAGAGACGGATGTTGAATTTTCCGTGGGAAAGCTTTGGCGGGATTAGACAAGCGTCTTGCAGCTCAACCAAGACATTGAAGAGGGCGGGCAGCAGGCTAGGAGCGTGAGCACGCAATAAAGAAAGACGAGAACCAGGAAGTGTTCGGTCAGGTAACACGGGTGTCGGTCTCTACATTTCTCTCGCTGTCTCTACATCTCTCGCTGCCTCTACTTTCTCTACATTTCTCTGTCTCTACATGTGCGTGCACATTACGTTCCCCTTAGTGCTCCGATAAATGAAACAACATAACGGCACCACCATAAAACCTACGTGTAACCCCCATGATGCTTCGCATCCTCCTCATCATTCCCCACCGAAAGATGGTATAAGTTGTTTCTTTACGCTGCACGTACTTCCGTTCCCTTTGGATTTTGTTCCCTCGACCAGTCGACTTACCGGTGGCATGATGTGTATCTATGAAGAAGTTCCAGGAACAACCATGAAACTACCGCGAGCTTCTTAGAGCATGATTGTAAATCTCTGGGTTTCAACTCCGAGTCTGCTAAACTCACAAGAAACGTTTTGCGAGAGAGTTAATCTGTCGCGAGCTGTTGATCGGGGGCTGGAGATCCAGCACCAGAAGAGGACAACGTTGGTGCCGCCGGAGGGTCAGAGAAGGACCCAGAAAAGGGAAGACGCAGCGAATGCAGGAAAATGTCGCTGGTGGGAGACAGGAAAAGGCATCTGGATGTGCTGGGGCTGGTCAAATGAACACGGGTGGGACTGAATTATTCATTTGCAAGTAGCTTAGAATATTTAGAGAAGGTCGAACTGAGATTCCGTGTTCGTTTTGTTAGAAAGTTGGAAGCACTATCGAAATATAATTTACAATTCCTACAAAACTGTTCACTGAAACGAAAGAAAACAAAGGATGGTCGGTAGAAACAGGAACACAATATTGCTCGTTTATTGGACATTGATTTATAGCTCTAATGCTGTTAAGATCTAGCAAAATTGTGTAAAACTGTATAGCCAATTCAGGCCCCGCAGATGATGGTATATTTCAAGAAAGATAAGGATAGAAGCATAACTTCCTGTTAATGTAATGGTTGGCGCTCGGTACTTGTATTTTGCTTTTGGCAGATTGTGTGACAATAGTTAGGAAAATGTACTTTCCATTTTTCACCATCAAGTCTACAAACCTAGGCGTAGATCGGCAAGTCAGAAATGCTTATGCGCAAAAGCCGCGCTTGTTACTTCACATCCACGTTCTGCTGTGCTTGTTTTCGCGATGAATTATCAACGCTCAGGTGCTGTCTTTTTTTTGTCAAAATGATTCACCTCGAGGATATAGAGGGAGGCATTTGAAGGCATTTCAAAAAAGTAGGTCGGCAAAAAAAATTTGAGCTTGAGAAACAAATGTTCTAAACGTGCGCCTGTTAGCTCTCGTAACTGGAAAAGTCCACTCGGCTTTCTGGAGTTAGTCGTTTTCCTCTTCAGCTGCTAGAGAGCAACTATAAACTTTAAACTACAAAATGTTACCCGCATGTATACTGCTGTGCTGATAACCTAAAAATGTACACTTTCAAAACTATTGTTTTTGGTTTGTAAGGAATACTGTAGGTACCAAAATAAGTGGTGTTTGGCACTGCTTGACCAGCACATCCAACACGTGTCCCAGTTGAGCACACTACACAACCAGTTTCATGAAACACGAAATGCCTTGCCAAAAGAACTCTCTGCGTGATAGCAACAACTCGCACACTTCCTACAATTCTACTTTTTCAATTGATAGGGGTTGGCAGTCATCAAGAATGCATCAAAGAGCAAAGAAGAATGTGGCACGTCCTTGGAAAAGACAGAGAATTTTGAAACACTGAAATAAAGTTGTGAAAAAATGCCCGCCTCGTGTGATCCCAACACACTACTAGCAGAATATGTGTCCTGTGCGATAACCACTACGAAGCAGGCGGGGCTGTTTCTCCTCCACTTTCCCGAGTATGTATATTAAGATATTTTGTCTCCTGCATTTGGACGTGGTAGCCATCGCCACTCGGACTACCCGGGGTGATGGGGACCTTCTTTTAGCCCCCGGGAAGTGACTCGAACGTCTACAACATGTCGGAAGTGGTCGACCAGTGACAAAACACTCTTAAGCTACCTGTGGCACCAAACTGCCAGAACAGAGGCTTTCGCTATGCATGTAGTGAATCAGAATGTGAAATGGGGAACTAGTTCAAATATAGACAGAAGATTACTGTTGGCAGCCAAGCATGATTCGAAAGCAAAAAGAGATTGAGTTCGGTCATTGAAACGGAAGAATCTTGAAAGACGGAAAAAAAGTGGCGAAATAATGTCCGCCGGGTGGGATCCGAACCCACGACCTCCAGTATACCAGTCTGGTGTGATGACCCCTATTCTACCATTGGGGCTATTTTCCCTACAATTTCTGGTTTATTTATGTTAAGCTATTTTTTTCCTGCTCTTGGGGGTGGTAGGCATTGCCACTAAGACTACTCGGAGTAAAGAAAACTTTTTTGACCCACGGGATGTGACTCGAATGTATACGGCTTGTCTAGAGTGGTTGACCAGCGTTGAACTCTCTTGAGATACTTCTCACAAAAAGCGTGCCAGAACAAAGGCCCTCGCAATGCATCTAGTGAATCAGAATGTGAATTGAGGGGCTCATTGAATTTATTTATTATTTCTATACTTAAACAAAACTAAGACAGAAGATAAAGATTGGCAGTCAAGAATGCCTCGGAAAGCAACGGAGAGAATGGGACAGGTCATTGAAACCAATAAAGAATTTTGAGAGACAGAAATTAAGTGGAGCTAAAATGCCCACCAATTAGTATTTGAACCCACGACCCCTAAAATACGCGGCTGTTGCGATAACCCTGCGGTGACCCCACCTGGTGGGAATTATGGTCCAGTTTCTTTACGACGCGGAAGAAAGCCTGTAAAAATTTTGCAAACAACGAATCGTCTTTACAGAGGGTGTTCGCCCTAAACTGCTCTGCCTGATGCATTTGCAAGGACTACAACAGACATGGTCAGCGTGACAAGTTATATATATTGCCAATAAAGAATCGAACCCTCGATCAGTGAGAGGTTAAAGGAGATGTTTAATTTGTTCCAGCTGCTGGCCCCAAAGCAAGAGATGCCTTCCTTGATGGCACAGTTTTTAACCTTCTTGTTTAATATTTGCGTGAATGTTAAATGACAAGAAGCGTTCAATCATCCATTTTCTGAAATTTAAGGTGAGTTCGTAACCTTGAAAACTAGCAGCAGTGGCTTTACTCCACATTTTCAGAGAAATCAACGAGATATCGCAACCAAGGATGACAATACAGGCGACTCATTACGTGCTTCAGCTGGCATCTTGTCGGCCTATGAAAAACTTAGGAGACAGAAAAACACCACTTGCGTTTCTGATGTGCGGGTCGATGACGCCACTCAATCATTTGTGACTGCGTAATGTATGTCTAGGACAGAAAATGCATTTGTGCTGGCTGAAGAAACGCCTCAATAGATTTCGCTCAAACAGCAGTTGTGAGTATTAGTCCGCACCCAAACACGATACTTCTGTTTGAAGCGCAAGTGTCACTCCCGGGGATGCAAGCATAAATGTCCATACGTCAATTAGGTAATGTCATGAGCATTTCCGGGTAAGAGGGGTGTTTCACCCATTGCGCGGTCAGTTGTGCAATGTCGAGAGTATTGGGCACGGGTGCATGAGTCAGCACCGCATCCATCGTCCTGTTAATCTGTAATGTGCACATGGTAAAGAGTAAAAAAAGGTTCGAAATTTACACGCAGTGTTTTTTTTCTGTGAGCATCACACAACACATTATGGCATAGTTATTGCTGGATTCTAGATAAATGGCTAGACAAGTTTGTGTCATTCTGGCACTCGGTGAGTGAATCAATTTTTGGGTGCTACGCTGCTTCACTGTTGTCGGTGTTACCAGAAGAATATCCTGCTTATTTGAGGAATGTTGCAAATCAGCATCTGGTAAGTTTGTTTCATTCGGCAACTCGGTGAGTATATGGAGTTTTTGGTGCAGCGCTGGTTGACTGTTCGGAGTTTTACCAGCAGAATATCCAGCTTATTTGAGGAATTGCTTGGGTTTGGGCGAGTTGGTTTTTCATGTCGACTTGAAATGTCAGCTTGAACAAAAAACGATAGGACTTAGGAAGGAAACACGGACACAGTGCTTGAAAGCATTGTGTCCGTGTTTCCTTCCTAAGTCCTATCGTTTTTTGTTCAAGCTGAAATTTCAAGTCGATATTTGAGGAATGTGGCAAATCTTCATCTGGTATGAGAACCTCCGGAGGCCTTTGTCGCAATACAATGCCCTGATCTAGTAAATCTGCAATTCCATTTGTGTGTCAAGACTGGAGGGCTTCTATTTCGGCATGTGGCCCAAACTCGTCTGTTTTTTCGTTCACCCACGAATTTTCAGAATTTTAGCATCAAACGGGAGCACACCAGCCTGCTTATTACCAAGCCGCAGCCGAAAAAATCTGGTTGCCTTAACTATTACTCTTTCGCGGCAATATCGCTGACCCTGGTCATTTAGGAAGAGATGGCTTCCGAAGAGGAGGTGATTAGTTCTTTTTATGCACGGTGTCTAGTATCTGACTGTATCAGAAATTTGAATGCTACAGTCGAGCTGCTTTTTTTGTTTACTGGAAATTTGTTTTCAAGTGCATCAATTGAGAAACACCTTGGGAATAAACGCGCTGCTGAAGGGTACGTGAGCATATAAATAACGAAGCTCAGAATCACATTGCCTTAGGGACGGCTTGTCTGAGATATCTTATACCACAATCGAATAATGGGAAATATTACTTAAACAGGCCTTGGCGTGTACACCTCGCTTGAGACAGGTATGTGGGTTACGGCATTTACGGCCTGATTTAGGTGGAGGGTGAAAACATTTACACTGCTCAAACAGTTCAAGAGCTTTCCAGGTCCTGCATTATGGCAGGCAGTGGCGTTCGGGCATCTCATGAAGGTATTCCAGGCTCGCTTAAAGATAAGAGGGTAACTAGATAAAGAAAAAAAATTTCCGGGAATTCTTCAAAAGACCTGTCAGTTGAATCCGCTGCCTTGCATGCCGACGCCGCCAGCATAAGCGATATGTCGTTCAGAGAAAAACAACGTAATCTCTAAATCTTACACCTACAGCAACGTCAGGAAGGTACAAAGCCTAGTGGAATGCTTGTAATTTCTAGCGAGCTTTCAGCCATCAAGGTCATTTTAAAATGAGTTCGTATGCGTTGCAAAACAAAAGAGCTAACATTGTTCAAGGTTGAATTTCTGTGAAGTCAAAGGGATCACTTGTTACCTTGGGAAAATTAATAGTATACATTAGGGGAGCTATATTTCGCCGCCCCCATAACATCTGTTTTGGTAAACTAGGCCTCCCTTCATAAAAAACAGGGTACGAGCAAAAGCATACTGCACATTTGTTGGTAGAGATAAAAGTATGTCGAACTTTGAATGTCGCAGTGGAGAATGCCACCATTCAAAGCCCAATCCAGCAACAAGCGGATATCAGTTGGGTGTGATGTCTGATTACTTAGCGAAAACCATTTAAATAACGGAACTCTCCACTAAACGCAGTGATGATAATAAGTAGTCTGCAATAAACGACATTATTTCCCAATTTAATGTAATCTTCTGAACGTCACTCGCAATTGTTTTTTCCTACCGCATCATACGAAACTTCACGGAGAATCAGCACGAAGTATGCAGAGAAGAGAACATTTTTCAAAATATTTTTCACTTTGAATATAGTCGCGTAAATGCACCTAGAGTGATGGCAACATGGACTTTAGACTCCGCACTTCAATTTGTGCTAGTACCTCCGCAATGTATGCAAATTTCTTTAGTGTCTCTTTAAGGACCCCTTTCCACACTTTTATCAGCAACTTAAAGAAGGCCTTTATACGTGGAGTCAGAATTCCAGACATACACTTCTGTCACCTGGTCGACTACCAACAAGACAGTAATGGCTTGTTCACTTCGACTCTGGGTTAGTGTCCGTTTCAGTTCCTTGACTTCCTGTGTTACGCTAAGTAGGTTAATTGCAATAATGATCACTTCTTGCTTGATGGGGCCGGGTTTAACTTTTATTATTCAAACTGTCTAGGAGCGGCACTTTTGCACCACTCATTTGTGGATCACCTCTGCTTGCCGTTTATCGTGAAGAGATTGTACGATTGTATCAAAATAAAAAAAAATTGGCCGCGTATGTGCTCCTTTGGTTGCAAATGACGTCTAAAGACAATAGTCTTTATCGGCTTTTGCGAAGTAAATGCCTCCCTTCGCTTTACCGCTCACCTCTCAAGTTGTTTCTCTTGCGTCGCGCTCCTCCCAAGGTAGAGACGACAAATGTTTGCTTAAATCAATTTAAATTTCCCGGGTTCCACTGCTCCAAACCGGGTGTCTCGATGTGAACTCTGCCGAACGGCGAAGACGCGCGTTAATCGAGGCACCCTACTTCAACGTTTAAAGAACAGCGTTTCCCTACTCCACGTGCGTTGCAAGCAGAACGTTGAAACTATCTAGTGGAGCCTTGCGTAGCTGTTGCCGGTTGATTTCCTAAAATGGCGCCAGAAGCTATAGTGGCGCGGGCGACAGGCGACGGCGGAGTGAAGTCTTTTTCTGAAGTTGATGAAGTATTTAATTTCGCAAAAGTCAAGCATGTTTGAATTTTAAAAAGAAACACTGCAAATATCACTTCTTTATTGATTTGTTGTCTCATATTTGCGTATTATCTTGTTCTTCTTCAACAATGTTGACAAGTATGAACATTACACTGGACCAAGACGGGTAGATTTAGCTGTGACTATATAGGACTATTGCGCAGGCATTGTTTTGCTTTGGCCGGGTGGCTGAATAGAGTCACAGACAGACAGATGGACAGACAGACAGACAGACATACAGACAGACCAAAATTTCTGTGTTTTAGTAGCCCAAAAAAGACTATCGTCTTTCAAAAAATGTAGTTGCGTGAGAGCACCGTACATAGCCATACACAGAAAGGAATATGGCTCTCTGAATGGGGAGTGGCTTTCAGACTAGTCGATTCAAGGTGCTGCCTCTTTAGACGTCAGATTCTGGTTATATTCTTTTGGGCTGCGAATTTTATGATGCTTTATATTTTTTTTGTGTTTTTAGTGTAATATGACGCCTTGTTTGCATGTTTAAAGGAATGGTTTTTTATTTGTGCTGAGTTGGAAGTTAGCGGTTCTGTCGGTCAAATCTTTCTGTGCTTTTATGTTTTTTGGGCTACGCAAAGTTTTAGATCACTGATACCAACTACTAAAAACACAAACACAAAAACACAAAAAACACAAACACAAAGCAAAAAAATGTCAACTTGACAAGTTAAAAACTGGATCAGGGCGTTCCAAACACGCGTGAAGGCCCAACCACACGCACGCGTAAAACAGGCGTACTCGCGCAACGACGTAGACCGGCGTAAGCGCGTAAGGAACCGGCGTACTCCGGCGTGCGCCGAATGTATCGGTACGCGCTTGTTACGCCCAAGTCAGATCCCGCCAGACATCGACGCAAACGTTCGGGCGCACGGTGTTGACGTACACCTCTGGCGGAGATGTAATCGGCGGTCAGGTAGCAAAACAAGACAGCGAATTGATAAATAAGCTAACTGTACTTTTATTTATGCGATAAAAGGAAGTAATTTATAAAATACGGAGAACCAAAAACCGGAAAAAATACGCGAAGCAACGAGCAACTATGGGAGCAAGGCAGTTTACGCCAAATGTAGCAAGGAGTTTTGTGCCTGCCAGGCATGCATACTGATCTCTAATGTGTTTTTTATTGTCTCAAGAACTGTTTCAGTTGTTTCTGTAATATATATACATATTTTCGTGAGAATAGGCATTATTTATTTTTTTTAATAAAATGTAGTTGAACTGGTCGTTTGAAAAGCCGAGTCCGGAGTATTCGAGCCATACTGCGCGGCACATTGGTTTACGCGCGCGTTGCGGCAATGTGTGGTGACTCGCCCTCTCCGACGTCGTGGGTCGGCGTAAAGGCAGCGGCGTATGTCGCCGGAGGCGTACATCGTTGCGCGAGTACGTCGATTTTACGCGTGCGTTTGGTTGGGCCTTAAGGTAATTTCTGGCCCATGGCATGACGTAGCTGTCAGTAAAAACGAAAGCACCATTTCAAAAGCTGCGTGACCTCCATGAGGTATTACTTTTGTATCAGCTGTCTTTATTTCAAGCACGACAGCCGTTGGGCGAATAGGTGGCACACCTTCTGAATATTTCGGTTTATTAAAGAATAGTAGCTGCTCATCATAAAAGTGTCGTTTCTATGGCTTCTGAATGTAGAAAAATGTTAAGCAGAACATAAAAATTCTTCCTAACGTTGGTACTAACAGCGTCGTCACATATTGAGCAACTGAGCCTGTTTTGCTTTAGGTTATCGTAATTTTTCTGATGATCTGAAGTACGTCCACGTGTTACTCGTATCCCCATAAATACTAAGGCTTTCCGGAAATGGTGTTTGCTTAAGGAAGGATCACGGTCATAAAAAAAGTGGATACTGAAATTGATATTTCCCATTACACCACTTCTTCTTTATCAAGAAACCGAAAAACCATCAGCATTTTTTCTGTCAGTTTTGTTCTGTCCTCCTGCGTTGCATGTCTCGAAACCATAGACCTTGATATCCAAATAAAAAAGGAAGTTTTAATTGGTCTGCGTTCCGTAATCTAAAATACTGCCGAAACGATAGAGGGCGACAGTACACACAACATATTTCTCGTCCTCTATAAGGTCACTCGTATATTAGTCCCATGCTCGGGAAAAACAAAGCTCCGTTCCTGATAAAACGTTGAGTCAAGATACGGGAGTGTTTTTCAGGCGTAATTGGGCTGTCAAAAAAGGAGACCAGCAAGAAATCACGTGATTGGAGTTTTTGCTGGTGATTGGAGAAATCCGCTTCAAAAGCCCCCCGCCGCAACCCCAAATCGCTCAGCGGCATTCGTGGGTGCTCAGCTATTCAACTTCGAGAACTCCTGGGGAGCAACAGAGCGCTGTGGTAAGCCCGCTGAAGCTTCGTCTTTGTGGCTGTGAGGTAGTTCAGAGGGCAAACTTTTTTGCGATCGCTAAACGTGGCACTGCTGCATATCCTGCAAATGCTCTTAATGTTGGCCAAAAGCGTTAAGAAATTATTAACGACCCATACATTATTTAAAACTTTATTTTTAACACAGCGCCAGTTACTTGAAACGGACGCAATGCGTTGCTTTTCTGCTTTGGTAAACAATCGCTTCCAAAAAAACAAAATCGTTGAAACGCTAAATAAGCATTCGTTTTGTATATCACAGCAGTAAAGGGTAGTTCACTCATACCTTAGTATTATAAAATACCCATTCTTTACTTGTTTTGCGATTTTATGCATCTTACGTGTTTTAAATATCCAGTACACTTCTCTGTTTACTCGCCATAATTCATTACAGCTGAGTGAATCATGAGTTTTTTTACTCGCAGAATTCTTCTTTCACCATGGGTTTCTTCGCACCGGTAAGAAAGTATTTCAACAACTTGCATTTTGCATATTTTTTTCACGTATGTTGTTCTTACTAGTACTATTCTCACTAGAAACCATAATTCTTCTGGGTACATATTATTGAATGTACGTTATGGTAAGTATATTATTAGGCATACCCACTGGTCCAGCTTAGAAGAAAAGAAATAGGCAATTCAAAGTATCATGTAGTAGCAATAGGCAGTTTTAATTTGGTGACGTTTAGTGCCACTCTGTTCATCAGCATTGCCCGCGCAAACGTTCTTAACTACACCCCCCTTAATTGCGTTTTGTCACCAGAGGACAGCTTTACAGTACCAAGACTGTTACACGCCCTAGACGGCACGATGCAACTCGCGCATGGTTTACATCAGTCACCCGATTTGTGTTTGTGTTCAGGACTAAGATGCACTTTAAAAATAATTTTCTTTGCACAATACGGGTGCTTGAATATTTCAGAGCTGTTTTCTGGAAGTATAAAACACAAAACATTAACTCCTTGATCGTAAATTGGTCAGTAAGAAGCACTTAAAAACTGATGACTTCTTATGTCACCTTGTCCATTAGGGACCTATTTTATATGAAGCTGGTTTTAGATCGTAGTCAAATCCTGTTAGTTTTGTTTCAGGTAGCATATTATTGAAACAAGCAAACTTAAAGATCTCTCCCAAGCCATTAGGAAAAGAATGCATTTAAATCCCACAAGTATTGCGCAGTTTGGAACAGTCAACGTTTTGTTGCCACTCATGAAGCGGATAGCAAAATGGCATGGGTCTTGAATACTTAGCAATAAGCTGCTTATGGAAAGGAACACGTAGATAATTGCAATCATCCAACAGGGAAGCCGATCTCTGGAAAAAGGCGTGATAACGTGCCTTAACGTAATATAAACTACATAGGTAGGTTTCATTTATGAACCATCAGGTTTCAAATCGGTCGCTCTGTGACGAGATTTCTTGCAGTAAGTTGGTTTCGCAGTTGGGTGCAAAGATCAGGAGCGGTCATATACCGACGGCTGTTGTTTAACCTTTTGGTAGTTTTTTTCCTGATACATTCCACGTATATTAGTAAATTTTTCGAAACAAACGTAACTGTACCCTCCATTTTTCATGTAATTTAAAGACATCAACGCATTTTCACAAGCTTCATTTCAAAAACGGAACCAAAGATGTTTTATTCCACGGAAGGCAGTTTTAATATTGCCAGCGTGCTGAACTATATATAAAGTGAAATACATACATTTGCTTTTAATTTGAAAAGTTAGCGACAATTTCGATTGACTTACCTGAGATTATTGGAAAAGTTTATACCTACTTAATGCTGCCAAGTTTTTATTGGTATAGAAAATTTTTTTATCCACTGTCAAAAAATTATTTTTGTTAGAAGCATGAGGCAAAGCATTGTTTTTTGTTTAAACACATTTCTGGCAAGGTCGCCATTGAGTAAAAAGTTTCAAAAACTATATAGATAAAAAGCAGCGAGCAACGAAGTTATGTCCGAACCAACAGATATGTAAAAACTGATGTTTAATGACTGCTCCTGGAACCATACATAAAAACAAATTACTGAATAAAAGCAATGCTCCGACTTCATGTCTTGGCGAAATCAATGTCCAAAAGTAATATTACAATCGCACAACTGAACACACTGCGCAGTATAAATGACCAGTGTGACCAGATTCCACGAATAGTTTAGGAAAAAATCAGAATCAGTTCCAAGTAAATTGTTGAAAAAAAAAAAAAACATTAGTTTATAAAACCCCCTTTCATCATAAGAGAAATATTCCCTGTTGTGAGCGTGAGTGAACAGTGTTTGTAAGGTTGCTAAACAAGCCAATGGCGAGGATTGGAAGGCAAGAGGAAGTATCATACTTTACAAGGGGGAGACATTAGCTTCTGTTTTTTCAAACAGACCTAGTTATTCGAAACAGATGTGAAAAACAGGGTTTTGTTTCTAGACAAACTGGCTGAACAAATTATGCATATTTCACTGTGAAATTTTTAGGCATAGAAGCAGTATTCATATTTATTTCCCAAAGGTTGCAGTGGTGGCTACCATTTCACTATATGTAGCGGGGAAGCATTTTGCAGACAGAGCCAGTCACGCAAAATAAACATATAAAGACTGGGGGCAAAATATGCGAAATGGGCGGGTTATAAATATGGCCTACAAGTAAGTTCTGAGAGGCAAGCCTTACTGGCCTAATTTATGAAGCAAAACATAAGTACTTTTGTGCACGTTATGATTTCTGTTTAACCACTTAATCAGATCATCTTATATCAGGGGCATTTTACAGGAATGTTTGAAAAACAATACCTATAAAGGCTACTTTTGGCATGACCCAAAATAATTTTGCCTTGGCTATAGATTTTCAGATACCACATCGTGGCGATCATTGTTTTCGTGGCAATAATGGCCGCAGAGACTTTGGCTGATGGATGTCTGTACGATAACGTGAGTATATAAACAGGGCGTCCATACGTGTACACAGCCTCATAAACACACGACCACAGATACACACATACACACACACAGACACTGACGCATGCATTTATGCACACACCCGCACGCACGCACACACCAACGCCTACACAAACACAGCTACACAAACAAGCGCGAGCTCGTGAATGCCTACTCAACACGTTTTGCACATCAGGTAAATGCGGCTCTGGAAGTGGGTACATAAATACATTTTATTGTGATAGGCCATGTGTCCGGCTCCTTATAATTGTAGTTTTACGGGTAAGTTCCGAATTTAACACAATGCGTGCTCTACATACTATAAGATCTTGGTTGTATTTCAAAAACTATTTTATTATTATAAGCATGCATTGTCTGAATATAGGCGGTTATATTGCTAAATTAACACATTAAATTTGAGATTGACAGCCCTAATTTGGCCCCGAGAGTGTCATAGAATGGCTGAAGTAGAGTAATCGGGTTTTTAGAAGGAAGCAAGTGACGTCCTCAGTATTGAAGTGAAGTCAAGCGGGTACGTGAAAACTGCATAAGAAAAAGACAAGCCTCGTGCATTCTCAAAGACATACGCTGAAAGGACGCACTTGTGCTGTTTTAAACCTCGGTGATGGTGATATGTTTTTATAAAAACCCAAATAAAGCTCGGAGATCGTCATTTTCAAAATAGAGGAAAATCTTGCGCTATAAAGGACTTGACAAAATGTACTTTTCCGTTCGTATAAAAGTCAGAAATATTGTGTCGTACAAGGATTTATGATGAGACGTTTACAAAAAAATATTCCGGGTGCACTGTGCTTAGAGAAAGGCCTTTGATGTGCGCGTACAAAGCCTTTGATGGGCCATGACAGTTAGTAAAAATGTAGATTTAATAAAAACTTGAACTCCAAAGTACGAAATTTAATGCGAGAGTGTACGGAAGCAAAAAACGTGCGCAATGCAGTTGGACCCTGCTTACGCCCTACATAAGACAACCACAGTTATGTAGCACGCTGGAACAAAACGACCACTATATTTAACGTTTCTATACAATAGTACCTGCAACATTACAAATTCACTTTATCATAAAAAGGGAAGCAACTTGTAGCAATAAAAACTTATACCAAGGAAAGCCCGGTAAAACTTGTAACTGGTAATTAAAGCACATCAAAATCCTCAGCATTGACTAAACTCTTTACAGCAGTACCTCCGGTATTTTTTTCTTGGCGATTCTTGTTATTGAAACATCATTATCTACCAGTGTATTTAGTAGTCTTGGCATGGTGCAGAAAACATAGTTGTAACAATATTTCTGTGACAGAATGGAAAACGCAAAAATAGAAGATAATGTACAAAGTGAGCTGGTTCATGACAAGCTGAAACATAGACGGACATTTCCCTGTTTTAAGTGACTAGAGCAGCGCTGCACATTGGAAGTAGTCTGAATGCTTAGATGGAAGTAATTATACGAATAACGCACTAACCTTGATTATGTTGCGAGAACCGATCTTAGCTGCGGTTCTACATAAGACAGACCGAGCGTACACTATGCGACTGCACTTTGTATGGTAGGCCCACCAGAGTGAAGGGCCGCAAACTATTCGATACCGAATGACTATCTTCGATTTACTTCTCAGTTGCGATAGGAGACTTGGTTTACGTGTTAACCTTCATTACGGCAACTGCAGTGGTGACGTGGTGGTATCTGCGTTGTCACATTCCATGCTATTGTTCTATAATGTTGCTACAGTCTACACGACTAATACAAATAAGGCAGGTGAGAAGAAAAAAGGGTAATTTAAAATACGCGATTTATTTCTGTGAACGAACTATGAATTCGTTGGCAGAAAATCAGAGCAAAGTGTGCAGACATACATTGCAGTTTTGTTAGGAATGGCCTATTTCAGCTGTAACAAAATTGACAGAGATTTGGTCTGCGAGTATTTTTTGCCCAAAATATCTCACAAAGTAAGGAAGTTGGCGTTATTCCCAAGTGATCGTTTTAGGACGAGAGCTCGTCAGCAGCATTTGTATGCTTTTTTTCAGTGCATCCTTTTAGACCAAAACTGCTGCAGTGGATATTTCTGTATGTTTATGCCAATAGGGAGTGACAAATGCTTCCCTCATCCTTTCTGAAAAGAGGCTCCGGAGCGTGCGATGTCTTTGTGATGATCCTGCTTCCGAACGGCTGTATATGAATGGCTGAATATTAAAGACGTTTTCTCAACTTAACCTCTTCTCTGTGCATCACCAATAAATGTTGGGAGTCAGCCTTTTTCACTCTGCCTAAACACTCTCAAAGAGACGGCGCGAGACCAGAAATGTTTTAGTGAATAAACATTTTGGTCCTATACAAAGCAACGATTAAAGTATCATCAATGACAACCAAAGAGCTTTCAGCGTCCATTTGTATTGTAGTGGCTATCTGATCGGCTGCTTCGGTGACAGGCAGGCACGCACGAGAAAAGGTCACATCAGGATCAAGTACATGTAATTGTCCCACTTTGGCGCTTATGCGAAGAATGGCGCTTAATCGTTTTATTTCTTCAGTGCCCGTTATGCCCGTGGCGGTCTTGTTCAGCAATTCGTTAATTAAAGGATATATCTGGCAGCTTGCCAAGTGCGTAGCCTAAACACCGCAAAAAGTATTTGCAATACGCCGACAGGAGTTCCCTTTTTAATACAGCGCCAAAAAAAACATAATCGCCTTGACTAAACCTCAGTTCGCCCCAACCAGAAGGGCACTGCGAAATAGTTGCCTGGCAAAACATTATAGATTGTGAAATAAACAATCCAAATATACTCGACAAACCTTTAAATTACAACGGAAAAGTTCGAGGAGTGGTTCATGTGGCGCAAATGACGTGTTTTCATCTGCAAGCAGCATTGGCGCAGTTACCAATCCTGCTCGCCAGCCCGCGTGTGCGGTCTCGACAAATATAGCAGTTTGTAGTACCCAGGCATAAAAAACACATGGGTGCAAACTTTTGGTCCGCTCAACCACGAAGGCTACACCGGAAAGTGCTTGGCTTCTCATACGTTTTTCGCCGTAATACCGCGAAGAAACCCCTTCACAATTTGTGCATTAATACCGCACCCTTTATATATTCTCTGCGTGAAACCTTGTTTCAATTGCCCACATGGCGTCGTTAGGATTGCTGTGCCCACTTCGACCATGTTCCACACTACTTGTAAAAAAAGAGTACTTCATGGATCAATGTTATTCTTGACTAGTCACGCAAGAATTGTCGCACAATGCTTTTGTTGTAATAATAAATTGCAAGGAATAGGTTAAATATAGAGGGGTCTTTAGTAAATCTTCCGGCGGTGCTTCGCGCCTCCACTACGCTGACAATTTGAAGCGTGCAACTTATTTAGGTGCAAATTTTATGCAGCCTTCGATTACCGCACATTTTCTGCAAGTAAAAAGTAAGTACAGCACTCCTCTTCTTATGTATATGCTTATTAAATAACGCCTTCTTCAGCATCTGTTTTTACGATGTATAACACAAACTTTCCAAATTTCCATCCTGATAGATAAGTAAGGCATTCTTGTTTTGTGCAGCGCGGTGATGATGTAGCAGTGTTGTACACGTTTCTCCAAAATAGGAACAAAAGCCCGCTCCTCGTTCCTGCTTAATTTTGAAACGAGTTCCTGTTACAAGTTCCTTTATTGCTAAAGGAACGCGTTCCAGTTACACTTTAAACGTTTTAGGGAGTCATTACTTTAAAAGTGAATTTTATTTTTGAAACGAAAATATTGTGTCGGAAAACCCTATGGCGAAATATTCTGAAAAATTGATTGATTGATTCTAGGGTTTAACGCGCCGACGCAACGCAGGCGATGAGGCGCGCCGTAGTGGAGGACTCCGGATTAATTTCGACCACCTGGGGATCTTTATCGTGCGCCGAAATCTCGTACACACGGGCGTTTTTGCTTTTCGCCTCCATCAGAAAAGCGGCCGCCGCGGCCGGGAAACGAACCCGTGACCTCGTGCTCAGCAGCGCAACGCCTTAGCCACTGAGCCACCGCGGCGGGTATTCTGAAAAATGTCTGACTCACATCGAACTATGTACATTACACGAATGCGAACAGCACCGGCAGCAGACTATCTGGATATAAAAAGATTCGACCGAAATGCTCCTAAACTAATTTTTTCAGGGAGTGGCGGACGTATTCCAGACCCGCCCAAGTGCAACTGTAGTGCTCGTCTATAACAAGTGCTACATATAAGGCGCCTTCCACTTGGGACTTCAAATGCGCTGTCACAATACAGCGTTTCAGATGTGCAAAACAAAATTTACTCACATGGACGAACATAAATGTCTTGCACAAAAAACCGCATCCAAGGGAACAATACATGAGGGTTTAATGAATGCCGATTCAATACTAGAGTATCAGTGGAGAAAAAATGTCCTGAACACATTTTCGGTATTTAGAGAAGTTTTTTGTTTGAACTCAGCAAGAGTTGCATCCCCATGTTGGTGTTGGAAGACAAACCCGTTTTTAAGCCAAGCTTTCTACCCTTACCAGCCAATGGTTCCTTCGTGGCATGCGGGACAAGAAACTCCCAACGTGGCTGGGGAGACGGAGGACGCTTTTCGCTCACGAAGCACAGTGCAGATGGCGCGGCGATAGGGCGCTATTACCCAGTCTTCTCAGTTATCAACCCGGTGGACGGGTTGTGCAGACCCTTCTGTCGGCTTTGTCGTCTGTTTTAGCAACGGTGTTGAGTCTGTTTTGGTGCAGCTTCACGTCTATTGCGCACTTACTACACACAGATTTATAAATATTGTCACGAAGCCAAGGACGACGCAGTTGTTTAGAAAAAAAACAAGTTTATTGGAGCGAACTTGTGCTCCCCTAACAACTGAAAAGAATACAGAGGCGGCGAAGCAACGGTCAACAAAGTGACGTACGTGCGTCGGCGAGCGTCGCAGAATCGAATGCTCCGGCGTCCGCACTGCAGGCTTTTTATGTTTCGGCGCGCGTGGTTCTCGAAACGTCGATTCACATCGAGAACATAGTAGATCCAAGAAGATTATTCTGGGCTGTTCACGTTAGATCGGAATGCTCTCCCTATCAGGACAGATAAAACATGCGGCACAGAAAGAAAGAATGGAACACGCGCTTCCCTTGGCGCAGAGATAACACAGACCGGCGCAGCCGGGCGGTAAAAGCAAAACACAAATAAACAAACCCAATGTATGGTTCGCGGCAATATTCAACAGCACGTCCTGGTTAACCCAGAACCGAAGGAAGTGTGTGGTCATAAGGATAAGATACTTTAATGATTGGTTTGCAGGGCAGGAAAACAAAATCTAGAAACCAGTTACACACATCTAGCGGTAAGGGAAACGCCACCATTTGCGCACTGCTTGTCACGAATAGGACTCCGTTTTTTAAATGGCTGAATACCAATTAGTTTGTGTTGTAACAGGTATTACAAAATAGGAATGGTGCAAATGGTTCTGATAGATTTGAATTATAAAGCCTCCATCTGCTTTCTCGCTACACTCACACTTACAAAACTATTTAGTTTCAAACTACAAATTACAAAGCTCACATGCCGGACCGTTTCGGTGTCAGCGCTTGTGTCACACGGTGGTGTAGCGCCGAGCTTGCACATAAGAATGGTTAGGTTCCGCTGTCTCACCCTTCGAAACACGCTCCTTTCCGTTCTGTAGCCCGGCATCCGCCCGGCTGCAGAACGGAAAGGAGCCTGTTCGTTGCTCGAGCCTGGCCGTGGCCTACGCTTCCACGTTCGAAACGGCGCCCCGCGAATCGCAAGTAAAAGCTAATGAAACTCTGGTTTCACTCTTTCTAGAGTCACGTGTGTGAGTTTAGGTGACGTGGCATGTGGAATAGTTGTGTCGGTCGTTCACAGCTTTGCTTTCCAACCATCTCTGCAGCGTAGACTGGAGATAATTTTTTTCGTCAATACGTCGTTGGCAGTGTTGAAGAGCCGTTCCAACAAAGCTCTTGAGGATAATTCCGTGTTGTAATTGAAGATGCGTTGGTTCAGTCCGTCAGGCTCACGAGACCACCCCCGCTTGTGCTCATAGTCATGGGCTTGCGTGGAACCTGCCTTTTCACGGGCAGTGGTTTTTTTATGTATACAGTAATACCTCTTCAAATGAAAGTAGTAAAAACCGGGAAATATTTCGAGCTAAGCGGATGTTCGAGAGAAGCATAATTGTACCAATTGACATGAAATATCGAGTTCTTTGCAAAAAAGGCGCTACTACTTACAACCCCCTTAGCAGCACCTTACAATCTTGCTTTTAATAAAGGTTTGAAAGAAAAAAAAACATACAACAGACATTCACCGGATGGGAGCCGCGGTCTGCACACTACACCTCTACCCTCTTGTACACTTTGCGTCTGCGCATGTATGTCTCTACGGTCACATGACGTGCCATAGGGTTGCTTGACGAACTTTATGTGCCTCTAGGCTCAGACTTCCCGTTCATGGAACACATCGGCTTGGTGGTAGGCGCGGCTAAACGAGAAAAAGTTCAAGGGACTTAGGCGCGCCAGTATGGCGCGAATATTGTGAAAGGGTCCATGTTGGCAAAATTTTCATTCCACTTCAGACACAATTTCGAGCTTTCCGCAGTTTTGCCCAAAATACTCCGAAATTACGTGTAACAAATACATGGGAGGTATAGAACATGGTTCAGTGGCATAGAAAATCTTGACTTAGCCGATTTCTCGAGATATGCGAGTTCAATTTAACGAGGTATTACTGTAGTTTGTTTGACGACCATTAAAGCCCTCTGTGTTGCCGTGCGTATACCTTTGACAGTTGTGGGTTGCCCTTAAATATTCCCAAGCGCGAGCATCGGGGCCTCAAAAACCGAGCTTCGAAGTGTTTCTCGGGAGAATTTAGAACTCGTGTTCACCTTTTTGTCTCAGCCGTATCTCCAGTGACTTTATGCTATTCAGTTATTCATGTAATAAACATCTTTTATGTGTGGCCTCCGCCTCCTCACCGTCGGAAGGAAAGAACTTTGCGCACAGCAGGAGAAACCAGCTACGCTACAACTACTCAGCTCGCCCTCGGTTGCCGGCTGTAGCCCTGGTCGGAACCAATCCATAACAATACAATACAGTCGTCGCGCTGCTATGATGCTAAGGAAAGGTGGCACCATTTGTCCAAGCAAAATTCGAAAGCAAATCGTCAAAGTAATCTCTGCACATGACAAAACCGTACGTCAGAACTGTGCGTGGGGAGGTTTAGGACATCTACACACGACGTTGGCACAATGGCGTGCGCACCCAGCTTATCCTTTCCGACAACCTATGGCCCGCTGCGTGGATATTGTTCTACCTCTGACTTTCGAGGAACGGCGTTCTGCAGAAGGCGGGCTAATTGGCACCTTATAGAAGTCGTGGCCTGTGGTTTTTGTAATAGTTTCAGCCCTAACCCGTTGGCACTAGAAACAGTCAAACCCTAGGGGTGGAACGTCTACAGAAGGAACGACGTTCCTTCTGCCGTTTCTTCATCAACGTAAATGGTTACATTTGCAGTTCCACAAACTCTAATGGAACGGTGGCGTTCCTCCGTTACTCCCAAAAGGAACTAGTTTCAGCAACACCGCTCCTTGGAACGCTGTTTTGTACAACACTGTGTCGCATCCACCCCACTAGCGTTGTTTGGAAAGCATCGTGATGTATTCAACGAATGTAGAAACAGCAAAATTGGTGAAATAAAAGCATTGTATTAATAAGATTTTATACCGAGCTAAGCATGGCATTGCGAAAAAAATACCGACGGCTATATCAGCGGTGTTTCGGTTCGTTTGGTTATTTTTTGGCGTTATTACAAGCGAATGGAAAATTGTTGTCCCAAAGCGCATGTACATTTACACACACGCAGTTATTCGCTATTGAGCGAAGCATTTCTTCGCACACGTCTTGCAATGTTTGAAGGCAAAGACAATATGATACTTACAAAACCCTATTTACTTCTACAACGCACTTCTGTCTCCTTCGGCTGTTCAGTTGTTCCGATGGGATGCGGACGAGTGATGCGATGAAAATTCCAGTCACAAATCGCTCGCTGCCACGCATGATGACGATGATAAGTTTGATGATGCCCTGTCCCGGTACAACGACAGCTTCAAATGCGACGAAGCGGCGAAGGTCTTGGAACCACGTCGGGCGGGAGGTTGGGCGATACATCTTCGGCTTGTCTGGCCACAGCTCTTCTCGGCTGTGCTTTATTCCGGTATCTAGGATCGGGGACTCCAGGCGTAGGACATCATCGTTTTCTGGACTCGGCTTGGCTGGGACACCCCGGTGCGGCTTTGTTATCCTTGGCGGCGGCGTCCACGACACTGCGACGACTGCGATGCGATGCGATACTCCACCAAGTGTAACATGGTGGCCATGAGGCTAACCATGTTGACATGAAGCGATCTATTTACCTAATGTGATGAACTATTTACATGCTGCCATAACTGAGCGTGGATTCCTGCGCACTGCACACAGCTGCATCCCTAACGTCATCATTGTAGGTTTTGGACCTTGGCGCCACGGGGATATATATATACATATATATATTGCTTGGCAGCTGAATAGTATATTAAATCAGAATCACCAAGAAAAACAAAATATTTATTACGACATTTCGGTTGGGGTCCAGTGTTTTTCAAGTGGATAGCGAGGGTCGAGTACAGGACACATGATTTCTCAAAGGTACAAAAAAAATTCCCTCGCACTTCCCCGAGGGGGAGAGTGTGTAAGTGCGAATGCACGGTTGTTGATTGCGCGATTACGGTGGATATCGTGATCTTAATGAGTAGTCGAGAGATTACACACACGCACACAACTACAAATAAAGATATTTCACTCGTTATTGCTGGTACCGTTGCCCGGTCCGCCATCATCGTTATCGAGATGCAGGACCAGCGACCGCTCTCGACGACGGCGCGCGCTCGACTAATACCATCTCGCGCCACGCGGCCGCTACACGAGCGCCCTCACGCGTCGGAATGCGGAGCGCCCGCAACGCGAGCGAGAGCTCTCCCGCCCGAAGTGGAGAGGAGGCGCCCAACACCCGCAGTCACTGAGCGGCGAGAGGAGGAGGAAAGTAGCGCGCGCCCATCTCCCCCCGTTGCTAGGGAAGACGAGGAGCGCGCGCCCCCGCAGCTGTTGCTATGCGGACGACGGCGGCGGACGATTCAGGCTCGCTTAAGAAGTGCATTCGCACTTAAAAGATAGTACAGCAAGCGACAAGTGGGAAGCAGAAATATAGTCAGGATTGCGCGCGCAGGAAATGCATCTCAATATATAACGCCGCGAAAATCATAAGCAAGGCACTCACGAACTGTGTTTTTTTCAGCTACCACCCAACCACGCACAGTAAAAATAACAAAACTACACAAGTAAAGAAGGAGTTTTGTGCATCTCACTCCAAAGGAACGAAAAAAACCTGCGTCAAAAGGCGAAAGTTCGGAATCTGTAATGAGTCCTATTAACAATGCGGAACGCAATAAGCCCGCTGTGGCTCAGACAGAGGTCGAAATAAAACTAAAGTGTGAGGACGGGTTAGTTGGTTCATACTGGTAGAAGAAACAGTACAAAGAAACGGCACAGAAGCGGAGAAAGAGACAAACACGGGCGCTGATAATAAATTGACATTAAACTTCAACAGCCCAGGCGCGCTGAGAGGCCAGGGGCCGCGTCCTCAAAAGCAAAATGTCACCGCTTCCGGAAGAGATCAGATAATAGCCACAAATGGCTATTCCACAGCCCGCGTTCTGTATAGAAAGCGGACAATGACAACCCCTCCACGGGCGCCGACGCCGTGGTGGGTTTGCGGGATCCACCCAAGAAGGGAAGCGCACAGGTTAGACGAGTGCATTGAGGAATGACATATGACAGCAAGTACACACAGAAACAGTGAAAAAATGAAATGCAGTTCAACGAGCCCCTGGGGGTTGACATTAGATAGATAGATATAACGAATTTGTAGCTTACATTTTTTATTCGCGCAAGTACCAAGGGATTGTACACAATGAATAAAAGAAAAAAATGCGGCGCTCGTACGGCAACAATTTTCCAGTGAGCCAAGAAGCGAATTGCACTGCGTAGCCGGTCATCAATCGCAGTATGAATTCGCACACAGCCTAAGTGAAACAAAGTGACGAATGAAATAACAAAGAATACCACCGTACAAAACGCAAGACATGGGGAACCATATTAGTGAGCAGAAAAAGGTACAAAAGCATATTTTGTACGTACAACCAATGAAGCATTCGGAAAAAATAAATTGTTTACAACCGTAAACCGAATAGAGATTGGAAAGTGGAAGAATGTGGTACAGTAGGATTTCGTTCATAATAACCATTAAGACATACGGAAAGTAACGGGTTGACAATGATGAACTATCCGGATCTTGAGAAGTGGTAGCATGTGATACGTGCTGCTACAATGACTAGGTTTGAAGGCACGACAGCCATCCCGGAGTCTCTTTGATACCCCTTGTGAGAATGTTATATTTTTGGATCAGATATTATTCGCAGGCTTCACTGTCATAATGGGTTTTAAATCCTGATTATAGCACCGTTGCCGTAAATTGATCGAATGGGTGTTTCAAAGAGTTGATGTGTTTTGGAAGGTCGAGATAAGGTTTTGTTTTTGCACCGGATCTGTGAATATTGAATACAGTTCTAAAAGAATTTTCGGTCTGTGTATTATATGCGCACCACAAGCACCACATTGTAGGAGGTAAACTACATTTGCAATATCACAACTAAAGTTACCCCTGATCTGCATGAAAAAGGTCGATTCCCGGCATTGGGCCCTTGTTGGTCTTAGCGGAGACAGATTGCACTGGGGTGGAAGCTGTGAAACCAATTTCTGCGATCGAGATATTACAACATTTTTGCTGTTCAGTGCGCGGCGATACACCAAGCATGGTGAGTCTGGGATGACTTGCTTCATTATTTCACTCCAGAGCAAGATATTGCGGTGTCTCCTTAGAATTTCATTGATGTAAGGGCCACATGCCAACTATGTCAAAATTAGGTTAGTTTGAGACCTTGAAGTGGAGGTTTTATTGCCTTTAATAAGTCGAACAAGCTCTTGTTGCGATGCCTTCCTGATTGAATCTTCAATGAGTGGTAGTGGGTATTTTTGTCGCACGATTACAATGGGGAGCTGATCACAATTTGAAGCGAAGTCATTTTGGTTAGAGCAAATTCTGCGGAAGCGTAGGGCGAAGGTGAATGGAATGGCCATTTTAAAGTACCTCACATAGCCGCGGTGAAAATTTGAAACTGGGAACATTGCAGTGCAAAGTGGCCACGGCTCAAGAAAGAAGGTCCCCTTAAGCCCGAGTAGCCGTAGTGCACTGAGTAACACCCCCAGTTCAGAAAAGACTTACGTAATATAAATACCCAAGACAGTGGGGGGGAGCACAGCCCCGCCATTAGCGTTGTTGTCATCGCATTATTCGCGTATTCTGGAGGTCGCGGGTTCGGATCCCCTTCGGCGGGCGTCTTTTTCTCCACTTTATGAAGAGAGCCCCGCTTGACGCGGGCTCTTGTCGAGCTCTCCTCGAGCAATGGTACTTCGATGTCTGTTGTAACTTAGCTGTAGATACTGCGATAAAGTGTACAGTTGTGGAGTAGACCATCGTCAGCTATGTGCTTCGATCAACGAGCCAACTTGATCTTCAACATCGTCAACATCGACCGATCTCATCCATCCTCGTAATTTCAACTGGTGCAGTGACCAGGATGGATCGAGAGGCTTCCGGCGGACGACGGAGAGGCTACGCCACTGCTTGAGCGACATTCCAGTGAGAAGCCCCAGGGAGCAGAAACTCCGAGCTGCAGCGGGGAGAACCGGGGTGACATCTCCGTGACAGTCTCCTAGGGAGCAGAAGCCCCAGACTGCAGCGACGAGGATGACGCCCAGGACGGGATAGGGCTGTACTCTGTGAGGCAGCACCTGGGTCGAGCGATGGCAGGCGTTCGAGCGCTGGAGTGAACTAGAGTCGTCGGCGAGGTGACGACTAGGACCACCGGCAGAAGAATCGGGTTTTCGACCTTAGGGAGGTGCATCGATGACGTAGCGTCAGTACGGACGGCTAGGAGGGCCCTCAAGGTGGGCCCTGATTTGTTTTCTCCGGGTTCACCATGGCCGCTACGCTAACGGAAGGTCGGGGTCCGATAAGAGCCGGATGGCTGACTTGGCAGATTGAAGAGCTTCGAGCTAAGCTGGCTCTTCGGAATGCCCACTATGCGCTAGAAAAGGCGAGGCTAGCGGGTAGTCGGGGCATTGGCGGTCTTTCCAGTTGGTCAGGTGATGAGCTGAGTGATCAACTGGTGGTCGGAAGGGCCGAAATCGCTTTGGAAAAAGCGAAGTTTCGTCAGAATGGTCAACTCTCAGAAGATAGCCGAGAGCCTACACAGGTGTTGACCGTGTTCGCTCCATTGTGGGCGTTTCAAGTGCCTCAAAGTAGGGAGTGCCAGGTCGGAGCAACACACGTAGAAGCTCGGGAGCTTAAGGAGCCGGAGAAGTTAGGTGATGTAGGTGACGCTGCTCCGGCTCTTGAGAATCTCTCTAGCGCTCCCACTGCTGTGTTGGTGAGCAATGAGCGGTTTTCAGTTGCGGTGGAAGCCAGTGCAGTTGTCCATCATCTGCCTAGCGTGCCCGTTGTGACGAAAGAGGTCGTAACCTCTCGAAAAATAGCGGCCATAACATCTATCGTCACTCCTGTGGACGTGAATTCTGAGCCGCTCTCCGTTGGTGAAGCAGTACAGTCGTGTTTTGTGCATACCGCTACTCCATGCGCCGGCATAGTGCACAGCGCGGAGCGCGAAGAAGTGGTAGGATAGAGACTGCAGCCGGGTCTGGCGCAGAGCAAGTGGGAGGAAAAGGGCGCAGAGGTTCCTAGGGGAATGGAAGTGTACCACGGCACACACAAAAGCAGTGTGCCGCGGGGTAGCGAAGCCTTCCAGAGTGAGGTCCGTTCAGATCAAACGGAGGCGGTGCATGTCGCATGCACTGAGACTGACCTGCTAATTGTCACCCGTCAGCCCCTAGGTCAGCGTTGACAAGGAAGAGAAAGCGTGAGCCGCAGCAAGGTGTCAAGTCACAGGTGCGGCCCCGGCGTACACGTTTCCGCAGGGGGGGCTGTTCATTTTCTTCCTTGAGCAAAGAAAATTGCGAGCCACACCATGCATTGTATAGCGTCAGCTGGAGGTGCATGTCGTTCGATCAGTTGCCGTGCGATGGTCGCTCTTTTCCGCCGTGGGAAAAGCGGGCACGGTAGCTGAAACGTGCGGTGAAACACTCGAACGGCCAGCAACTATGCTTTGCACACATGAACATGTGAATGATTATTTTTTGTTCTGGTATGGCATAGTCACTTAAGGTGAATGGTTAGAGTCAGGGTGGCTTGTATTTGCGTCTCTTTTGTCGTTGTGTCAAGCCTTCTTCTTTCATTTCGGTGGTTGTTTTGGGAGTCTCAATCGTAGCATTATATCCGTGTTTCAGTGAAAGGGGATGTGTATAGTCTACTGAGATGAGACAGGTGAGGCTAGTTTTTCAACATGTGTGTTTGGAGTATCTAGCCTTCGTTACGGGCGCTGTAGCTGAGCTCTCGCGTGTTTGGTTAGGGGTTCCGATACGCAGTTGGGTAGCGCTCACGTGCCGTTAGAGAACGTGCGTTTGATGCAAGGGTTGAGTGACAGCCATTGTTGTGCTGCGTGGTGGTCATGGTGGGCCATCGAATGTACAAGTGGGGCCCCACCCTGTGCGAGTTTGGTGGTGCGAACGCCGTGCAGTTTGAACTCTCGCAATACATCGAATTGGACGCACATCCGGGTTGAACACTTATGAGTTCCTGTTGTGCATTCGGAGAGTAGTGCGCGAGAACGCCAAGAGACGAACTTTTTTTTTACTTTTTGTAACTGCTACAGAAGTGGCCGAATTTTGGTGAATTTTGAGATTGTAGGGTGTCTGTTTCTCTCTTTGATAAGAGAGGATAATTTTGCATGCGTTTTTAGCGTCATTGTGGTTTGAATATTGCTTCGTTTGTTTTTTCTATGTTCCAATGTGTGTGCTGGGCATAAAGGAAAATCACTGTTGTGTTTCGATGTGCTGAAGGCTTTGGCCTTTTTGGGGGGCTAGTGAGGAGTGTACTTTGTAGTGTGTATCCTTTGCGATCGTATGAACTGTGCATTGGGTGTGCTGTACCATGTAACTGTACCGTAATCTTGAAAGTGATGTATGCAGCGTATGATCATAGAGTTTTGTTCATGCTTTGTTTTGATTTTTTACTGGTTTACGGTGTTGTGGCTCATTATAAATCCCGACTGAAGAAATTTGTGTTGTAGGCACAACTAGTGCACATACAACATTCTTGGTGTATGTCGACGTTGAACATAAGACTTGGGAAGAAGTCCTCCTGTATGTCACGTTTGCGTACAACACAGCCTCTGTATTCTTTTGAGTTGTTAGGGGAGCACAAGTTCGCTCCAATAAACTTGTTTCTTCTCCAAAACAACTGCGTCGTCCTTGGCTTCGAACAATATTACAAATAAAGGAACGTTTTGAGCACTCTGTTGCCTCGCAATACCCAAATAAAGCCCCGGAAGGCAACATATTTTTCGCTCCTTTTCACCTAAAATCAGGGCGAAAGTTTTTCACTATTGAGATCAAGATCGAATGCTAAAATTTTAAACACGTCTTCCAGAAATGGCGTTTTTGTTGCTCCAAACTAGCTCTGTTAGAAAATTGTGCTGCCAGAACGATTGCATTTTCACACTGTTTAACTGGCTAGGTACAGTAAACGTCATCAACGCAACTCTGTGAAAATGTCGTATAAATTTTCACCAGTGATAAAAGCAAACGGACAAGGTTTGGTGTTTATTCCCTTTGGACGCCGTTAGCAATAACGCAGGGAAAAAGTCGAGCACTAAAAATTACCACTTTTCTTTTGAGCAGTAAGTATTACGAAATGATGGAAATAAACAAAATTTGCCCACTTAGTCGTCCAATGGCGGAGTTGGTTTTCCAAAAACTCAGTTGGTACAAGAAATAATACGTGCTCGAGGTAACGAGGTTTTTCGGTACAACGGCAGTCTGCTTGACTGACAGCTATAGTATACGAAGCGGCGGGCATAAAATGAGTGCTCCTCTCAGTGGTACGGCGCTGCTATTGCGCCTTCATGTCAATTTTTATTTAGCCTCTCTGAGGTTGAGTTTAGAATAGCGTGCATTGGAGATGTATTGATTCGTGTAGGGCAAAAAAATTGACAAGCACAGAAAGCCAACCGGCACAAGCGCCAACTTCTAAATGAGCATAATTCACCAAGGCACATGTATAAAACCGCAGGCGAGCAACTGTCACACACAAAGAATGTAATGAAACAAAATATTATAAAATTGAAGACTGAAAATAAATTCCCCAAACATGTGACTTCAAAATGGGGAGCAGAATAAATTCACTATGGTAGAAATAACCCCCTTTTCTGATGCTCGTGTCCTTTAGATTGGCACGAGGACAGTGCACTCACGCAGCTACGTATTACTACAATTTTGATACAATCCTAAAATCTCTTCGTCAAATAACGCAAGTAGAAAGGATGCAGAAATTATTTGTGCGAAAGCGTCTTTTCTTTGCAGGTTCAATCATAACACTTTACACTTCGCGAACTCTAACAGGAAATGACCATAACCTCATAATTATCTACATTGACTAACACGATCGCTAAAGGAACTCACACTGACTAAACAACTCGAAATAATATGCAACTACTGGTACGCTCTTGTCATGACAGGTGAGGAACATTAAGATTACAATGCCCTATGGCGTAAAGACTGCTCCTTATAGCGGTTGAAGAAAGTCTGGGCACACGTTGTTGGTTTTCTTAGGTGACCTTGGCAGCACTGTAGCGCAAACCTACTTGTGAAATAAAAGGAAATGAAATTCTTATAAACCAACGCTGCACCTTTTGTGGTAACCTTTGGCTTTCTAAAATTTGCAAGCCAGATGAAGCAGTGGTAGTCCATAACAGTTCCAAAATGGCTGCCCTGCAGGCAGGAATGACACCTATTTATTTCCAACACACCAAACTCGATTGCTTCAGTTCTCAAGCAGCTGCTTTTTTCTGGAGAGGCAATGCGACATGCATATTCAATCAAAAAATTGTGTCATCCCAATGTTCAATGATCTCTGCACGTAGCCCTGTGTATTCAAACCATCCACGGATCTTAGTCGCCGAATCTTGGTTTCAGTTTTCAAAAGGGGGTGTCATTGGTGTTGTTTCGCTCAAGGTATCAAACATCTGCTTCGACTCGTCTGTCCACTGACTTGCTATCTCGTCTATAACTCCTTGGGATTGTGGTGTCGCTATGTAAGAAAAAACAAAAATACCGTTGGGAGGCCCTTTGGCCTCTGTATCTTTCGAACGCCAGTGTTTTGGTAGTAGCGCATAGGTGATGCCACTGATCCTTTCACAGGTTGCGCAGACTCGTTTGGTTTACGCAAGATCAGCATAACTAAATTTCAGGCTGTACGGCTGCCTGTGTTTATAAAAATGCTATATTTGTTATACAAGATACATTAGTACTATTGGCAATATGCATTTGATTTTGGAGGCACTTTTTGTAGTTTATGTTTGAAGAGTTGTTTAAAATAGTTTCAGCTTTCGTGGTGCGCCACACGACGTTCTTGGCTTTCAGCGTTATCTGTGATATCGATTAATGAACATTCTAAGAATCGCCAATTTAGGCTATCTGGAAGTTCGGCTTCTGAAATGGCCTGAATTGCCCTCTTATCTTCGGTTACAGAATATTTATCTGGCTAACGGAGAGGCTGAAGTGGGAGAGCCTTCTCTCGCACCCGGAGATCTCGCCTCTCTCCTCTTTGCAGTGCCCACTCTCGTACTGACCAAATCACCCAGCTATAAAAATGCGATTACCTTGAGAAATAATGCATAGATATGTACTTGTCAAAGGCGTATCCTCGTTAGTTTTTTTAAGACTTTTATTGTAGCAATGCAACTTGCTAAGCCGAGCATTTGTCGTATAAGGCATGTTTGACAAAAAAGATATTCCTGTAGCTTCGTTGTACAGTGTACAATAAAAATCTCCATTGAATTCAATTACCTTATATATGACCACTCAATTTACTCTTCTGATGCCGTTTTTGCCTTAGATTGTGTTTTGTATTACCAGTCGCCCTTGCATATGTGGCTTACGCCTCCAGTAAACTGAAGTGAGCGATGCTTTCTAAGCGCATCTAAGTACTGCCTCTACGCTTGTGGGGAGCTACGTTGCCTTTATGGACATTGCTAAACGTGGTACAGTATAAACGATAACAAAATAAAGCCGCATTTTTCTGCGTAAATCTATTAGGGGCTCTGCAAACTAGCAACGATGGCCCAGCGACCGTCTGCCGACTTACTCTGTCGGAGAGTCAGCCATCCGAACAGCAGGCACAGTCAAGCTTAGCTGTCAAACAAGCATTTTACGAAACGTAATTCTCAGGCCACTCTGCGTCGGCGGGACCGTGGGGCGCTCTCAGAGCTATTCAAGGTCACTGATGAGACGGGTGATGGTTGCCGAACGGGCGGGGGAATGGGGAGGGGGGGGGGGGGGGCAGCTGGGCGTTCTATCACGTTTGGTTTGCTTGCCTCAGTCCATAAACGGGGTTTCCTTTTTATTTCTTGAAGTCTTTTTTTGGGTTGTATGCACGAATCCTTTTCCGCTCTCACCCCCTCCACCGCCCGCAAGGCCCCGATATTTCCGCCAAAGGCGCAGCGTTTTGCTGCAAGAATGAGAGGCGGCCCGGATCCTCATTGATGTCATGGGTGAATGCCTGGAATTTATGTATAAAGTAGGATTCCCTCTGCTCGCGTTCGAGGGAAGAGCGGAAGCCGGACTGCAGGAGCGTACTTTTGATATGCTCAATGAAACGGTCTGGCCGGCGCATATGTTTGGAAAATGGTCGATCAGGCTGTGAGGTGATGTGGGATTTGTGGTAGTTGAATCTGAGCCGGAATGCGTTCTCGGTCTGGCCAATATTGTACTTGTACTTGCCACACATTTCGCAGTGCAGTCTGTATAGGACGTTACTAGAATTACAGTCGAGGTTTTGTTTTATTCGGAAGGAAAACTTGTAAAAGTTAGATTTTACCCTGATGGTTGGGGTGATGAGGACAAACTTTGCAGCACGTTTTCCCGCATGAGCGGCAGCCTGAGTGTTGTTATATGACTCGAATTGTAGCCTTACCAAGCATATCTCTTAGGTTCTTGTCTTTACGATACACTACATGGGGTGGTTCGGGGAAGATAGCTGACAGGTGCTCACTTTGTCGGATCATGTTGAAATGCCTTCTCAATATGTTGTTTACTCCTGGCATGTTCGCACCGTATGTTAATACCAGGTTAGACTGGGTTTTTTTCTTTTTTTGGTGAATTCGCTTTTTACAATGCTGACTGGCGGTCTGTTTGGTGGGCCCGGTTGGTTGCGTCATCAATATATTTTCTGGGTAATTTAGATTCAGCAGGATGTCTTCTAGATCTTGCGAGTTTCTTTCAAATTCCGGGACATCAGAACAGATTCGGTAGTATCTTTATAGCTGTTAATATAATATTCCAACTTTGCAATGTCGTAGGTGGTCGCTGTCAATATGTAGGCACTGTTGGCAATCCGTGGGTTTTTGTAGACGGTGGTCCCGAGCGAGTTGCCATGTACCTGAAGGGTTGCATCCAAAAAGATGATTGTATCTTGAGATATGTCGTCGGTGAACGCGATTGATTGATGGAGGCCGTTACATTTTATTATAAAGTGGAGAAGTCTCGCTTTGTCGTGGTTGCATATCATGAATAGGCAATCTAGGAAATACCTGTAAAACAGTGGTTCCTTTTGTTGCCTGTCAATGAGGGAGTTTCCAATGATGCCATAAAAATAATGGCCTAATTTTGGGGGCATCTTGGTTCCCATCGCCGTGCCACTGATCTGAAGAACGTGCTTTTTGTTGAATTCGAAGTGATTATAATTTAGTACAATAGTTAGAAGCGTTGCAAGAGTTTCGCTCTCTCTGTGTCTATTGATGAATTGTTTAAGTCACTAAATGCTGCCATGGTCGCGGCGCTGCCTTCCGAGTGGGGAATGTTTGTGTACAATGAACACACGTCCAGTGTCACCAGAAAACACCCAGGGGAGATGACGACACAAGCTTTTTTCTGCAGAAAATGGCTGGTATATTTTATGTAGGACGGCGACGTAGGGGGGATGTCCTCATTTATGTGAATATTGAAGCTTAAAATTTGTTCTGTCACCGTCTCGTTGCTAGATACAATGCATCTGCCGGGTGGTTGCCCTGATGTATTTTGGGTAGCAAGTAAAATAGACCAGGGACAGGATGTTCCGGTGGCACAATTTTAACCATCGCGGCCGTTAAATTACTTTTCTTGACAAGAGATTTGAAGGTGTTGTGAATTTCACTTTCATACAATTTTGTGTGGTCATTTGGTAGCGCATTATTGAATTGTCTGTCGCTTTGTTATCGCATTCCCTCTTCCAGGTATTCAGAGCTGTCAAGTATAAAATGGCTCCACCCTTGTCCGCTGGTTTGTTAATTGTTCTGGAGTCCGCATGAAGGGAATTTGAAGCTGCTCGTTCTTCTACTGACAGATTGTTGCGCATGGGTTGGTGCTGTGGAAATGCCAGGAAAACATCCTTCCGTAGGGCCGCTATATACATATCTAAGTGCTGGTCTCGTCAGTCTCTAGGTGTCCAGGATTTGTCTGACGAACAAGGCAGTTGTGTTTTTGACAGAAACTCGAAAATCTGAAGAACATCATTCTGAATCTAAATTCCCCAGAAAATATATTTGATGACGCAATCAGCCGGGCCCGCCAAACAGACCGCCAGTCAGCATTGTCAAAATCCAATTCATAACAAAAGCAAACACCCCAGGCAAACCTGGTATTAACATACGGTGCGAACGTGCCACGATAAAACAACATACTGAGCAGGCATTACAACATAATCAGAGAAAGTGAGCACCTGTCAGCTATCTTCCCCGAACCACCCCGTGTAGTGCATCGTGAAGGCAAGAATGTAAAAGATATGCTTTTTAAGGCTAAAATTGGAGTCTCGAAACAACACTCAGGCTTCCTCCCATCTGGGAAAACGGGCTGCAAAAGTTTTTTCCCTAATAACCCCAACGTTCACGACATAATATAACTTTTCAAAATTTTCCTTCCGAATAAAAGAAAGCCTCGACTGTGATTCCAGTAAAGTTATATACAGGCTGCACTGCGAAAGGTGTGGCAAGGACTATATTGGCAAGACCGAGAACGCATTCCGCCTTGGATTCAACAACCGCAAATCCCAGGTCACCTCACAGCTGGATCTACCATTTTCCAAACATATGCGCCTGCCCGACCATTCCATTGAGCATATCAAAACTACACTCCTGCAGTCAGGCTTCCGCTCTTCCCTCAAACGCGGGCAGAGCGACTCCTTCTTTAGTCACAAGTTCCAGGCATTCACACATGGCATCAATGAGGATCAGGGCCACCTCTCATTCTTAAGGCAAAAAGCTGCGCCTTAGGCCGAAATATCGTGGCCTTGCGGGCGGTGGAGGGCGTGAGTGCGCAACCGGGGTCAATCATACAAGACAAAAAAGACCGCAATAAAAAAAAGGGAAAACCCGTTTTAGGGACTAAGTCAAACTAAACAAACGTTACTGAACGCCCCCACCCCTCCTCCACTCGTTTGGCAACCATCAACCGTCTCATCAGTGAGCTTGACCAGCTGTGAGAGCGCCCCGCGGTCCCGCCTACGCAGAGTGGCATGAATTATGACCACCGCACCACTGACTGACAAACGGCCGAAGAATGCGCCGCAAACGAAACCAAATCCGTGTGTAACTTGTCCCGCGGCTCACTGGCCGCGCGGCATAGCCTTGCTACGCCAATCGGTTTCGTAGAAGTGGCGCCAAGAGGAGAGCTGCTGTAGGCTTAACCAGGAGTAAAACAAAACCGAAACGAACAAAACCAAGAAAAATGGGACAGGAAATTCCGAGTATGGCGCGGAGACCATACGTACGTCGACTGGGCGGGCCACGCATGCATGCAGCCTTGCCGTTTGACCGAATCTAAGATCTATGCCGGTGCCGCCATCTTTCGTCCGTCTCCCTTCACCTCCCTTCTTTTTTCCCTTTTCCTTTCCCGCTGATTATTTTTCCACCTTTTACGGAGCACGCAGGACTCACTCTTGTTTTTGATATTTTGTCTGCTTGTGTGCTTCTTGTTATCGTGTTTTCGGGCTAGCTGTTGGTCGGGGTCCTTTCCTCTTCCTGCACCTTCCCCCTTTCTAGCCAATCGGAATGCCTCACTTGCTCAAACTGTTTGAAACACCCCTTACCCGCGACCTTTCCTGGAGGGATGAGGAACTAACCCTTGCTCACAGAAGTTTTTGTATGAAGGCGAAATGTGAGCAATTAAAATACAGCCCTGAAGAAGGTTTTCTAACACAGAATCTGTTGGCAACAAAAAACGGGAAAAATGTCAATCGACTTCTTTCAATATACATATTTATAAATCTGTTTAAAAAAACTCTTCATATCTGTCTATAACCAAACGCATTCCCCCCTTTGCTTTCCGAGGTTATCTTGACTGCCAAGTCTTATTCTATATATATATATATATATATATATATATATATATATATATATATATATATATATATATATACAAGAGAGGGTATACACACGTATGAAAACGATGATTGAACTAACGTTTCGACCGGTGTCCGGTCTTCGTCAGAGTAAACTTCGGTAATTGAGCGCGCTGAATATATAGGCACGAAATGATAAAGGCTGACGAATAGTCTTGCCACTTTGCAGATACAAATCATCAATAATAAAACAAGAAGAGCACACGTGTTGTTTGTATACGTGTGAATTAACATAAAGGTTTCAAATACAGAACTTGTACGGAATAACGGAACGGATCAGGGAGGATCAACAACTACCCTTTTGAATTTCCTCCTGATTTTGCACTTTCGGGCTCTGACTTCGAGACGTTGTTTGACCAGCTGCCCGAATCATACATCTTAACAGGCGACCTTAATGCTCACAATTCTCTATGGGGCTCTTCTCGTACGGATGCCCGGGGTCGCCTGCTAGAGAGGTTTCTTACATCCTCTGGAGCATGCCTTTTCAACAACAAACAGCCTACATACCATAACAGAACACAACACATACTTATATCTTGACTTGACTATTGGCTCTGCAGTTCTCTTTCCTCTTCTCGAGTGGGGTGTGGGCACTGACCCATTTGGCAGTGACCACTTCCCCACCTCAGTAACATACATAGGTAAAGGCCCATGCAGTCCATCTTGCCATAATAGGTTCAATGAAGCACGAGCTAACAGGAATACATTTACAGAGACATCCAAAAAACACCACACATCCATAGGACCCCTACACGTTGAAGAAGCTACCCAACTCCTCACGGCGCACATCCTCGACGCAGCCGAAAAGTCCATTCCCCACGCCTCTGTTGCCCCGCGCAACCAGCGGAGGCCGTGGTGGAATGAGGACTGTAGGCGGGCGCGAGAGGCCCAGAACAAGGCGTGGGGTGTCCTTCGTCGGTGCCCCACGTCGGGTAACCTCATTTTGTTCAAACGGGCCAAGGCGTTAGGAAAACGTGTGGGCCGTGAGGCAAAACGAGAGAGTGGGCATTCCTTCATAACATCAATAAACTCCTACACAGACACACGGAAAGTATGGACAAGAATAAGCAAACTCAAAGGACAACAAACACACAGCCTGCTTCTGGTCAGCACAACAGGGGACACACTCGAAGACCAGGCTGCCACACTCGCACAACACTTCCAATACGTGTCCAGTTCAGCACACCACACAAATACTTTCATGAAACACAAACAAACGGCCGAAAAGAAGCCTATACTGGATAACAATAGGTCAACATCTTCTTATAACTCAGAGTTTTCACTGCATGAGCTGAGGGCTGCTTTGAGCACGTGTAAACCCTCACCTCCAGGCCCAGACAACATCATATACAGAATGATACAACACCTGCACGCCGACACACTTCTAATACTCCTACACCTATATAACAAGATATGACTTTCGAGGCACATTCCAAACTCTTGGAAGGAGGCTATAGTTGTAGTTTTCCCGAATGAGGGAAAGGACCCGTCGTCCCCCTCAAGTTACCGTCCTATTGCCCTGTCGAGCTGCCTATGCAAGCTCTTCGAGAAGATGATCAATCCCAGGCTCGTGTACTTCCTTGAGTACAACGGTCTTCTCGAGAGCTGCCAGGCAGGCTTCAGGACGGGGCGATCTACCAACGATCAACACGTTGCATTAGAGTTCTATATCAAAGATGATTTCCTCCACAAGACGTACTGTATGACAGTACTCTTTGATCTTGGAAAGGGGTAAGATACTGCTTGACGGTATGGTGTCCGCAGCGAGTTGAAGACCTATGGCAGGTCGGATAAAATGATGAACATACTTGCCAGTACTTGCCTGAAAGAACGTTTCGCGTGCGAGTTAGAACTGCACTCTCTAGAATTCTTATTAAGAAAAATGGCGTGGCACAAGGTGGAGTTTTGAGCTGCACCATTTTTAATGTGAAAATGAGTGCTTTCAGGAAGGCGCTGCCACCATCGATTTTCTGTTGAATCTGTGTAGACGACGTTCACCTCTTCATTAAATCCTGTAACTTGTCTGTCTGTGAGCGCGACGTTCAGCTTGGTGTTAACAAGCCAGCCGGCTTGGCCAATTACAATGGTTTAAATTTAATCCAGGAAAGTGCAGTTGTGATTTGTTTTCCAAGAGGCATGTCATCCGTCAGGATCCAGACAATCAACTCAATGGTGCCTCGATTCCTGTCAAAAAGGAGCAGAAATTTTTAGGGAGGATCTTTAACGAAAAGCTCACATTTATCCCTTACATAAAACAACTAAAACACGAATGCCTGAAAACAATTACTATGCTGAAGGATCTCTCGCATGTTTTGGTGGTGACAAAATTCTTTTACGTGTTTTACCAGCCTAATAGGTTAACGATGGGACTATGGTAGCGTTGTCTGTGAGTCAGCCACTAAAACATCCCTCAGAATGCTGGAATCTCTGTTTCACCAAGAGATCCGCTTGGCGTGTGGTGCCTTCCAGACTACTGCAGGTGAAAGTATGTATGTACAGTGCAATAAATGAAGCCTAGAACGTCAGCGAGCATAGACGGACCTTCTTTATGCTTTTAAAATCACATCAATACGTCACCATCATTTTACGTCTGTTTTTATAGTACACCTTTATATCAACTCCTTCCTAAGTGTCCATCAATTACTTCTCCTTTCCCTTTCAGAGTAAGTGAAGAAGCTTCAGAGCTTGAGATCATGTTTTCAGACACCATCTAAACCTCCTTTACTGGATTTCGATTACTGTGGCAGCTTCAATTGTCATCTGATGTATCTTTTACAAGCGTCAAAAAACACAGAGTGCCTAAAAGCGCGATCGGGTAACATTTCTTGTCTCTTCAACAAAAATATAGGTCTACTGAATTTTTATTGTCGGTAAAACTATGAATAAAAATACAAGTATCTTTACGGCAGAGGCCCATGGCGCACTTCCAGTAGCTAAACATATTGTTTTAAATCGACTTCCCAAATCCTTAATATATACCGATTCCTAAAGCTTTGTGCGTACATTTTCCCCACAGAACTCTAAAAACCTTGTGGTCAATGTTCTCATTTTATTATTATGTCTGTATATTTGTTAAAACTTGAAGTGGCCGTGTGCTTTGTGCCAGGGCACTCTGGGATTGCTGGTAATGAGACCGCGCACCTAAAGGCTGCCGCTGCTGCACTTACAACTGCAGGTGACCCAACGACAATACCCTACACCGACATTAAGTCACACATCAGACAACACCTTAGTCCAACATGGTAAGCACATCGGAGTGAACAGACAGACCACAAAATACACGTTATGAAGCCACTCTTGAAAGCATACACCACTGACACACACAACAGGCGCAACGAAATTACCCTGGCTCTATTACGGATAGGCTACACGCGTCCAACTCAATCCTACCTTCTCATGAAATCTCCAAGACCCCTGTGTAGCAGGTGCCGAGACGGCCTATCCATTATCCATATTCTAATTCAATGCAAAGAGCTCCACGCAACACGACACAAACAGTTCCCACAACTATACAAAAACACATCCCGTTTCGCCCATCAGATTTTTTATGAAACAAGTCCATGTTTTCGTTCAAGCGTGTTTTGAAGTTTCCTAAGGAGGAACTTTTTTACATCTCATCTGTTATCATGCCTCGTGTCAACCTGGCCCTTTACACCAGCCATGTTCATTAGCTTGTGTTTTGCTTCGTTTATTTTTGCTGAAATGGTTCACATTTATTTCATCTCCCTCAGAAGAACAAACCTTCCTCTGGCGCTCTTTGCCCTCAGTCGGCATTGCTCCATCCAAACGTCTCCAACTCATATATATATATATATATATATATATATATATATATATATATATATCTATATCTATATACATAAATTTATATATATAAGGACCAGAGAGTCTTTGAAAGAGATGAAGAATTTTAAAACACTAAAATAAAGTTGAGAAAAGATGCCCGCAAGGTGTGATCCGAACACACGACCTCCAGAATACGAATGTAGTTCAAGAACCACTACGAAACCGCCGGGGCTTTTTCCCCTTCACTTTCGCGAGTATTTATATTATAGTATTATGTTTCCTGCACTTAGCGGCGGTAGCCATCACCACTCGGGCTACTCGGGGTTAAGGGGAGCTTATTTTCAGCCCCCGGGTAGTTACTCGAACGTGTACGACATGTCAAGACGGTTCGAGCAGTGTTGATCCCTCTTATGCTACCTATGGCACCAAGACTGCCAGAACCGCGGCCCTCGCTATGCATGCAGTGAATCAGAATGTGAAATGCGGAGCTAGTTCAATTAAGACGGAACATTAGGGTTGGCAGTAAAGCAAGACTCGGAAAGCAAGGAGGATTGCGTTAGGTCATTGAAACAGAAAAATAATTTTGAAAGACGGAAAGAAAGTTGCAAAAAAATGCCCGCTTGTGGGATCCCAAACCGTGACCTCAACAATACACGTTTTGTGCGATTACCACTGCACTACCAGCGGGGCTATTTTTTCCTCCACTTTCTGGGACGTTTATGTTAGGCGTTTTTAAGGGGACCTTCTTTTGGATCCCCGGAACGTGACTCAAGTGTAAACGACTTGTCGAGAGGGGTCGACCGGCGTTGAACCGTCTCGAGCTACTAATGGCCCCAAGGGTGTCAGAACCGAGGCCCTCGCAATGCATCTAGTTAATAAGAATGTGAAAGGAGGGGCTCAGTAGATTTTTTATTTATTTAAAAAAATTAAGACGGAAGATAGAACTTCGCAGTCAAGAATGCCTCGGAAAGCAAAGAGGAGATTATGGTAGGTCATTCAAACAGATGAAGAATTTTGCAACACAAACTAAGTGGAGAAAAAATGTCCGCCTGTGCGGATTCGGACCCACGACCTCTAGAATACGCGTCTGTTGCGATAACCTTGCGATGACGTCACCTGGTGGGAATTTTGGTCCCGTTTCTTAACGATACAGAAGAAAGATTGTTCAAACTTCGCAAACGATAAATCGTCTATATTACAGGGAATGTTTGCAAATCTGCATACGGTATGAGAAACTGCGGAAGTCTTCGTCGTAATACAGTGCACTGATTCTGTATATCTGCAATTCCAGCGGTCTGTCAAGACTGGAGGGCTTTTATTTCGCCATGCGGCGTAAACTTGTGTGTTGGGTCGTTCATCCCGTAATTTTCATAATTTTCGCATGAAGCGGGCAGCACACCAGCCTGCTCATTGACAAGCCACAGCCTCTGGTTCGACCGGCCGGAAAAATCCGGCTGCCTTAACTACTACTCTTTCGCGGCACTACCGTTGACCGATGTTGTCATTTAGGAAGAGATGTGGCAGCCGCACTTGACTGGTCGAAAGTGGGGGAAACAAAATCAATACACTTATCACCAGATCATCGAGAGAGTCCTTAGTGCCCCCATCACGGCTGCTACTGAAATGCTGGAACTTGTCGGCGTGCACAATACCCTAAATAAAGTTATCGAAGCAGAGAGCGCGCCTCAGACACAACGACTTCCCACAACAAGGGCGCGTCACCACATCCTATGCACTCAGGCCCATAGAGCGGAAGACATGAAGACACGTACCGTCTAGCTTCCCGACACATGTAAGAGAAACTACATACGTTCAGCCTATCCCACCAAACGTGCAACAGCAACACAATGAGGTAAGATGTGCCGTGAGAGAACAAGCCTTCCTACTACATGTGGCGCGGAACCTTACAAAAAAGGGTTTTGTAGAAACTTCCCATCACGCATCCCCCAGACTTTTTGCGATGGTAGCGATATACTTCGCAGGGGACGTTTTCACCGTGGTGGCCAGCAAAGCACCCACCGTTGTCTTAGCGAAGCAAGAGGTGATAGCTCAAGCAATGCAAGACTCGTCACAACCCAGCGTATATAGGGAATCTCGCTCCGAGGCCAGGGTCTTTCTGTTGGGCACGATTGCGATGGACGCAGCCGAACTTCTCAGCATACGCAAGAAAAAAGCCTTCCACAACATTATATGCTTCTCTGCGCACATGGGAAACGCAGTACACCCAGGAATTTCCAAGGTCAACGAGTTAGCTAACTACCGTGCGCAATGTTTCGTGAGCCGCGCTGGTCCAAATGCTATCCTTAGTGACAGGCAGGGTGATTACGGAGATCCTTTGCCCACTTTCAATAAATCTTTTCCAACTATCAGCTTTCGCGCAGGACACTCTCACCCCTTAATCCGAAGCTGACATGATCACAATCCATAGGTTTCGTAATGTTAGAGGTGAGTACGTTTCTCACTAAGAGCAGGTTCTGCTTTATCCTTATTTCCATCGAACCTGATTGTCTTAACCGCTCAGAGGTTCACTGCACACTTAAACACACGAATTCAAAATGCCCGTCGCTACGTACGGCAACCGACTACACTACCGAGCACAAATGCACGAAAGCTCTCTCCAGCGACCAGCCTCACAGGTAACTCCTGGCTGTTCAAAGGGCACGTGAGAGGGTGGGAGACCAAGGTCTCAGACCACCAACGCGGGTGTGGCCAGCGGCAACCTGATGAGGACTCTCAGTGGCTAGCTAGAATAGTCACTAAGGATATTAGTTAGAGTTCTTTGTCTGTCTGTCTGTCAGTCAGTCTGTCTGTCTGTCAGTTGGGCTATATTGAGTGTTTTGGGATTTTCATTAGTCCATCGGTTCAAGGCCATTGGAAGCCTATTCAGAACGCACCCCTTTTTAAGACGTTTTAAGATGGGCAGCGGGGTAGGAGAGTGAGCACGCAATAAAGAAAGACGAGAACCCGTAGTGGTTCGACCAGGTAACGCGGGTGTCTGTCTCTTCGCTGTATCTACATTTCCCTACTATTCTCCACAGATCTCGGTCTCTACATGGGTGTTCACACTATGCTCCATTCGTGCTTTAATAGATGAAACAACATAACGGCAACCCAACGGAACCTACATGAAACCCTCATGATGCTTCGCATCCTCTTCTTGGTTACCCCCGGGAAGATGGCGTAATTTTTTGTACGGCTTTTACAGCCCGTGGTGTTCATTTGTATAAATCAAATTTTTAGAGGGGTGATTCACCATACATCTTCTTCAGCTATTGGCCTCTTATAAGAAAATTAAGCATACTATTCACATTCTTGCGTATTGCATGAGCCAGCCCTGGGTTTATAGTTTACGGAAGGGTTTTTAATAAAATATATATTAGAAAGCGTCGTTTTATTTGCGCCCTGCAAACACTAATTTCACAAAGAACGGCCACAAGAAGAAACACCCAAGGGCCGCTTAAACGTCATACCCTACCTACATGGGGTATCGAAGCTTTTAAAGAAGATCGGAGATAAGGCAGGAGTAAGGATGGTTTTTTCGCGCCCAACAAACTGGCGTCTTTGTGCGCCAAGGTAAACTGCAACGACAGCCCAAGAGACGTATGTGAGAAGAAAAACATGAAACACAGTTTGAGAATTGTGTGGACCTATTGGTGTACGAAATCTTACTTTAATGCGGACGAGTTTGAATAGGTCAGACTGGTAGATGCCTGAATAATCGCCTTAGAAAACGTGCCTACACCATGCGCACAGGAAAGGGCAAAAGGGCAGCAATCTTGCGATACATTGCAAGAAATGCCAGAAAAGTGATTTCCACCCAAAGTGAAAAGAAAGACGTGTTTTGAAACGCTCTCGAGACGCTCGCTCCCGGAAATATTGGAGTCCTCACTGATTGGTATTCGGGGGGAACAATGCGTGAACACGCAATAAATTGCCGTTTTTGAAAGATAGGTGGCATATCTAGCCAGGTGAACCTCACGTGTACCAGATAGCAAGCTTGACACCAAGTCTGATTGTTTTATTCTTGATGCAATCGTCCATTGCACAATTGGAGTGACATAATATCCTTGAACGGGCGCATGCTTGCAGCCACTGGTTTTTTCGTATATTTAATGTATTTTACTAAATCTTACTTCAGTTGTTTGTCAGCGCTCTAGTTTGTCACTTCTTCCGTCCTCGTCCCTCGCTGTTTTTAGTGTGAATAATGTGTACCCAACTAGCCCAAAATCAAGCCTTAGTAAGAAAGGATGGCCCGAAGCCGCAGGAGAAGAGAAGGGCGGGCAGGACGCTGAAAGGGGACTCGTCGAACTGCGGTTGACACTTGGGAGACTGACGAATTCGCATAGAAGGCTCTTGTTTCGTTAGCCTTTTTTTAGAGGATTCTGGATTACATTTTCAATGAATGGATGCTACGTTGTTGAAAGTTTTAAACAATAGGGTGAATTTTTCAACCTGTGGAAGGTCTCAAGAATTGGACTTCATGCCACTAGAAACATTTCAATTGTCGTCCAAGAAATTCAAGTGGAAGCACTTCTGCTTCGTGGTATAAAAACAAGTTTACAAGTACTGTAGCAGGAACACGAAATATGGACAACAAGTCTATGTGTTCTATGGCATTCCGTCCTGAGACATGCGGCGAAACATTGAAGTGAACGGCAGCAGGTGCAGATATCCTACAAGCAGAACGCCATTCAAGAGTCTCTAAATGCCTATATGCCACCAACTTTAGGCGTACAGGTAGTTATTTGACGAACAGTGCTGTGCAATTTTGATAGGGTGACACATTATGGAGTGAAACTTCAAATTTAAAATTGCAATTTTTACTTTATTTTTTTTATTTCTCTTCTTTTGTTATCCTCTGCCCTTTGTCCAAAAAAGTCGAACATATGAAACTTTTAAAAACGTTGTAACATCATTGTTTCCTTTTTGAGTACCTCGCAAGGAGCCTGCCTGAGAGCGCTCCATTCTGACGCTCAATTATCCAGTCTTGATATGACGCAGGTATTTTTACTTGTAAACAAAATAAATGTAGTGGTCAGCATAATGGGAGAGTTTTACAAAAATTAAACGAGCGCTTTTTTTTTAAATATGGCGTTGAAGCTAGGAGTCTTGTCACTTCCCCTGAGTATATAAATTTGGCACAGCTTGGTTGCTAGTGTGCCAACATATAAATCAATCGTTGTATACATGGAGGGATCCTTTGCCTTCTGTACAAATCATACAATTTGTACAAATCTGACGGAAGTGACAATCACAAGAATACGTCGTGGACAGTCAAGGAAACTGGCCTCCTCTTTCGTGTTGTGACTGCTACAGGACAACAATGATGCACCTTGTTTTGGTGTTAATGGAAGCACATGTGAATGCCTGCATCTGGCAAGACTTTCAGAAAAATTCAAGATGTTTTTCCATCTGAGTGAGTGAACTTTGCGCATTGCCGTAATTTCTCAAACTCTCATGCCTGTCGCATCTTATTCTGCACACTCGCAGTATTGAATGTTTTTTTTTTCACATAGCGCAGGTGAATACAATTTGAAGTTTGCTGCTCAAAAAATTTGATGTCCAGTATTTAGGATCTGTGTTAAAAATTGCTCTCTAAACCGTGTTTGACCTTTTGTATCCAAGAATCTGTATTTTTCTGGGGAACTAAATCTTTTTTTTTTTTGGAAAAGCACACCATCCTTGAATTGAGCAAAACTCTACACATTTTTCACTTATATATTTTCGGGGATAACCTTCGCTAAAATTGGCTGAAGCACACTGGCAGGCCAGCGCAGTGGTTCAATTTGTCACGTTTCCGAAAAAATGTTACAGTAAGAATAAATTGTTCCCTGTTAAAATATTTGTGAACTTGGACACCAACATATACATTAACCATAAAAATGTTTAGCAAACTGAAGAAGCTGACTAGAAACCCCTTGGTCGATTTTATCTAACTCACCCTTACTGTTAATTGTTTTCAATATTGTCAGGATTTGTTTAGGGCTGTCGATTCATTTTGTTTTTAAGGAGACAGAGTATCATCGCACGCTCACCTGTAATGCGGTGATCTCTAGACTCTGCCTATATATATGCGTAAAGACCAGAAGTGCGATCATCAAGCCTATTACAGTAAACGGCAGCACTCTGCTTTCAAATAGTGAGGATTGGGGTCATTTTTCTTCAGCACTTGATGTCCTTCAGACCCAGTAGGAGCAAGATATTTTTGCATGAAACTTTGCATACATTAGGTAAAATGGTTGTATGAGAACTTTATGTATTTAGTAAGTGGCTCTGGCACTTGAGAAACAAACATAATGCATGGCTATACTTCAAGTCAGGTCTGCTAGCCGGGCGGTTATTTGAGATCTAGTCACTTTGCGTGCATTTTGGATGTCAGCGTTCATGTCAAAACATTTTTTTCAATGATTTTGTTGAGAAAGGTATCCTAACTGGGGTATGCAACTCTTCTTCTGGTATATGTTCCGGTCTTGTAAAATTTCATTAGGGAGGCCATGTTGAGCTTGGCTTTATGGTCTGATTACCATTAAAGCGCAAAAGTTACACAAGGAACAAGGAAGGTCAAAAGAGACAAGCGCTGCTTCCAACTAACCTATATTGTTGAAAGCGATCAAATATATTCAAAAATGCGCGCACTTGAGTACTAAATTACATTATGCAACGCATATAGATATTTCCGGTGCGATCACTGCTATTCCTCATACGCTCAGATCACAAAAGGCAACCACAGACGATTGTGTATGTATGGGTTCCCAAACGTAAAGAACACAACAAAACAGGAACATTAAAAATGAAGACTGATCCCCCAATACAACACAAAAACAGAGAAAGCCGCTGGCGGTCGATTTCGAATTACTCAGGAGAGAGATAGAGAGTTTTCTTAGCCGACAATCCTACCGATAGCAAGCTTTTGCAAGCATCCCCTAGGCGCACCATTTCAGTCGCCCCAATGATTTATTTTATGAAGTAGTTATGGCGCTTGGCTACGATTACAGTCTCATTATTGCCAGGTGTGCATTTGCATCTCTCGCAATGTTGCCCGAACTGCCCTGTGTACCCAGTCGTCACGTTTCGTACATGCTCGCGCAATCGCACGTTCAAACATCGTGACATGGTAAAGGGATAGCGGAGACCACATTTTCCGCGGTGCAACGAACTTGTTTTTTGGTTTATACAAGTCTTTTTCCGTTTTTGCACTGGGCGTTTTTAAGAATAATTGTCAGTCGGAACTAGCAATTGTCTATTGTCCTTCTTCGTCTCTTGTGTTAAGTTGTTCGCTATTACTCGTCAGCAAAGCAATACCAACTTGCCCAGAAGTCCGCAATTATCGGCTATGTTTTTAGTTAACGGAGCAGTCAGAACATTACTTCGAAGTTGTGTAATGAACAGCGGCCCTGTCAATTGTGCTAATCAAGTAGCATGTAAGTTGTGCAAAATGAGCTCTTGTTTATCACGCTCTCTAAGTTTTTTCAGCTTTCGTGTTATACTCGGGACATATTTCAGTGTAGTTCAAAGTTGCCCTGCAACCGTCTGTAGACCTGAATGACCAAGGAAAAATGATTTTGTATGGGAAACACAGGGTTCTGATAGCTGCCGGTAAAACAATCTGCACAGTAGCCTTGAATATTCGAGACACCGTGGATATTTCAATTGGCGGGTCAGTGTATTAGTGTATACTATTTGCTACTACTTTATTCTTCTCCCTGGGTATAGGATGCAAAATGTATGCACCAGTATTATTCTGGTCACATAGATGATGTTGAAAAATGCGTATTTGGTAAAAGAAAGAGCAACGTGGGGGGGGGGGCTTTTTTTAGAGTGAAATCTTTATTATCCCTGGGACAAACCCAGTAAACGCTTTCTTTAGTCAGTATCTTGCAGTGTCAATCTTGCCCTCAAGCACAGCCAAATGGAAACTAGCTTGTGGTATAGTTTGACGGAGTTAGTCTAATGACTTGTTCGTTCCAAGGCAGTGTGCGGATAGGGATACGGTGAGAGAGTACGGCTGGCCGGAGATGTGCCATAGGACAGTAATAGGAGGGAGTGGCTGCTTCGAAGGTCACTGCGAAATTCTATGTAGATGGGTGGATGCGCAAAGGAGCATTGCAATGCACTTGTTTACGCTTTCCTGGGCGCACTTGAGGAGGAAAGCTATGGCTCCAAACACTTCGTTTTACGTCGCTCTTCCGAGGCAACTTTTTTGTATTTTGTATTGTAAAAGTTATGTTTATTGTCCAACTTTTATACCCATGTAGGAAAGCCACGAAGAACCAGCAGGAGTGGCCCCTTCCCTAGATACACTTCACCTGACCGCTTTGGGACCAGGGATCATTGTTGCAGTCTTTGTATTGCACGTTCAATATGCAGTACACGCCAAAGTTTAAGCACAACTGCTTGTTTCTGGAAATGTGACTTGGGCTCAAGCCCAGCGGCCAGGTGCCTACGGTTAAGAAAGCCGCTACCAATATTTCAAAGTAGTATGGCGAAAGGTGCTCGTTTTTAATAGTCAAGTATGCCTTTTTCAGTCAGAGAGAGCTTCCTGGTAGGAACAGGACTAAACCTCTCACCGTCTAAATCTGAGTTTCTTCTCTACCTATCCGCGAAAAAGGCAGACACGGCATGCTCCCATCGGAGCAAACGGACATCGACCTACATACAAAAAACGGCCGACCCATCCCTAACGAGGAATGTATGTTGTTTCTCAGACTCCTTATAAAAGCACATTGCAGCAATATGAAAACCATCGAGAAGCTGATGATTAAAGCAAACAACATGATTAGACTTACCATCCGCGTATCCAACCAACGTGGAGTCCTAACGGATAGCAATCTGCACAGAGCATACCTTGGTTTCCTCATGAGCCACATAAACTATGCTGCAGCAGCACGCGACTGGTCTAAAGTGGGGGAAACAAAATCAATACACTTATCGCAAGATTATCAAGAGGGTCCCGGTTATCCCCATCACGGCTACTACTGAAAGGCTGGACCTTGTTGGCGTACACAATACCCCGGATAAATTTATCGAAGCACAGGGCACGCCAAAGGCACAAAGTCTTCATGCAACAAGGACGCGTCACCAGATCCTGCGCACTCTGGCCTATAGAGCGGAAGACATGAAGACATGTACTGTCCAGCTTTCCGACGCATGTAAGGGTAACCACATACGCTGAGCCTATCCCACCAAGCGTGCGACAGCAGCACAATGATGTAAAACGTGCAGCGAGAGAACGAGTCTTCTACTACACGCGGCGCGGAACCTTACAAAAAAGGCTTTTGTAGAAGTTGCCCAGCACTTATCCTCCAGACTTTTTGCGATGGTAGCGGTGTACTTCGCAGGGGACGTTTTAACCGCGGTGGCAGGCAAAGCACCGACCGGTGTCATAACCAAGCAGGAGGTAATAGCTCAAGCAATGCAAGACTCGTCATGACCCAACGTATATAAGGAAACTCTCTCCGCGGCCAGGGTCTTTCTGTTGGGCATGATTGCAACGGACGCAGCCGACATTCTCACCATACGCACCCAACAAGCCTTCCACAACATTACCTGGTTCTCCGCGCACATTGGACACGCAGTACACCCACAAGTTCCCAACATCAATGAGTTAGCTAACAACCGTGCACAAGGTTTCGTGAGCCGCGCTGGTCCCAATGCTATTCTTAGTGACAGGCTGGGTGATTACGGAGGTTCTTTGCCCACTTTCAACAAACTGTTTTCCAACTATCAGCTAGAGCGCAGGGCACTCCTACCACTTAACCCGAAGCTGAAACGATCACAATCCATAGATTTCGAAATGTTTGAGGTTAATACGTTTCCCATTAGGATCAGCTTCTGCCTTATCCTGCTTTCCATTGAACCTCCATGTCTTAACATGCTAAGAGGCTTACTGCACTCTGAAAGACATGCGTTGCAAATGTCCGCTGCTACGCACGGCCATCGACTACACCACCGAGCACAAATGCAGGAAGGCTCTTTCGAGCGACAAGCCTCACAGGCAACTCCTTTCTGTCCAGAGGGCAGGTGAGAGGGCGGGAGACCAAGGTCTCTGACCACCAACGCGGGTGTGACCAGAGACCACCTGATAAGAACCCTTAGCGGCTTTCTAGGATAGTCCCTCAGGGTACTTAAAAACTTATTTGCCTGTCTGTCTGTTTGTCTGTCTGTTGGTCTGTCTGTCTGTCTGTCTGTCTGTCTGTCTGTCTGTCTGTCTGTCTGTCTGTCTGTCTGTCTGTCTGTCGGTCTGTCTGTCGGTTTGAGCTATATTTAGTGTTTCGAGATTGGGATTAGTGAATTTATTGGCTCACGGCCGTTGGAGGCCTAATCAGAAAGCACCCCTTTTAAGACGTTTTGAAAAAGGTATTTCTTCGCAAATGAAAGCGAGCATGGGCCATGGCCCGAAATAATGAGCTCGAAGCATAGGTACGCGATGCACCGGCTCACGTTTTTTCGGCATGGTTTTCATGGATATCCTACAGCGTGCAACACTACAACAAACGTAATGCCCTGCACGTTGCGGCTGTCCCCCTCACGTAATCTTACTTCTCCCTTGTTATCTTCCCCAAGAAGATAAGTATACATGCGCAAGATATTTTATATGCGAAGCATCTCATGGTCTGGGCTGTGTCCCTCCCTTCCATGTTGTTGTCCACCGTCCGCACTCTACTGCGCATGCGCGTCTCTCTTCAGCCCCGTAAGCTTTTGGGCTGATGTCAGCGCAGTGCACTATAAAAAGAAATAGGCGGCACATGGTTTGATCCCACGACTTTCTGGCCGCAACGGGAGGTACGTGGTGCTCTTCCCACTGCGCTAGAAACCGAGAAGGAAGCATTTGCTACGAACGCGTCTTATGTCCTTCCCTCATTCAAACTACGTCAAGAAGCTACTGATACAACGAAGGCACGCGAAGCTGAACGTCAACGGCAACGACGAACTGAAAACTTTAGAGGAGGATGTTGAATTTCCTGCGGGAAAGATGTGGCGGGAAGCGCCACAGGCCTTCCAGCTCAACCAGAGAAGAAGACGATGAGGGCGGGCAGCGGGGTAGGAGCGTGAGCACACAACAAAAACGAGAAACAGTAGGTGTTCGATCAGGTAACACGAGTGTCGGTCTGTTCGCTGTGTCTACATTTCTCTACATTTCTGTACATTTCTGTGTCTCTACAAGTGGGTTCACACTGCGTTCCCATTCGGTTTTCGATAAATGAAACATCACAACGGCAACACAATGGAACCTACACGGAACTTTTATGATGCTTGGCATCTTCCTCACGGTTCCCCACGGGAGGCTGGTGTAATTTTTTCTACGCCAGTTATAGCCCGTAGTGTTTCTTTGGATCCATCAAATTTGTAGAGGGGCGATTCTCCATAGATGTGCTTAAGCTATTGGCCTCTTATGAGAACATTAGGCCTACTGCTTACTTTCTTGTGTATTGCATGACCCAGCCCTGGGTTTACAGTTTACGCAAGGGTTTATAATAAAATATATATTACCAAACGTTGTTTCATTTGCGTCCTGCAAACCCTAATTTAAAAAAAAACAGGCAACAAGAAGAAACACCCAAGGACCGCTTAAACGCCATACCCTACGTCCATGTGGAATCACACTTTTTGAAGAAGATCGGATATAAGGCAGTAGTGAGGACAGTTTTTTCAGAGCCCAACAAACTGGCGTCTTTGTGCGCCAAGCTAAACTGCAACGGCAGCCCAAGAGCCGTATGTTAGAAGAAGCATAAAACCCAGTTTGTGGATTGTGTGGACAAAGTGGTGTATGAAATCCCACTTTCATGCGGACGAGTTTATGTAGGTCAGACTGGTAGATGCCTGAATGATCGCCCTAGAGAACATTCCTACAACATGCGCACAGGAACGGGCAGCAATCTTGCGATGCATTGCAAGAAATGCGAGAAAAGTGATTGCCACCCAAAGTAAAAGAAACGCGCTTTCTGAAATGCTATCGAGACGCTCGCTCAGGGAAAATATTGGAGGCCTCACTGATTGGCATCGGGGGAAAATGCGTGAGCACGCCATCAATTGCCGTTTTGGAAAGAGGGGTGGCATATCTAGCCAGGTAAACCTCACTTGTACCAGATAGCAAGCTTGACACCTATTCTTAATATTTTATCATTGATGTAATCTTTCATTGCATACTTGGAGTGACATGTTATCCGTGAACGGACGCATGCTTGCAGCCGCTGGGTTTAGGTGCAACGCACCTCATGCTCGCCCCTCTGTCATTCCTGCGTCTGTCCGGCGTTGTCCTCACATCTGTGCCTCTCCTCTTCTCCTCTCCCCGATAGCGAACACTCCCTCCCAAACAGCTGCGGGGTTCGCAGAGCGCTCTCACTCCGTTGCAAGGCGCCGGTGGGCGGCGCGGCGCTCGGCGCTCGCGCGCTGCACTTCTGCAGTACTCTCTCTCTCCGTGCTCTCCTTTTCCTTCGGGCGCTGTGAATATAAAGTGGCATGCCGCGCTCCGACGGTCTCAGTCGAAGGTCGTTCACAATACGCTTGCACTCTCTCGCAGTACTCGATGATTGCTTGATGCAATCGTCGCGCCCCTAACTGGGCACTTTACGGACCACAAGGCACTCATTCTCGTCTGCAACAAAGACCGTGCCTGAGCAAACGTGTACTGCATGTGCATTGCATTGTGAAAATAGAAAATTACGCCCACCTCCCCTTCGCGTGAGAAATCTGCTATAAGCGTAATGAATACGATGGGAAACGCCAATGGAACCCCCATGAAATGCGTTGCATCACCCCAGGGTTCCCGCGAGGGGAGGTGGGCGTAATTTTTTCGTGTATTGAATGTCGTGTAATAAACCGTACTTAAGTGTTTCGTCAGCGCTCTAGATTGTCACTTCTTCCATCCTCGTCCCTGCGCTGTTTTTAGGGTGAATAATGTGTACCCAACTAGCCCAACGTCAAGCCTTAGTAAGAAATGATGACCCGAAGTCGCAAGGGAAGGGCAGGGCAGGAAGGACGCTAAATGAGGACTCGTGAAACTGCGGTTGTCACTTGGGAGGCCGACAAATTTGCATAGAAGGCTCCTAATTCGTTGGTATTTTTTAGAAGATTCTGGATTACATTTTCAAAGAAGCCATGCAACGTAGTTGTTGGAACTTTTAAACAACAGGCTGAATTTTGCAAACTGTGGAAGGTCTGAAAAATGGGACTTCATGCTACTAAAAACAAAGCAATTGTTGTCCAAAAACGTCAAGTGCAAACACTTCTGCTACGTGGTATAAAAATAGGCTTACAACTAATCTAGCAGAATCACTAAATAGGGACAACAAAACCATGTGTTCAATGGGATTTTGTCCTGAGACATGTGGCGCAAAATTGAAGTGAATGGCAGCAGGTGCAGATAAACTACAAGTAAAACGCCATTTAAAGAGTCTAAATACAAATGCCATCAACTTTACGGCTAGGTAAATATTAGGCCAACAGTACTGCGAAACTTTGATAAGGACACAATACATTATGGCGTAAAACTTCAAATTCGAAACTGCAATTTTTACTGTATTCTTTTTATTTCACTTGTTTTGTTATCTTCTGCCTTTTGTCAAAAAACGTCGTACATGTTCAACTTTTAAGGACGTTGCTACACCACTGTTTGAGTACTTCGCAAGGAGCTTGGCTTAGAGCGCTCCATTCTGACGGTCAACTATTCAGTATGGATATGACGCGAGGTATTTTTACTTGTAAACAAAATACATTTAGCGGTCAGCATATTGGAAGAGTTTTACAAAAATTAAGAGAGCGTTTTTTTTGAAAATATGGCGTTGAACCTGTGAGTCTTGTCACTTTTTCCTCGGTATATAAATTAGGCGCGGAATTGTTGTTATTGTGCCAACATATAAATCAATCGTTGAATCCATAGGGGGACCATTTGCCTTATGTACAAAACATAGAATTTGTACAAATCTGACAGAAGTCGCAATCACAAGAGTACGTCATGGACAGTCAGGGAAATTAGGCTCCTCTTTCGTGTTGTGGCCGCTACAGGAAAACAATGATGCAACATGTTGGGTGATATTGGCAGCACGTGTGAAGGCCTGCATCCGGCAAAACTTTCCGAAAAATTCAAGATGTTTTTTCATCTGAGCGGCTGAACTTTTTGCATTGCAGTAATTTCTCATCCTCTCGTGCCTGTTGCATTTTAATCTTATTTTCCACACTTACAATATTCAGTGTTTATTTTCAAGGAACACAGTTGAATAAAATTTGAAGTTTGCTGCTTAAGAAGTTTGAACTATAAAACATGGTAAAGTAGCGCGGTAAGGACGGGAAAAACATAGAGACCACACAGGACTAGCTCTAGGTGTCTACTTTTGTCCCGTCCTTACCGCGCATATAACTATGTTTCACAGTTTGAATAAACTAGCCCACACTTACGCGCCAAAAACGTTTCTTGGCAATATTTAGGATCATTTTAAAAAATTGCACTCTAAACCGCGTTTGACCTTTTTTTGCCAAAAATCTGTATTTTTCTGAGCAACCAAACTTTTTTTTGGAAAAGCACTCCAGTCTTCAATTGAGCAAAACTTTAAACATTGCCCCTCCTAAATATTTTTTGGGATAGCCGTCACTGATATTGGCTGAGGCGCATTGGCAGGCAGTGGCAGTGGTTCAAGTTGTCGCGTTTTCGAAAAAAGTTACCGTAAGAATAAATTGTTCCCGGCTAAAATATTCGTGAACTTGGACATCACCATAACCATTTAACAATAGAAAGTTCTAGCAAACTGAAGAAGCTGACTAGCAACCCCTTGGTAGATCTTATATAACTCACCTCCACTGTTGAATGTTTTAATTATTGTCACCATTTAAGGCCGTCGATTCGTTTTGCTGTTAATGGCACAGAGTATCATCGCACGTTCGCCGGTAATGCGGTGATCTCTATTCGCTGCTTATATACGCTTGCAGGCCGAAAGTTCGGTCAGCAAGCCTGTGACAGTAAACAGCAGCACTCTGGTTTGCAATCGTGTGGATTAGGGTCATTTGTCTTCAGCACTTGATGTCGTTCAGCCAAATTAGGAGCAAGATATTTGTGTTTGAGTCCCTGCTTACATTAGGTAGATGGGTTATATGAGAATTTTACCTAATTAGTATGCGGCTCTGGTTCGTGAGAAACAAGCGTAAAGCACGGCTATTCAGGTCTGCTCTCCAAACGGTTAGTTCAGATCTAGGACTTGGCTTGTATTTTTAATATCAGCGTTCATATCACAACATTTTTTCAATGATTTTGTTAAGAAAGTTCTCTTAATATGGGGACGCAACTCTTCTTCTAGTATATGTTCCGGTCTAGTACAATTTTATTAGGAAGGCCGTGTTAATCTTGGCTTTATATTTTGATCACCAATAAAGCGCAAAAATTACACAAGCGACAAAGAAGTTCAAAAGAGACAAGCGCTGCTTCCAACCGAGATGTATTTTTGAAAGCGATAAAATATATTCACAAAATGTGCGCACATTACAACTAATTTACATTACGCAAAGATTATAGATATTTCCCGTGCGATCACTGCGATTCCTCATATGCTCAGATCATAATAGGCAGCCACCGACGACTGTCTACCCCTTTTTTCTCAAAACTCAAAGAACACAACAAAACAGGAATATAGAAAATGAAGACTGATCCCCAAAACAACACACTAACAGAGAAAGCAGCTGGTGGTCGATTTCGAATTACAAGTTAGACAGGTTTCTTAGCCGAGAATCCTACCGATGGCAAGCTTTTGCAAGCGTTCCTTGGCGCACCATTTCAGCCGCCTCAGTAAGCTATTTTGCGAACTGGTTATGGTGCTTGGCTACGATTACAGTCTCATTATTGCAGGGCATGATTTTGCAACTCTCGCAATGTTCACCGAGCTGCCCTGTGTGCCCAGTCATCACTTTTTGTACATGCTCGCGCAATCGCACGTTCACACACCGTGACATGGTAAAGGGATGGCATAGACCGCATTTTCCGCGCGCGCAACGAACTTGTATTTTGGTTTATACTCCAGCTCTTTATCCGTTTTTGCACCGGGGGGTTTTTATGAATAAATGTCAGTTGGAAGTAGCACTTGTCACTTGTCCTTCTTCGTCTGTTGAATTAGGTTTTGCGCTTTACTCGTCAGCAAAGCAATACCAACTTGCCCAGAAGTCCACAATTATCCGCCATGTTTTTATTTCACGGAGCAGTCAGAACACTACTTTCAAGTTGTGTTATGAACAGCGGTCCTGTCATTTGTGCTTAATTAAGTAGCATGTAAGTTGTGCAAAATGAGCTCATGTTTATCACGTTCTCTGAGCTCTCAGGATGTTTTTCAGTGTAGTTCAAAATAACCTTGCAAACATCTGTAGCCCTGAATGATCGAGGAAAAATGTTTTTTTATGGGAAGCACAGGGTTCTGATAGCTGCAGGTAGAACAGTAAACATTAGCCTTGAATAGTCGAGACACCCTGGATATTTCATTGGGCTGGCCAGTGTATTAGTCTATACCATTTGCTGCTATTATATTCATCTCCCTGAGTATACCATGCAAAGTGTATGCACCAGTATTATTCTGGTCATATAGAAGATGTTGCAAAATGCGTATTCGGTCAAAGAAAGAGCAGCGTTGGTGGGCTTCTTTTTTTTTAGTGAAAGCTTTATTTTCCCCGGGACAAACCCAGAAAACGCTTTCTTTATTCAGTATCTGGCAGTGTCAATCTTGCCCTCAAGCGCAGCCAAATTGAAACTAGCGTGTCGTATAGTTTAACAAAGTGAGTCTAATGATCTAATCACTTGTTTGTTCCAAGGCGGTGAGTGGAGAGGGATACGCCGAGAGAGTACAGCCGGCCAGAGATGTGCCATAGGACAGTGATAGGAGGGAGCGGCTGCTTCGAAGTTCACTGCGAAATTCCAAATAGACGGGTGGATGCGGCAAGGAGCATTGCATTGCACTTTTTAAGCATTCCTGCGGGCACTTGAGAAAAGCTATGGCTACAAAAACTACATTTAACGTCGCCAATACGAGGCAACTTTTTTATATCTTGTATTGTAACAGTTATGTTTGTTGGCCAACTTTTTATACCCATGTAGGAAAGCCAGAAGGAACCAGCAGGAATGGCCCCTTCGCTAGAGACACTGCACCTGACAGATTTTGGACCGCGGATCAGTTTCACATTGTTGCTGTCTGTGTATTGCACGTTCAGTATGCAGTACACGCCAAAGTTTAAGCACAACTGCTTGTTTCTTGAAATGTGACTTAGGCTCAAGCCTAGCGGCCAGGTGCCTACTGTTAAGAAAGCCGCCACCAATATTTCAAAGTAGTGCGGCGAAGGTTGCTTGTTTTTATTAGTCGAATGTGCCTTTTTTATCTCACCTGGGCAAGTTGTGTTTTAGAACTACCACTACTAAAAAAACAGCTGGAATGTTCCATTCTGTTGGCTATGGTCCTGGTGTTTTTGTTTCAGGGGCTTTCTGTCCTGTTTTGTTAGTGCCATCTTTTAAAGAATGGTGTTCAAAGATGAATTGTTTTTGTTTCAGATATTCGTTGCAGTGCCTTTTTATTTGTGGATTGTTCTTTAATGTGTCCTAGATGAGATATGCCTTTGCGTGAGACTCATGTACACTTGGCCATGTTCTGGTAATTTTGTAGTCACAGTGAATAAAAGCGGAGAAAAACGCCGGAGAAAGAAACCACTACACATGATGAGTGCTTATACCAGAACGAGCGTAGTTGGTATTTTTTCCTTTGTTTTTCGGCGCTTTCAGTCACTCTCACTTCCTGAAACCTGGCTCACTTATCGGTGCTGCTAAATATTTTGAAGTGCTTACTATTCTCCCACTGACGTATTTGCAGTGCGAAATTCTTGTCTGAACGTATGTCTCTTATTCGTGTGATAGTGCCATCTTACTGAATCTTATTGTTCTAGTTTTAATGTTTTTCGTTGCTAATTTATATATTCTGCGTTTTTACTTGTTAAGGTACTCGAATGTATCCTAAACAAGAGCTAGATCTCCGATCTGTGGGGAAGTGCAGGAAGGACTGGTATTTATGCTGTAATAAGTATTGCCAAAAAAGCTATATTTTGCGTGAAAGTGCAGAAGAAACCGATTTTGTGTTGATATTGTCGTTGGAAATAAAGTCTCCTTCCATTTATCTTGCTTAGCACGTTTTAATAAATCTTGGCCTTGCTGTTTGTACAGGTCCCAAAAGGTGAAACTGCTTGGAAGCACGCAAATGTTTCAAACGGTAATGTTCAAAGTTACATCACTATCGAAAACGGAGGGAAGATAGCCACATGCTCTGGGCACACACGCTGCTTTGCCGGGAATAACGGAGCGCTATTGAGGCACAAAGCTAAAAAGTTTATGAGTTCTTTTCTGCTGTATCAGGTAAAGCCGCAGCAAGTAGAGCTCTCTCTCAGAAGGAGCGATGGAATCCTGATCGCTTTCCAACTATTTTACAACCGTGAGGTACTCCCTTAGAAGGGAGTATCCAAACCCCGCCATGGGTATTTTGGTTCCCGCTATGCCGCAACCCGCGCCACTGCCCGAAAAGTAAGTGCGCTGCGTCGTGGAGGTGTCGCGGCTCTCCCGACGGGAGTACGGTTATTACGCGTACGAGAAAAAAGCCTAATGCTTGAAAAAGAGTGAAACAGGGTACAAACGTTTTTACTCCTATACAGAAACCCCTGTGAGCTCCTCGGCTTCCAAGAGTTTGTAGAAGAGAGCATTGGGACAAAACTGCGATCTTGGAGTAGGTTTTATGACTACTACCCCTAGGTTTACCCTGAGCATATGTATATATTGAAACTGAAGGCTTTGAGACCTCGAACGGTGAGAGGTTATGTAAGATTATCATTTTGCATTCTCTGCTGGAGGCTAGCAAGGTATGTTTATTCTGGTGGCACACTTTTTTTAAATTTTCTTTATAAGTTTGGTTGATCCGTTGGGTTGATCAGTCATGTTTCATCTCCTACTTGACAATCAGCATTAGGTTAGGTACCCCCCCTTAATGAAGGCGACTTTTCAACATGTAAAACAAGCAGCATTGGCTTTATTCATTTCTTTCACATGCATCGATCATATTTCGCGAGAGAAGATGGTGACACAGGTGACGCTGTGGGTGCTTTAGCTGGAATGCAATCGCCATTACTACGAATTAGGCCACCGAGGGTGACCACTTGCCTTTTTAAGTATGGGTCGATGAGGCCACTGGTTGATTTGTGACTATAATTCAGGCCTAAGCAGTGGACCGTGTGTCAACAGACCAAAGAAACGCCTGGAGAGATTTTTCTCACGAAAAAGTGGTCAGTAGGCGTATTCTCCAAACATCACACTTCCGTTAAAAGCGCAATTTCCGCTGAGCAAAGGTAATGCCATCAACGTCTATACGTCCTTCATGATTGGTAATCAGCAATGTCGAATGAGAGGGCGAATCACTCGACGGGAGATCAGTTGTGCACTGTAAAATATACTAGGCCGGGGCGCATTCATCATCTTGTCATGCTCTGATGGGAGAACAGTATGGGAGAACAGAAGAAAAACCTGTTGGATATTTACTGCCGCTTTTTGTCGGTGAATATAAAGAAGCACCACATGACATGTTTCATTCCAGGATAGTGCATAAAGGGGAATCATAACACTGTTTTTTTTTTACGCACTCCGTCAGACCACTTATTTTTGGAGAGTGGGCCATTGCTGGTGATACTTAACTGCCTAAAATTCTGCCTATGATGAAATATACTTACACATTCACATCTTGTGTAAGAATTAGTGGAGCGCTGGTCTGCAGTAGACTATGTTGAATTGTCAAACCTGGAATTTCAATAGTATTTCAAGGGAGAACAGCCTTTATTTACAGACGCGAATTCGAATAGTCAGATGTTTGTTTATTCCACTCTTTGTGAACGGCTTCCCAAAAAAACAGGCAGTAAAATACAGAATCACTGGTCAAAAAGTGACCATTGGTGTTCAGACTGGCTGGAAAAATGAGATGTTCTTTACTGGAACACTTTTATGGCGCTACCGTTCTCGTGTGTTGTGGGGCAGTAAGAGCTAGATTTCAGAAGACGACGCATATAGTAGTTCGTGCGGCTCCACTCTATGGTGTGACTTTATAAAAGCTTTTTTTTTGATACGATGAGGTAGATTTTGCCATTCTCAGGATGTTTGTTGTCTAAGTACGTTTGTGTTTGTCTGCAAAGTTTGTGTGCAAAGTAGATTAGTTAGAAAGGACATAGTTAATAAACGAATGGCTGGAAGTTTAGAAGACACGTATCGGGAGCCACAGCAGATAATCATGTCACCGTCGCACAGTTTTTTCCGAGAAATGGAGTACAACGGAAAAAAATATGGTGAAAAGTAGAGCGGAACGCTTTGGCTGTTTACAGGCTGCTCAAGCCAAGAAAAAGCGCTTACTGCATTTACAGCGTGAAGAAATGTGAGGGGGGATATAATGTGGAAGTGGAAGCCCCTCCACTTGACCCCCCCGGCTATGTTTAGAATAGCCGCGAGCCAGCATAGCTTTTTGGTGTCGGTAATAACAATATGTCGTTTGAAAATCACAAAATAAAAATCTGATAAATACTGTATACATAATAACAGAAATACACAAAACTTCACTATGCTCAAACAATTCACTAGCTGCGCAGTTGATAAGAGAATTCAAGGCGACCTTAAAAAAAAATTTACATTGACGAAGAAACATTTGTGAGATAAGTTTCAAAGACCTGCTAGATAAATACGGCTGCATCGCATACCGATGCTGCCAACTGAATCGGAATGCGGTTTAAAAAAAAAAACAAGGTAATCTCTCAATCGTACCCAGACAGAAACATCTGTAAAGAATGCAACCTAGTTGAAGGCTTGAAATTCGAAACGTCCTTTGATCCATCAAGATAACTTCAAACTGAGGTCATAGGTCTTGCAAAAAAATGTCAAACATTGGTCAATATATTACTAATAAATATGGTAATAATAATACAAAATAGTATTGCTAATAAATATGGGAATATCTTTAGGCTACGGCCGTAAAAATCGCATAAACTAAAGAAGTCCTGTCTTGTCTACAATAGAGGGTAGGCACCAATGTATGAAGTAATGTGGTGATAAACATGGATGTACATCTAACCGCGAATGTCGCATTCGAGATGGTGACAACTGAAAACCATCAATGCTTAAATCATATTTCTGTTGGGTGGCTGGTTGAATGGCATGCTAGTTGGCTAACCAAGTATAATGTCAAACGCACGTATGATACCGGTGGTGTTTGAAGAAACTTCACCATTCCGGAAACAAAAAGATGTTTTGACCGTTTCTCGAATTTTTAATGCAATTCTGCGCCATGGTTATGATCATGCCACCATGAATATCTGTTGCCGCTATAAGGTCGGATCGAACGAACATACAGTAGTGTCGCTGTACTTAAACCATACTGAATTCCCTAGTTACCCGCTGAAGTTTGTCAGTGGCTAAAGATACCCTCATATTTACTTAGTAAATATATTTTGTAATCTAACAAGGAAGCGTTTTGCTGCTGCATGCATTCGACATTTACCAATGTTTGACTTTTTTTTGCAAGACCTAGGACCTCAGTTTGACGTTATCTTGATGGATGAAAGGACGTTACGAATTTCAAGCATTCTGCTAGGTTGTATGCTTTACGGACGTTTGTGTCGGTGTACGATTGAGATATTACCTTGTTTTTCATTGAAACCACATTGCGATTCAGCTGGCAGCGTCGGCATGCGATGCAGCCGTAAACATAAACATAGTCATAAACATAGATGTGCAGCGAACCACGAATGTCGCATTCAAGATGGCGACCACTGAAAACCACCAGTGCTTAAAGCATATTTCTGTTGGTTGGCTGGTTTAATGGCATGCTAGTTGGCTAACCAAATATAATGTCAAACGCACGTATGATACCGGTGGTGTTTGAAGAAACTTCACCATTCCGGAAACAAAAAGATGTTTTGACCGTTTCTCGAATTTTTAATGCAATTCTGCGCCATGGTTATGATCATGCCACCATGAATATCTGTTGCCGCTATAAGGTCGGATCGAACGAACATACAGTAGTGTCGCTGTACTTAAACCATACTGAATTCCCTAGTTACCCGCTGAAGTTTGTCAGTGGCTAAAGATACCCACATATTTACTTAGTAAATATATTTTGTAATCTAACAAGGAAGCGTTTTGCTGCTGCATGCATTCGACATTTACCAATGTTTGACTTTTTTATTGCAAGACCTAGGACCTCAGTTTGACGTTATCTTGATGGATGAAAGGACGTTACGAATTTCAAGCATTCTGCTAGGTTGTATGCTTTAAGGACGTTTGTGTCGGTGTACGATTGAGATATTACCTTGTTTTTTATTGAAACCACATTGCGATTCAGCTGGCAGCGTCGGCATGCGATGCAGCCGTAAACATAAACATAGCCATAAACATAGATGTGCAGCGAACCACGAATGTCGCATTCAAGATGGCGACCACTGAAAACCACCAGTGCTTAAAGCATATTTCCGTTGGTTGGCTGGTTTAATGGCATGCTAGTTGGCTAACCAAGTATAATGTCAAACGCACGTATGATATTGGGGGTGTTGGGAGAAATTACACGATTGCGGAAGTAAAAAGATTTTATGAAAGTTTTTCCATTTTAATGCAGTTGTGCGCCAAGGTTGTGTTCAGGCTAACATGAATTTCTGTTGTCGCTATGAAGTCGGAACGAACATATAGTAGTGACGCTGTACTTAAACCATACTGAGATTTCTAGTTACACGCTGAAGTATGTCAGTGGCTAAGGTGTTGCGCCGATGAGCCGAAGTATACTGGCTCGATACCGGCCTCCGTGCTTTATGTGGATGCGAAGAAGATAAACGCCCCTTTGCTCGGATTTCAACACTAGGTAACCATTACCAGGTGGTACAAACAAGTTATTTGACCTGCACTTCGGCCCGCATCGTCACCCAGCTGGAGCATTGGAACGCTATAGCCTTTTTCAACCAACTTTTTTGTGCAAGCGCGTAAAAGTACTTATATGTTCCCAGAAATCTCTAATAAAACTTTTTTGTCCTGCCGATTTCGAAGCAAACACTACATACCTTTTTGGGCGACTTCAAAGCAGCAGGTGAAAGAGAATACCAAATAATCTGAGGACAACATCCGTCAAGTAACTCTCAAGTGATTTGTGATTAAGGTGGCGGCCTTATTTGTCCAAAACAAAGCTTGAATTCCTAAGTCAAGGTTCAGAAGCCTCAGGGTTCGTATACGAGAACTTGTTGATTAGAAAAAAGTACCTCGGAAGTGGTATCCTACTCACGGCATTGTCCTTGCCGATTTCCTATAACGTTTCACTTGCGCTTACTGAAATGGTTGGGATCTACTGCGCCTACTGCGCGGATCGCTTGCCCACCCACGGACTTTCAGTCGGCCTGTCGGCGAAAGATCGTTGCACTTGGTTCGGTGAGTTGAAAATTAAGCCACCCCGACACGATTATCTACAGAACATTGGTGCTTACGTCGTCAGTCATTTATGGACAAAAGGTTTCTCGCACATTGTAATAACAGGATATGTATGGAATCAACACCTGTGGTTTATATTTGCTGGTATGATTGTTTGATATTTAGAACAGAAGAATTTTCAAAAGTACTATTGGGGAGCTGCAGTTTTTAGTAGCCTAGCATGTCGGGAGCCGCAGCATCCGAAGAAAATGTAATCCAGCTTTTAACAGAATTCCCCAACTTATAAATTTAGAAGCCAAATAAACCCTATTTTTAAGACTTAAATTCTGCCTAATTATAAGTGCGGCAAAATTAGATTTATAAAATTCAATTAGGCCAAAAGTCTAGCCTTCATGTTCGAGGATGGGGGGGCTAAAAATATGTTGTTGTTTGAACGCTTCATTTTGGGATTTGGAGACGATATGTTGCCCCAAATTTTTGTCAACATGTGGCCCCTCGTCGGCGCTGTTAGATAGTCATGTCGAGTATATAGAGATTACCTTGTTTTTTTTTTTCAAGCCACATTGCGATTCAGCTGGCAGCGTCGGCATGCGATGCAGTCGTATATATCTAGCAGGTCCTTTGAACTTTTCTCGCAAATTTTTCTTCGTCAAGGGAAATTTGTTATCTTTAGGCTCGCCTGGAATTCTTTTATGTCCTTCTCAGCTAGTGAAGTGTTTGAGCATATTGAAGTTTCGTGCATTTCTGTTATTAAGTGTAAGGTATATGTCAGATTTTTGTGTTGTGGTTTCCAAAACTCTATAATGAAATTTCCGACACCAAAAAGCTATGTTGGCTTGTGGCTATTGCATGGTTGATTCACGTTGACACGCATTATTCTATAGCCAATTGTAAGATATCTTACTACGAGCAATGTAGTTCGACACACATTACGCCTTGAAGACGGTGCCAATAGCACTCCGTGTGCACCCGCAAGAGCGGCTGACTGTATCTAGAATTTTTTTGACATACTGGGGCTGCTTTTCTTGTTTACGGGAAGTTTTTTTAAATATATATCACTTGAGATATACAGTGGTAGAAAAGGAGAGCTGTAAGTTTAGAAAACACAAGGCGTGAGCTTTTCTAGTGAGGAAACCATTTACATTCATCAGAATCAAGTCTTTATCGTGCAGGCTTGTCTGACATTCGGCGTATTACAATGAAAACGTTGTAAATAACACTGAAATTCAGATTTCGCTTTTTACATGTCACTAAAGAGGTGTAGCAGAGTATACTGTTTTTACAGCCTAATTCAGGATATAATGGAAAAAATCTGTGAAATGGGAGCCCCCGCCCCCTCCAAGCAAGCTGCGAGGCCCTGTTTAGGATAGCAGCATGCCAACACAGCCGTTTGGTATCGGTGACCACATAATAGGGCTATAGAAAACACAACATAAAAACTTGACTACTTCCGGAGCTTAAAAAAGTTACACACAAAGATTAAAAAGCTGAAAACAAGTCACTAGCTTTGCAAGTCCTCTCGGATGCTAGAGCGGCGAGTTTGTGCTTGTCATGGAAGTATTCAAGGCTAGTTTAAAGATAACAGAGTACCTCAACAAATAAATGACTGCGGCAATCTTTTCAAGATAAGTTCAAGCTAAATATGACTGCATCGCAATTCGACGCTGCGCGCTGAAGCGCAATGTCGTTGGAAAGAAAATCAAACTGATCTCTCAGTCATTCCACGAGAAAAAAGTGATGTAAGAATGCCACCCAGTAGAGCACACTTAGCCGAGCAAAGTGTCGTTAGAAAAACAAAGTAGTTATTGACTCATGCCACTCATACCACGATAGTAGAGTAAGGCTAACAGGTCACTTACTGAAATTCTTACCTGAAGGTAAATGTCGTTAGAATAAGAAACAAAGTAATCTCTCATTCATACCATGACAAACGGTATTCAAGCATCCTTCTTGGAGGAATGCTTAGCTCCAGCGAAAAGTCGCTAGAAAGAAAAAAATTAACAAATCTCTCACTTCTACCACGAGAGAAACGTAACGCAAGCTTGCCACCTTGTGGAATGCTTAGCTGGGGGTAAATGTCATTACAACGAAAAACAAAAGAATCTCTCATTCACACCATGATAGAAATGTAATTCAAGCATGCCACCTAGACAAATGCTTCGCTGAAGCAATATGTCGTAATAAAGAAAAACAATGCAATCTCTTACTCATACTTTGACAGGAACATCATGCAAGCATTCTACCTAGTTTAATGCTTGTAATTTGTTACTTCTTCACAGTCATCATACCTTCTGAAGTCGTATGCGTTGATAAAAAATACGCCAATGTATGACAATATTGGATATATGCAGCAAGAAAGCGCATACTCGCTAGCTTGCGACACTTGCAAAATAAAGAAAGAGCTATCTTAAGGCTGCTGCCGTAAAAGTAACACACAGTAAAGAAGTACTACCCTGTGTACCATACAGGGTATGAATTAATAGATGCTGCATATTTTTGGATAAAGGGTAAACCTATGTAAAACTCCAAAAGTCGCAGCGGAAAAAGACAGAACTGAAACTCGAAATACTTAAATTCGAACAAAGTTGTTTTCCTGCTTTAAGAACGTGCTACTTCGCGAAGAAAAAATATCCCGCAGAACTGTTACGCATAGGTGATTTAACTGCTCTGGAACGATTTTCACTATTACCCAAATAAATGATGTTCTGAATGTTATCAATTTTTTTTTAAATTTCACCAATAGTATGATCACAGTTGTCTCTATGAGTACGGCACGCACCAACTTGCAGTGAGTCTGTGCTTAAACCCCATTGGATTCTTCAGCTACCGTCCATGGTGGCTCCAAGAAAAGGCGTTTTGAAGCTGAGCCAAAACACATGGGTTAAACTTTTGCCGCAGTGGCTACTTTTCTGTTGAGGCGATAGCGCGAAACCCCCTCTGTGGAGATTTCATCGCATGGTAACGATGCCCGGGTGGTTAAATTTATTTAGAGGACCTCCGCTACATTGCGCCTCTGAGCCCAAGTGCAGCTTCGGCGCGGTAAACACACTACAAATTTTTGTGAGCTTGCATCTAGAATTACTGATTTGCTGCAAGAAATTTGTAATTATACTTTTCTCTCTCAAAGGCCGGAAAGCAAACAGCACGCGCTACTCCACGCTGCTTGGGAGCAGCAGTATACAAAACACTGGCAATTTAATGACGTGAAAGCCTTCAGGGTAAAGTGCAACGATTTGTATATACCGCAGCATACCTTGCTGAAATACAGTCTGCAGTCTGTAGGATTAGTGTCTACCGCACTGAGCTTGTTTACGGGAATTGTAACAAAAAGGATTTAGAAAGTGCTCCTTCACCTCGTGCATCCTCCGTGCAGAATTCTTCTAACGTTTCGTACGACGTTTACACTGCCGGCTTGACCTGACTTGGCATACTACGGTGGTCGATGACCCCCCGACTGAGTCAGTCGACGGCAGGCGGTGTTCGTTGATTTACAGTTAAGTCCTTACATAATTTGCGCAGCAAAATGTGGTTTCATTTTGTTAGTTCGTAGAGTACACAACTGGTAATGTCGGTGATGTCGAAGTAGCATCCCACCATCGCACGTGCGATAGGTACACTTGCTTATGACGCATCACCCGTTTCGCTTCACTGGATTTTTAAGCCACGTTCGTTTGTGCGCGTGGTCCGCAGGTAGAAAATCTAAAAAAATATGAGCAGGAAAAGAGTTAGCGAAATGCCTACAACTAATACCGAATCTATTCAATAAAAACTTATTGAAGTTTATAAAAGTACCGCAAGAGAAGCGCTTTTTCGCTGTGTAAACAGCGTACATTGAACCCCACATAATTAAGAAAGCTTTTGTTCGAATGAACGCATTCGCTGCTGAGAAGACATTTGTTGGGAGAAAAGGACAGCTTATTGCAAAAGCTTTTTGCAAGTGTCTGGCTTACGAGCTCAGAATGCTACAATAATTGAGCCAATTACACGTCATTCCAGGCTTCTAATTCTATATATGTATGTATGTATGTATGTATGTATGTATGTATGTATGTATGTATGTATGTATGTATGTATGTATGTATGTATGTATGTATGTATGTATGTATGTATGTATGTATGTATGTATGTATGTATGTATGTATGTATGCATGTATGTATGTATGTATGTGTATGCAAGAAAAGAAAACTGAACAAGGTAGCGACCAGAATTGTTCGTAACGTTTCAGTACATATGCTTGCCCTGAAAAAGGTCTTCATCAGAGTAAAGTTACGAGATTTTGCTTCCCAAATTCATATAACTGTACTCGGATGAAGGCACGTCCTATTGCCACTACGTCAGTAAACCTTAATAAATATTGTTCTTGCTGCGTAACCAACTCTTTAGTTATACTAATTCTGGGCCTTTTGAGAGTTCTCTTTTATATATATACATATTGAATCAGAATAGGACGTGAGGGGCTCATTGAATCGAGACAAAAATTAGGGTTGGCAGTCAGGAAAAGCTCGGAAAGCAAATGGGAGAATGTGGTAGGTCATTGAAACACATAAAGATTTTAGAAAGATAGAATAAAAGGGCAGAAAAAATGCCCGCAAGGCGGGATCCGAATGCAAGACTTCCAGAATTTTTTATCAGTTTTTATGACGTTCATCATTCTTTCCAAGGTTTCCTTGACTGCCATCCCTTATTTCTGCATATACATCTATATAAGGAAAGTAGAGACCAAGAAAGGTGAGAAAAACGTAAAAAAATAAAAATAAATGTTTACTGGCGTTTTAGGAAGTTGACTTCTTCTCTTCTCTCTTCCTCTTCCTGAAACGTCAGTAAACTTTTATTTTTATTTTTTCATGGCTTTTCTCGTGTGTCTCTTTCTCTACTTACCTTATATAAATATATACATACTGTATAACGTTTCAACGTTTCTGCGGTTTTACAGCCGCCCCTTTGCATAGGGGCAAATTGCTGAACTTCCCAAACGTTCAGCCTCATCGGAGTCGCATGTACTCATTTACCCGTAGGTGACCGTGAAAGAAGCCACACGAATGCCCATGGTGCGTTCCACAGCCACAGTGGACGCTGAACCTGCAACAGGCTGTGGCAGGACCTGCCGCGAGACATTTTCACCCCCGGCAATGGCAGAATTCGCAAGGACGGCCGCGGGCCCCGCCAGATGAACAAGGGGCAGAGGCCCCTTTCAACGGTAAACGCAGATACCCAGCCGTGAATTCCCCTTCCAAGGGTCCGGACTCAACCAGGGACGCCTGCACCAATTTAATAAACTGGTGCGTGCCCGGCGGTATGAGAGGAAAAGAAGAAGAACATAAAAAACATTAAAAATAGGAGTCTGTGAACGTTTCAGGAAGAGCACTTCCTGTGCTCTGAAGAAAGGAAGTCCTGAGTAAACGCCAGTAAACTTTTATTTTTAATTGTTTTTCTCGTGTAATTCTGTCTTTACTTTCCTTATTTTCTCGCGCTCTGTGTTTTTTTTAATTCCACCGACTATATATATGTAACCGTACAAGAAACTACTTCTCGAGGAGCAAAAAGAATTATAAAGAAAATTGTACACACACTTAAACAGTAGTTCACTGAGGTTTCGCCTGCAGGGCCCGTCTTCACCCAGTTACAAACGTCAGTAGGCCACTCTTATTGTTTTTAATTGTGAGGAAACCAGGCCGAGTGGGTCAACGGTCGGTTTAAAGGGGCGAAATAGTGAGAGAGAAATGGAGGTGTTGTTTTTTTGACAGGGCCCCGCCGTTGAGAAACAAGAAAGACTACGAGAGGGTCGGAGGAAACAGGGGGGAATGGTTTAAGCTAGGCTGTGGTGGTGCGCGCGATCTCAAAGGAGGTTTCCGGGAAGTTTGGAGCCTAAAGGGGCGTCTTGGGGGTGCAATTGCAAGGTTTCTGAACTATGTGTGAGAGAGTCCTAAACCACAACAGCACGTATAGTCCGAAGAATTCCGGCTAGGGAGGCCAGTGTTCGCAGAAGAATAGAAGAGTTATGCGCAGGTACAATCCAGGAGGAGCTTTGTGGTAGATTCAAGACTTTTTTTCTGTTTTCTTTCTTTTTTACTTTTTTTGCGCGTCTGTAAAGCAAGTAGTAAACAAAATACCGAAGGTCGAGGGAGACGAGTGTGCGTGGTATGTCGAAATCGGCTAGGAGCAAGACAGGAAAAAACGCACAGAAATTGTATTCAAGTAACCGCTTTGGGGATGGACAGGCAAGGTTGATGCGAATGGAGATGCCACTTTTTGTAAGAGCAATACTTTTCTGCTCGAGTACGATACCGTAACGTTTCTAAGCTGCCTTTCCAAGAGTTCATTCCAGCCGGCTCTTGGGAGTTGAATTTGTGGAATAAGTACGATTTTCTGTAATTCCGGTCCCTTGGGGACTTCAAGTTTGACTGCAGACTATAGAGCTTGAGATCACAGAAATTGTGGTTGGGCTGGTTGAAGTGTTGCGCCACTGCTATGGAGGCACGGTTAGGAGTGTCGGCCTTATGTCCATTCAGGCGTAAGTTCATAGGTTGACTCCTTTCTCCAATGTACTGCTTTTGAGAGAATGAGCATTCTAGCATATACACAATGTTAGAAGAAATGGACGTGAAGCTTGAATTTTTCTCGTTAACGTATTGGCTGGCAGTGCTATTGACAATGTGCAATCCGTCTGCGGATGTTTGCACGTCTTGCATCTAGGGCAGATGCAAGGGCTGATGACTGGTTCCTGGGAAGCGCGAATTTCGGCATGCACTCAAATGTCTTTTAGGTTCCTATTTCTTCTGTAGTTAACTCTTGGGGCTTCCGAGAACGTGTTTTAGGTTAGGTCATTATTTTCTAGAATTGGGTAGTATTTCCGCAGGATGTTGTTTATGTTAGAAGTCGCATTTAGGAATTTGGTTATTAAGGCTGGTTGTCGGGCGTTTTGGTTTCGACATGGCTGCTTGAGCACTTCGTCTATTTCTTACTTGGATGCACTTTCGTAAGCCATACATAGCGAGCTGACCGGGTGATTACTTCTTTCCAGGGTTGACTTCACTTCATTACGTGTTTTATATAGTCTGTGTTATCGCTGCATACTCTTCTTAGTCTGGTAGCCTGTCCTACAAAGTTACTTTGTTTGCAGTGTCGTGGGTGAGGACTAGTGTAGCCTAGGTACTGTTGCCTGTCCGTTGGTTTCCTATAAAGCGTGGTTTTCAGTTTACCATTGTCAACAACAACAGTCGTTTCTAGTAAGTTCACTGCTTCTTCCCAGTGCTGGCATGAGAACTTACTGGTCGAGTGCGAACAATTAAGATGCGAAATGAAACTTTCTTGGGCTGTGCAGCCATGCTCCCAAAAATGAAATGTCATCTAAGTATCGAAGGTAAACCTTTAGGTTGAGGGGAAAAGACTCTAAAAGGGAAGCTTCAAGTTGTCCCATTAAAAATGTTGGCGTATCTGGGTGCGCAAGGAGTGCCCATGCTAGTTCCAAAAACTTGGAAGTAGTTAGATGATTCGAAGTCGAAATAGTTCAGAGTTCGAACTTATTTTAGTAAAGTAATGTAGTCTTCTAATGCATGTTAGTGCCGGTTTTCGTTTAAGGCCTTTGATATCGCTGCGGTATCTTCGGTGATGGGAATGTTCGTATAGAGGGCGGATACATCGAGCGTGGCCAGAAGGGCGTGATTGGGTATTTGCCCACCATCGTTTATTGCTTCTATTATGCGGAGGAAGTGAAGGGGTGTCATGAACGAATGAAGGAAGAGAAGTCGGAATGTTGACCAAATGGTGATTCAGAAACACAAACAACGCTTTTGTAGGAGTGTTGCTGTTGGAAATACTAGGATGTGCGAGGTTAAACTATAGACAATACTAGGATGTGCTAGGTTAAATGCCTCAATGAATGTAAAGAGCTCGCGTCACCGTGCCGCCAGATCATGAATATGTCTTCAATATAACTTTATTAGTACAGTGGCTTAAAATTTGAGAGCCAGGAAAGTTTGATTCGAGGTGAGATATACAAATATTTTCGCAGTTGGGTCCGATTTTCATTCCCATTGGCGTTCCGCGGACTTGCACCGAATGGACCTCGTCAAACTAAAAAGTGTTACGTTCAATAGACAGAATACCCAATAAACAGGAAAGAATTCCCAATAGACAGAAAACAAGAAGCAGGTCGTTGAAGATTCAAGGAAACGCTACCAATGACACCCTGATACCAGGAGTTTACGACAGAGATTCGTAGTGGATTAACCTACAAAATAGTATGGCCAGTACTTATTTAAATTCGTAAGGAGACAATATGATGCATTCTCTGTTCTTGCCTCATGCTGCCTAGGGCAAGAAAAAGCTATTTGGTACTGAACAGGGGTCGCTTGACACTTGCAAACAAACACGTTTCATTCATATGTTCAAGTAGCCCTTGAAAAGCTACCATTGACTACTTCTGCTCGCTTGCTAATTTGACAAAGGGATACGGTTTCCTAGAAAGGTGCAGCATCGGAATAAAGGAATGTCGTTTTGCTGTAAAGGAAGATTATGGTCGGGCCATAGTCTAGACAGGGCCTCTTAACGACACCAATGGACTCCGTCCACGCTTTCTCAATACCTATAACAAGACATGTTTAGTTGGAGCTGGGATTGCAAACATAGAGCTCCGTCACCGGCCCGACCATGAACACACAAATGATGACATGTTTACGCCGTGTCTGAGTCTGTGTGAGTAAACTTTCTTGAGTTGCTGAATTACAGAATGTGGGTTTTAGTGCAATAATGGTCATTTCTTCATGCATGTCGCAAACTACGACGTTTTCTCATTCCATGTGTATGGAACCAAACTGTTGAACAAATAATTCTTTTACCAGCTCGGCTTATATTGTATCCTGATGTGGGTGTATGATTATAATAAAGAAAAAAAATTGTTGCGTGAGTGGACAGGCCGGAGTACGATCTCAAAAAACACTGGCTATATGTAGCAAGTGATTTCCATTATAACGAATTCTTTTCGCTTCCTATTCCGAAGTCCCTACCTGGTAAGGTTTATTTTGTGTGTGAGATATATTACGCTCCGCTTTTTTTTCTTGTTTTGTTGTATATAATAACGACCCGAGTTCATGTTCAAATCTGTGCCTTTTTCAATAATTCTCTGTTGGAACTGAAAATTGTACTCGCATCATCTTTCTGTGCTTGTCCCTTTATCGCACTTCTAAAGTAGGGGTTTAATCCTACCAAATGCCGGGAACTCACACTCAGAGAAGTAAAACGAAAAGTTATCGTGACAACCTAAAAAGCCGTGTTGTTTGTGTTTGAAGGACACGCCAGGTTATTCCCGGTGTACTGCGACGCCACAAGGTGACGCCAGCAACAATTCACGTGATCTGTTCGTGTCTCTGATTGGTGGAATCAGCTTTAAAAGAACCCGGAAATTTTCCTCGTGGCATTTCCGGCCCCTGAGTTGTTAAACTTTCAGATCGCAGAGTGAGCAAAACAGAGTTGTGGTAAGCACGCCTAAATTTCTTTTCAGTGGTTGAGAGAAAGTTCAAAGGGCAAAGTGTTTTGCGAATGTTAAAGCAGCCATGGCTGCTGCTCCTGCAACTGCTGTTAAAATGCAACCAGACGCGTATAAAACTTATCCGCCAACAATATATTTTTTGAAGTTCGACTTTTAACATAGCCTAACTTACGGGAAATGGCCGTAATGCGTTCGTATTTTTCGTAGAATTGTTTGATAAAATTGGTTCAGGTTTCAATCAATTCAATCACTGTCGAGGTTTTTGCAAGATACTCACAAGAAATGAATATAAATAAAATAGTAATTATTTTTTCTTTCCCGCCTTGGTTGCTCAGTGGCTAAGGCATTGTTCTGATGCGCCAAAGGACGCGCGTTCGCATCCGTCCACTGCGGTCGTTTTTGTGAAAAGGTGAAAAGCGAAAACTTCCCTGTGTCTGAGATTTCGTCGCACCTAAAGATATTCAGGTGGTGCAATGTAAACCGGAGCCCTCCACTACAGCGCGCGTCATCGCCTGTGGAGCGTCAGGGCTTTGAGCACAAGAATCAATCAATCAATCAATCAATCAATCAATCAATCAATCAATCAATCAATCAATCAATCAATCAATCAATCAATCAATCAATCAATCAATCAATCAATCAATCAATCAATCAATCAATCAATCAATCAATCAATCAATCACTCACTCAATCAATCAATCAATCAATCAATCAATCAATCAATCAATCAATTTTTTCTGTTTCATATCGTTAGCAAATAATAAATAACAGCCCTGTTATATTTTCGTACACACTCTAATTGTTGTGTACCTTTCTGTACTCGCACAATGGTATTTTAGCTAATTAATTCATGCTTTGTTAACTTGCAGACTTTGAAATTCACCATGGCCTTTTCCGCATTGGTAAGAGAGTCTTACAAAGTTCTTTCATTTTATTTGTGCGTTTTCCTTATGTTGCTCTTACTGCGACCATGATTGCTGTAAACGAACCCAATTTCTGTTACTCATCATGTCGGAAGAATTTAGTGAGAAACATAACGATAGATAAAACACCAATGTCGGCTGAGCAGGAAAATAACTTTCAGGAAGTTTAAAATTGGTTGTCCTAGCTATGGGCAGTTATCGCCTTCTGGCAACGTTTAGTGATACTGTGTTCGTCCGCAAGGCGAGCGCAAAGCTCCTGAACCACTGTGCACTTTCTGCCGCTTTGCCAGTAGAAGACAGCTTTACATGTCTAGGATTATTACACGCCTTAGAGGCAGCGATGCCTCTCCCGAGCGCTTTTCGTCAAGCCCCCAGTTTTTGGCATATATTGAGGACTGAGGCCTGCCTAAAGGACACCATTCTTTACACAGTACGGAAGCCTGAATGGTTTAGAGTTATTTCTTGGCAATATAAAACACAAAGCCTATTTAGTCCCATTTTCATAGATGGCTGAAAGAAAAAGCACAGGTTGCAAAAATGGTGCTTGTAAGTGAGTTTGAATATTCATGGCAGTTTCAACATACAGCTGGCTTTAGGTTGTACTCGCGTGTTTCTTAAATTTCTTAAAGCATATAGTCAAAACAAAAAAACTGTTCTCAAATGTCACAGTAATGGGCAGAGCAAAACAACCATCGAAGGGTTTTGTATACAGATCGGATAGTAACATGAATTTTCCCTTTTATATGTAGAAATAAGCTATTCACGGGTAATACCTGCCTAAAATTGAATTGTCAATTGAAAAAGCTGATTTCCGCCAAGCAAGTATAACCTACGTTTGCGTGATTATGAAAACTGAGAGGTTTTATATTTGAACGGTGTGTTTTCCAAATGGTCGTTTCAACGGGAGATTTTCTTGTATACGGTAGGTGTTAAAGGTTCATGCTGAGATCATCAACGGTAGTTTGTTCACAGGTAATTTTTTGAAAAGGTGTCCTTAGTTTTTGTTCACGGTGCTTACCAAGTTGGGCTGTAGTAGTTTTCTGAACAAATGCAATCTTACGGCTCCTTACTCATTCGGTACGACTGCATGTATAGTTTGCTCATAAACTGTTTTTTTTTTTCAAAAAGTGACCCTCGACTTTTGAATCAGCCGAAGTAAGTTTTAAAATTTCTAGGGTGCAGCAAATATAGTGATCAGCATATTGGGCTACATTAATCGGGTGCGGATAAAAAATATTCTACAGGCAAGTTCTGATAGGCATTTCTTATTATCTTTATTTGTTGTGCAACAATGAATACTTCTGTGGAGCCATAATGTCTGCTTAAGCACTTGTTAGACCGTATTAATAAAGGGTTGGGACAGGAATCAGAAGGCTAATTTGGGTTTCGCTATAGATTTTCAGATACCTTATGGTGACGATGATTCTTTTTGTGGCACTAATGGCACAAGTGGATGCGGCGAAGGGATGCCTCGGCGAAGCGGTAAGATTTGAAGAATGTTTCTATGCGTATATAAAACTTCATACATCTACTTGCAAACACACACGAACATACACAATGACACACGAACACACGCACTCGCAAGGCCCTCCCGCCCCACACACACACATCACACGCACCTACACATATGCACGCCTACATACAGGCACACGAACACGCGCACACACACCCGCAGAAGCATACACACAAACACGGACACACACGCACACGCACAAACACACACAGACACACTCACACACAAACATACAAGCGCACACTGACGCACACGCACACGCGCAGGAAGACACACATGAACACACACGGAAACGCGCACCCATGAATACCTACAAAATACATCTCTTCTCCTGTTAACGGCGGGACCAGAAGCCGTTTGATAGGTAAGTTGTATTTTGTTTTCCTATGCATCCGTCTTCGTACTAATTCTAGGCTTACGGGAGTGTCTGCGAATGTTTTACAATACATTCCGTGTCTAATATGCGCTGTAGGTTGTAATTAAAAAAAAACATTTTCATATTACAAGCATGTGTATCAGCCAATTACCACTTCAAATTGAGCTTTACCATCTGTTTTGTCCCCACGTGGTCTTAAGAAGGCGGAAGAAGGGTATTCAGTTTCGCAAAAATTTGTCCTGCGACATTCTAAACACTGCAACCGCCTCAAGTGGGTACCTGGATACTGCAAAAGAAATATGTAATGTTCACGCATGCTGGAGGAGATACGCTGAAGGGGTTACTTTGTGCTGCAATAAATCTCAATCGTAGTGATATGGATCAATAAAATAAATAAATGAAATGAAATGAAAGACCAAATAACTCAATAAAATTTGGGAGATTCCGTGTCCTACTCAAAGAAGATAACCTTGTATCTAAGAGCCGTAAAAAAATTACTTCACCATTTGTATACAAGTCTGGAATGTAGCGTCATGCAAACTCTTTTTAAAGCTTCAGGACCAATTACGCCCTTCATGAGACAACAGCAGTGATTTAGCACGCAGGGATGGAAAAACTACGTTATTTGAACGCTTTCCAAAATAGTAACGCTAAACATGACGCTGCACCTTATTATAAAACGTGCAGCAGCTACAAAAGAATCAAACCTATGCAAAGCAAAGCGTGGTAAAACGGTGAACTGGTGAATGGTGAACGGTGGGCCAAACGTGCATAAAAACCCTCAGGAATAAGTAAACCCAATTACTACAATGACTAAAAATGTAGATCAGCACCGTTAGTACTTTTAGTCTAGTCTAATGTGTTTCAAAGTATCGGTAAATATACAAAAAACTGGTAACAATGATCTATCCAAAAAAAGGGCGAATGCCAATGACAGTGGTATACACAGTAAGCTGGATCACGATGAAGCAGCTGAAACATATGCAGAAAATGACACTGTATTCGCGACTGCTGGAGTCCTGAACTTTGAAAACAGTCTCAACTTATAAAGTCATGTCACCTTAAGAATAAAACTAAAATATTGAGGACGTAGCACCAACATGTTTCAGTTCCTTTTCTAAATCCAAAATGGGGAGCGTACATTCAGGCTTCTTCAAGTAACAGGGCACGCCCTACGGATTGGATTGCGCGAAAATATAAAGACCAACCGCGTTTCTTCAGCATACTTTTTAGACTCGATACATGACTAGGCTTATGTTTAGGGCTTGATTAGGATAAGTGTCGTGGTTGTGGGATTGCATCTGCGTCGTCACATTCCATGCTATTTTATTTAGGGCGCTACAGTCTAGAAGACGAAATAAAAGAAGGCAGGTACTACGGATGTTAAGTCGTTGTGATAAAGCTATTTCTTTCAGCGATATAGAGTTTTAAAGGAGAACATTGTAACAAAACATTTGAAGCAAAAGTTTTCAGTTTTGTTTTGAAAGGCTTGTTTTAGCTTGAACAAAATTAAAAGACATTTTATCTGCTTGATTTTCTTTCCACAGTACCATATAAAAGGCATTTGCGATGTTGTCAATGGGCTAGCTTAAATGCAATAGGCTGTCAGCGATCTTTGTGTGCTTTTTTCAGTGCATCCTTGACGGGCCACGCTGCTGCGACGAGTTCTACTGCATCCCAGCCCCTTTCGGAGTGGAGGGCATCTGCCGTTCCTACTAAGAAGAGAGTGCAGAGGCTGAAATGGCTGTAAGAGGTGCCTGGTTCACAAGAGCGGTACAAAAATGTCAGAGCAATAAAGAAAGAGCCTCGACGTGATTCCTTATCAGTGTTATTATGAATTGCTTGAGGGCGTGAGCCTTTTTCAGTCAGCTAAACACTCGCAAAAGGATGGTGCCCGAGCTGAAATATCTATGCCTCATGAGCGCTTTGGTCATATGAAAAAGCGCTGAATAAATATCACCAACGTAAACAAACCGAGGGTTTTTGGTGTTGCATTGTCTTGTAGGGGCGTTCTGTTCAGCTGCACCGACCGAAGGCATGCGCTCTCGTAGCAACGTCCTCGTTGGCCGTAGCACAAGTAACTGTTAAATATTAGCGCTATTGCGAAGACTGCCGCTGATACGTTCGGCTTCCCTTTTTTCACGTTAACACCGGCAGTTTAAAGCAGCCTTGTTCAAAAATTGCTTGAGAGATAATATATAGCAGCTAGCAAAATGTGCAGCCTTGACACCGTAAAAGGTATGTGCGTTACGCAGCCAGAATGTATTACCTTTCTTTTCACCTGACACCCCATAACCCTATGTAAATCGCCATGGTGGAAAATCACACCTCTGGGAACTGCCCAGCGCTGGAAAAAAAAATTTGGTGAAACAATAAAGTTTGTTGGAACCGAACGAAACAAAAGATGCTCGGCAAACCTATTATTGAACGCCACCGGTCCGCGGTGTGGTTCCTGAAGTGGAAAGAATGCGCTTTATGCTGCAAGTCTCAGTCCCACAGCGACAAACCATCCTTGCTTCCGTCCAATATCCTGTGTCACCGATTCCATCGATGATATCTGTTTTTATGACCGAAGCAAGCGAAACCGGCTGGGTGGTAAATTTTGTTGTATTTTAACACATACTACGAGCCTACCGCACAGTAGATGGCTTTTCGTACTTTTAACCTTTTTTTGGACAGCGGGACATGTACGTCCCCCTTTCTGTTTGGTGAGCCGTAAGCAATGGCTCGCCCTATTGTCACGGGTAACTAATTTCACCTTGTGACTGTAGCATAACATTCCAAAAGCCCTTTCGTAACGTTGCCGCTGACTGGAAGTACGGTCCAAGGCAAGAAAATGCTTTGGTCTCTCACAAAGATTTCTCAATTTTTTGAGTTTTTGTCAGCTATTACCACACACGAAAAAAATTTCTTGTGCGCAAGTATTGTTCCTTCCACTACTGTAACAACATACAAACAAACAATAGCTTTTGCGTTAATTTCTGAGCGGTTATAGGTAAACAAAATGATTTTGGTGACAAGTGCGATTCGCTTCGCGGTAGAGCGGCTGCTGTTCATACCGCACGATGTTATTTTGTATAAAGGTAACAAAAATGTCTCATGGATGAAGATGCCATTTCGCTGGAATAGCGTCATTGCGATACGTCGACAGATCGAATGCCTGCGCTCAAGAATCGGAGCGCCACATTCATGTCGTGTTTCAAGTGCTCAACCAGCAAAACAAAATCCTGGATAACTACACATTGAGTGTATGAAATGTCGCCTTATGACCGAATTTATAAGATCCATTTTATGAGAATAGATATCTGCGCCAAGTATACAGAGGGAAAAAGGGGTCCTATAAAGGGTACAAAGCGGTCCAGCGGGACAAAAGGGCTCAACTTTAGCAAAGTGATCCAACCGAATCATACGACATACAGGTCCCCCTTATGTTTTAGCAAAATAACATTCCTTAGCTTTAGTATCTGTTTTAATATACTGGTAAACCTGTATATAACGAAGCTTACAAAAATTCGATGTTTTTCGTTACACCCAGGTTTTCTTTGCATGCAGACTTAGAGTTAAGGCTGCGTGAATGAAGCAGAAACGAAACCAGCCTGCTAGACATCAGTGACGATGAACTCTGTATTTAATATTTATTTCGCAGTTAAAAACTGCGTGATTTGCGCCTGCTTCTTTCCCACAAGCTTAATCACTACATGGCACTCCAACGGAGCAAAGTCACGTACCACTGACGACGCGAACGTAACTCAAGTATTCTTTTTGCCTTGTGCCACTTTTTGGCGCGGTAACACGTTTCAAGGTCCAAACGTATGCTCAAAGGGCGCGTTTTTGCGAACTTGAGGCTCTTTTACGCACTCAAAATTGTTAAAAGGTTGCTTGCTGAGACCCTTTACCGGGAGACCGCGTTCTTCTTTCTCGTTGGTGGACAGGGCATTTAAAATGTCGAGTTTGTCTTGACAAGACAATTGTTTTTTGTTTTCTGACTGGAGAACCGATACACAGCAGCGGTGATGCGCAACTACACGCCGAGAGTCAGCCCGAGGACCTAACCGATACCGCACGCACATGTGGAAACGCACAGTAGCTTGCGGTGCGCCCGAAATTCGTTAATTTAGCGCATTTCTCTAGCCTATTCTTCAGAAAAAATGGGAAAAAAGAATGTCTCACCAACGCAGAAACATTCGTTACATCAAGGTTAACCCTCGCAACGACTTCGTTACACACAGGTAAAAAACACATGAGCTTCGAAGGGGGTAGCAATAAGGAATGAAAAAAGCTTCGTTAAATCCAGGAATTTCTTACATAGAGGTTTGTTACACCCAAGTTTACTGTAATCAAGAAATTATAGATAGGTAATGTGGAATGTTTTCAACACGATAATATTTATATCTCTGTTGTGTTCACCAAAGTGTTAGTGCTGCTTATCGCAAGATCATCAAGAGGGTCCTGGATATCCCAATCACGGCTACTACTGAAAAGCTGCAACTTGTCGGCATGCAGAATACCTTGCAAAAAGTTATCGAAGCGCAGACTGAGCCACACGCACAACGTCTACCCACGACAAGGGCGCGTCACCAGATCCTGCGCACTCTGGCATATAGAGCGGAAGACATAAAGACACGTACCATTCAGCTTCCCGATATATGTAAGGGAAACCATATACGTCGAGCCTATCCCAGCAAACGTGCCACAGCAGCACAATAAGGTAAGACGTGCAGCGAGAGAACGAGCCTTCCTACTACATGCTTTGCTAACCTAACAAAAGAGGATTTTGGAGAAGTTGCCCAGCACGCATCCCCCAGACTTTTCGCGATAGTAGCGGTGTACTTCGCACGGAACGTTTTAACCGCGGTGGCCAGCAAAGCACCGACCGCTGTCATAGCCAAGCAGGAGGTAATAGCTCAAGCAATGCAAGATTCGTCCCGACCCAACGTATATAGGTACTCTCGCTTCGCGGCCAGGGTCTTTCTGGTGGGCAGAATTGCGAGAGACGCAGCCGAAATTCTCACCATACGCAACGTAAAAGCCTTCCACAACATTACATGGTTCCACACGCACATGGGACACGCAGTACACCCAGAAATTCCCAACGACAACCAGTTAGCTAACAACCGTGCGCAAGGACGCGCGAGCCGCGCTGGCCCAATGCTATCCCTAGTGACAGGCAGGGTGAGTACGGAGATCCTTTGTCCACTTTCAACGAAATCTTTTTCCAACTATCAGCTATCGCGCAGGACACTCCCACCACTTACCCCGACGCTGAAACGACCACAATCATTAGGTTTCGGAATGTTAGAGGTGAATACGTTTCCCACTAGAAGCAGGTTCGGCCTTATCCTGCTTTCCATCGAGCCTTATTGTCTTCACTGCTCAGAGGCTTACTGCACTCTTAAACATATGCGTTGAAAATGCCCACCGCTACGTTCGGCCACCAATGCACGAAGGCTCTCTCGAACGACGAGCCTGACAGGCAACTCCTGGCGGTCCAGATGGTATGTCGCGTTGGTGGTCAGAGACCAAGGTCTCTGACCACCAACGCGAGTGTGGCCAGCGACACTGTGATGAGGACCCTTAGCGGCTAGCTAGGATAGTTCCTCAGGATCCTAAATAAAGTTCTTTGTCTGTCTGTCTGTCTGTCTGTCTGTCTGTCTGTCTGTCTGTCTGTCTGTCTGTCTGTCTGTCTGTCTGTCTGAGCTATATTGAGTGTTTCGGTATTTGGATTAGTGAATTTATTGGCTCACGGCCGTTGGAGGTCTGTTCAGAAAGCACCTCTTTTTATGGCGTTTCGGGAAAGGTATTTTCTTCGCAAAGTAGAGCGAGCGCAGGCGGTGAACTGAAATATTGAACTCGAAGCATAGGCATGCTATGAGCTGGCTCACATGTTTGTCGTGGATGTCCTACAGCGTGCAACATTACAACAAACGCAACGTCCAGCACGTTGCGGCTGTCCCCCTTACTTCATATTACTTCGCCATTGTTATCTTCTCCAAGAAGATTAGTATACATGAGCAATATATTTTAAATGCGAAGCATCTCATGCTCTGGTCTGTGTCCCTCCCTCCCTTATTGTCCGCCATCCGCACTCTACTGCGCATGCGCGTGTCTTCAGCCCCGTCAGCGTTTGGTCTGACGTCAGCGTAGTCCACTATAAAACGAAATAGGCGGCGCCGGGTTTCGATCCCACTACTCTCGTGCCGCAACGGGAAGTATGTGGTGCTCTTCCCACTGCACTACAAACCGATAAGGGAGCATTTGCTACGAACGCGCCTTATGTCCTTCCCTCATTCAAACTACGTCAACAAGCTACTGATACAACGAATGCACGCAAAGCTGCACGTCAACGAAAACGACGAACTGAAATCTTTAGAGGAAGATGTTGAATTTCGTGCAGGAAAGATGTGGCGGGAAGTGCCACACGCATTGCAGCTCAACCAGAGAAGAGGACGAAGAGGGATAGCAGTGGTGTAGGAGCGTCAGCACGCAATAAAGAAAGGCGAGATCCAGTAGGTGATCGATCAGGTAGCGCGGGTGTCGGTCTCTTCACCGTCTCTACATTTCTTTGTCTCGACATGGAGGTTCACTCTACGTTCCCATTCGGGCCCCGATAAATCGAACAACATAGCGGCAGCACAATGAAACCTACATGGAACCCTCGTGATGCTTCGCATCATCCTCATGGCTCGCCTGGGAAAATGGTGTAATTTTTATACTGCTTTTAGAGCCCGTGGTGTTCATTTGGATCCATCAATTTTTTTGAAGGGCGATTCACCGTACATGTTCTTGAACTATTTGCCTCTTATGAGAACATTAGGCCTACTGTTTACTTTCTTGCGTATTTCATGACAGATGCCTGGCTTTATAGTTTACGGAATGGTTTTTAATAAAATATTTATAGCAAACGTCGTTTTATTGGCGTCCTGCAAACACTAACTTCACAAAAATTCGGCCACAAGAAGAAACACCTAAGGGCCGCTTAAACGTCCTACCCTACGTCCATGGGGTATCACACCTTTGCAACAAGATTGGAGATAAGGATCGAGTAAGGACGGTTTTTTCAGCGCTTAACAAACTGGCATCTTTGTGCTCCAAGGTAAACTGCAACGACCGCCCATGCGCCGTATGTGAGAAGAAGCATAAAACGCAGTGTGTGAACTGGGCGGACATAGTGGTGTACGAAATCCAACTTTCATGCGGACGAGTTTACATAGGTCAAAGGAGTAGATTCCTGATGATCGCCTGTGAAAACATGCCTACACCATGCGCACAGGAATGGGCAGCAATCTTGCGATACATTGCAAGAAATGCGAGAAAAGTGCTTGCCACCCAAAGTTAAAAGAAACGCGCGTTTTGAAACGCTATCGAGATTGTCGCTCACGGGAAATATTGGAGGCCTCACTGATCGGCATTCGGGGTGAACAATGCGTGAGCACGCCATCAATGACCCTTTCGGAAAGAGAGGTGGCATATCTAGCCTGGTAAAGTTCACTTTTACCAGATAGCAAGCTTCACACCAAATCTGATTGTTTTATCTTTGATGTAATCTTCCATTGCAAACTTGGAGTGTCATCCTATCCTTGAACGGATGCATGCTTGTAGCCACTGGATTTTGGTGTATTTATTGTCGTGTAATAAATCGTACTTCAGTTGTTCGTCACCGCTCTAGATTGTCACTTCTTCCTTCCTCGTCCCTGCGCTGTGTTAAGTCTGAATAATGTGTACCCAACTAGCCCAACGTAAAGCCTTAGTATGAAAGGATGGACCGAAGCCACAGTGGAAGAGGAGGGCACGAAGGAATCTATAAGGGGACTCATGAAGCTGCGGTTGTAACTTGGGATGCCGACGAATTTGCAGAGACTGCTCTTGATTGGTTAGCATTTTTCAGAGGATTCTGGATTGCATCTTTAAAGAATACATGCTACGTAGTTTTTGGAGCTTTTAAACAACAGGCTGAATTTTGCAACCTAGAGAAGGTCTCAAGAATTGGACTTCATGCCACTAGAAACATAGCAATTGTTGTCCAAGAAAGTCAAGAGCAAACACTTCTGCTATGTGTATGAAAACAGGCTTACAAATATAGTAGCAGAAACACGAAATAGGGACAACGAAACTATGTGTTCAATGCGATTTCGTCCTGGGACATGTGGCGCAAAATTGAAGTGAACAGCAGCAGGTGCAGATAACCTACAAGTAGAACGCCATTTAAAGAGTCTAAATACCTATATGTTAACCAACTTTAGGCGTACAGGTAAATATTGGCGACCAGTACTGCGTAACTTTGATAGGGTGACAAAACATTATGGCGTGAAACTTCAAATCCAAAACTGCAATTTTTACTGTATACTTTTTAGTTTACTTCTTTTGTTATGTTCTGCCTTTTGTCTAAAACCGTCGAACATATGCAACTTTTAAGGACGTTGCTACTTAACTCTTTCCTCTTTGAGTACCTCGCAAGGAGCTTGGCTGACAGCGCTCCATTCTGACGCTCAACTATTAAGTATTCATATGACGCGAGGTATTTTTACTTGTAAACAAAATAGATTTTGTGGTCACCATAATGGAAGAGTATTAGAAAAATTAAAAGAGAACTTCTTTTAAAATAAGGCGTTGAACCTTTCAGTCTTGTCACTTTTCCATCGGCGTATAAATTTGGCGGAGATTGGGGGTTAGGGTGCTAATATATAAATCAATTGTTGTATCCACGGAGGAATCCTTTGCCTTCTGTACAAAACATAGAATTTGTACAAATCTTACGGAGGTCGCAATCACAAGAGTACTTCATGGATAGCCAAAAAAACTGGGGTTCTCTTTCATGGTGTGCACGCTACAGGAGAACAATGATGCAACATGTTTTTGATGATAATGGAAGTCCGTGTCAAGGCCTACACCTGGCAAGACTTTCAGAAAAAGCTAAGATGTTTTTTTATCTGATCGACTGAAATTTGTGCATGGCAGTATTTTTTCAAACTATCGTGCCTGTTGCATTTTATTCTTATTTCGTTCCGTTACAATATCGAGCGTTTTTTTTTCAAAAAGCACAGGTGAATACAGTTTGAAGATTGCTGCCCAAGTAATTCTGGTGGCAATATCTGAGATAAATGTTAAAAATTTGCACTCTAAACCGAGTTTGACCTTTTGTTGCCAAAAATCTGTATTTTTCTGAGGAACCAAACCTTTTTCTTTGCAAAAGCACTCCAGTCTCGAATTGAGCAAAATTTACAAATTGCCCCTCCAAAATATTTTCGGGCATAGCCTTCGCTGAAACTGGCGTAGGCGCACTGGCAGGTTGCTGCGGTGGTTCAATTTGTCCTGTTACCGAAAAATGTAACCGTAAGAATAAATTGTTCCCGGCTAAAATATTCTGGAACTTGGACACCAACAGAGTCATTTACAATAAAATGTTCTCGCAAATTAATAAAGCTGACCAGCAACCCTTTGGTCGAGCTTATGTAAATCACCTTCACTATTGAATGTTTTCATTATTGTCACGATTTGTTGAAGGCTGTGTATTATTTTGTTGTTAATTGGACAGAGTATCATCGCACGTTCACCGGTAATGCGGTGATCTCTATGCTCGTCTTACATATGCGTACAGGCCGGACGTGAGGTCAGAAAGTCTGACAGTAAACGGCAGCACTCCGGATTCCAAGGGATTGGGGTCATTTTACTTCAGTACTTGATATCCTTTAGAAAAATAAGGAGCAAGATATTTCTGTTTGAAACTTTGCTACATTATGTAGATTGGTTATATGAGAATTTTACATATTTTTAAGGGGCTCTGGTGCCTGAGAAACAAGCATAAAGCATGGCTAGACTTCAAGTCGGGTCTGCTATCCGGACGGTGATTTCAGATCTAGGCACTTTGCTTGCATTTTCGATATCATCGTTCATGTCACAAAATTTTCTTATGATTTGTTGAGAAAGTTTTTCTATCTGGGGTATGCAACTCTTCTGCTGTGACATGTTCCGGTCTAGTAAAATTTTGTTAGAAATGCCGTGTTAAGCTTGGCTTTATGTTCTCATTACCAATAAAGAACAAAAGTTACACAAGGAACAAAGAAGGTCAAAAGAGACGAGCGCTGCTTCCAACCTATGTTTATATATATATGAAAGCGATCAAATATATTCACAAAATGTCCGCACATGAGGACTGAATTACATAATGCAACGCATATAGATATTTCCCGTGCGATCCCTGCAATTCCTCATACGCTGAGATCACAATAGGCAGCCACCGACGACTGTGTACCCCTGGGCTCTCAAAACTCAAAGAACACAACAAAACAGGAACATTGAAACTGAACTCTGATCTCCAGAACAACACAATGCCACAGAAAGCAGCTGGCGGCCGATCTGAAATTACTCAGGAGCAAGATAGACAGTTTTCTTATCCGACAACCCTACCGATGGCAAGTTATTGCAAGCATCCCCTAAGCGCATCATTTCAGCCGCCTAAATAATTTCTCTTGCGAAGTACTTATGGTGCTTGGCTACGATTACAGTCTCTATATTGCAAGGCGTGCATTGGCATCTATCGCAACGTTCACCGAGCCGCCCTGTGTTACCAGTGGTCACGTTTTATACATGCTCGCGCAATCACACGTTCAAACGTCGCGACATGGTAAAAGGATGGCGGAGACCACATTTTCCGCGCATGCAACGAACTTGGTTTTGTGGTTGATACTTCAGTTCTTTTTCCGTTTTTGGAAGGGGCGTTTTTAAGAAAAAATATCACTTGGAAGTAGGGCTTGTGTCTTGTCGTTCTTCGTCGGTTGTGTTCAGTTTCGCGCTTTACTCGTCAGTAATGCAATATCAACTAGCCCAGAAATCCGCAATTATCAGGTATGTTTTTATTTCAAGAAGCCGTCAGAACGTTACTTCGAAGTTGTGTTATGAACATCGGCCCGGTCAATTGTGCTTCATCTAGTTATGTAAGTTGTGCAAAATAAGCTCTTGGTTATCATGCTCTCTAAGCTGTTTCAGTTGTCGTTTTATTCTTGGTATAACTTTCAGTGCAGTTCAAAATTGCCCTTCAAACGTCTGTAGGGCGGAATGACCGAGGATAAATGTTTTTGTATGGGTAACACACAGTTCTGATAGCTGCAGGTAGAACAAAGTAAACAGGAGCCTTTAGTCGAGACACCTAAGATATATAATTGGGCTTTCCAGTGTATTAGTCGAAACCATTTGCCACTAGTTTATTCTTCTCCCTACGTATAGGATGCAAAGTGTATCCACCAGTACTATTCTGGGCACATAGAAGACGTTGCAAAATGCGTATTCGGTCAAAGAATTTGCAACGTGAGTGGGATTCTTTTTTTAGAGTGAAAGCTTTATTATCCCAGGGACAAACCAAGAAAACTCTTTCCTTAGTCAGTATCTTGCAGTGTCAATCTGGCCCTTTTGCGTAGCCAAATGGAACATACCGTGTTGTATGGATTGACGGAGTGAGTGTAATAATTTGTTCGTTCCAAGGTGGTGTGCGGAGAGGGATACGGCGAGAGTGTTCGGCTGGCCGGAGATGTGCCATGGGAAAGTGATAGGAGGGAATGGCTGCTTCGAAGGTCACTGCGACATTCCGTATAGACGGGTGGCTGCGCCAAGGAGCATTGCATTGCACTTGTTTACGTATTCCTGGGCGCACTTGACGAGAAAAGCTACGGCTACAAAAACTTCGTTTAGCGTCGCTCTTAGGACAGCATTGTATATTTTGCATTGTAAAACGTATGTTTATTGTCCAACTTTTTATACCAATGTAGAAAAGCAACGAGGAACCAGCAGGAGTGGCCCCTTCAGTAGAGACACTGCACCTGACAGATTTGGGACCGTGGATCGGTTTCAGATTGTTGCTGCCTGTGTATTGCACGTTGAATGTAAAGTACACACCAAAGTTTAAGCCCAACTGCTTGTTTCTGGAAATGTAACGTACGCTCAAGCTGAGCGGCCAGGTCCATACGGTTAAGAAGACCGCCACCAATATTTCGAGGTAATACGGTTAAATTTGCTTGTTTTTAATAGGTTTATTATGCCTTTTTCATCTCACCAGGTCAACTTGTGTTTTACAACTACCGCTACTAAAAAACCAGTGGGAATGTTTCATGCTGTTTGCTATGGTCCTCGTATTTTTGTTTTAGTGTGTTTCGGTCGTATTTTTGTTATTGCCATCTTGTAAAACGTAGTGTTCGAAGATGAATTGTTTTAGTTTCAGATATTTGTGAATATGTCTTTTTATTTGTAGATTGTTCTTCAGTGTGTCCTAAAGAAGAGATGCCTTTGTGTGACACTCATGTACACTAAGCCATTTTGTGGTAATTTTATAGTCACAGTGAATAAAAGCGGAGAAAACCGCAGGGCAAAAAAACAACTATACACGACGAGCGGTTACACAAGAACGAGCGTAGTTGGTCTTTTTGTCTTTTGTTTTTCGGTGCTTTTAGTCACTCTGACTTCATACAAACTATCTCACTTATAATTGCTCCTAACAATTTTGTGGTGTTTCCTATTACCCCACTGACGTAATTGCCATGCGAAATTCTTGTGCGATTGTCTGTTTTGTATTCGTGTGTTAGTGCCATCTTACTGTCTCTTATTGTTCTATTAGATGCGGAGCGTCTTATGCTCGTGGGTATGTCCCGCGGCGTCGGCGGTGGTCCATCTTCCGCAAACCACCGTTTCTTGGCACATCCCCCCCGTCTTATACTTGGGGGTATGTCCTACGGCATCGGCGGTAGTCCGGCGTCCGCACACCACCGTTTCTTGACCAATCCCCCACGTGGGTACGTGCCATAGAAGAGGAACAACAACAACAACAACAACAACTCCGGTTGTGCTTGCGCTTGACTCCGTGATTCTTCAGATGAAGTAGGATGGAACCAACCGCCCCGTTAGTGAGTGTGCTGACGCAATTAAGTGAGAGCATCAGCGCAAACACAAACAGCAATTACACCCAACTACAATCCACGGAACGTGTATCGATGTCGTCTTTACCAACTACAACGGCGACAACTGCATACAACCGCTGCGATGAGATCCAGTGACTGTTAACTTCAGCGACCATAAGGCCATCATACTCAAAGTTAGGAGACGTGCAAACATAAATAAAGAGCTTTAGATACCACTTCAATCTGGCGTCTTTCACGTATATACGCATAGAATAAGGAAAATTACACCCATCTCCCCGAAGGAAACAATGAGTAGGATATATCAGCATTGCGGGGTTCTGTAGATTTCCACCAAATTTGGCTAACAAATAATGCCGCGAACCATACAAAGGGTTTGGTTATTTGTGTTTTGCTTTTACCGACCGGCTGCGCCGGTCTGTGTTATCTCTGCGCCAAGGGAAGCGCGTGCTCCATTCTTTCTTTCTGTGCCGCATGTGTTATCGGTCGTGATAGGGAGAGCATTCCGATATAACGTGAACAGCCCAGAATAATCTTCTGGGATCTACTATGTTCTCGATGTGAATCGACGTTTCGAGAACCAAGCGCGCCGAAAGATAAAAAGCCTGCAGTGCGGATGCCGGGGCATTCGATTCGACGACACTCGCCTGTGCAAGTCACTTTGTTGACCGCTGCTTCGCCGCCTCTGTATTCTTTTGAGTTGTTAGGGGAGCACAAGTTCGCTCCAATAAACGTGTTTCTCATTCAAGACAACTGCATCGTCCTTGTGTTTGACAACTGCATCGTCCTTGTGCGGGGTACTAAGCCTTTATGCTCTCTACGACATCTCGAAGCCACCAAGCCAGTCCAACCAGAGAAAGCCCCCGACTGCAAGGTTTGCTACCCGAGTTCGGTCTTCTGCCAGAAGGGCCCAAGAGAAGGAACGCTGCAACCAACACCATGGTGCAAGAAACAACGTCGCCAATCATCCTGCAGCAGCCCCGAGAACCGCCATCGTTCCGGGGAGCCCCCGCTGAAGACCCAGAAGAATGGTTGGAGAAGCTGAAGCGCGTCCGCATCTTCAACAGGTGGGACGACAAAGAAACTTTCCGGCATGTCTTCTTTTACTTAGAAGATGCTGCTCGAACTTGGTTCGAGAACCTTGAGAGCTCTTTGACCGACTGGACTCAATTCAAAAGGGAGTTCCTTAAGACTTTCACTACCGTGGTGAGAAAAGAGCGAGCTGCGCTTTTGCTTGAAACTCGAACGCTGCACCCCAACGAAGGAGTCGTGATTTTCGTTGAGGACATGAAGCGACTTTTTCGTCGTCCGGAACCTGAAATGACCGAGGAAAAGAAGCTCAGGTTTCTAATGCGAGGAGTGAATCAAGAGCTTTTTGCTTGTCTAGTCCGTAACCCTCCGAAGATAGTGGCGGAATTCGCGTCTGAGGCGGCCGCGATGGAGAAGACGCTAGAAATTCGAACGAGGCAGTACGACCGCCCTGTCAACGCACTGTTCTCGGAGACCATCGGTGCCGCAAATGGAAGCTCCGATACATTGCGAGAGACCATCCGAGCAGTGGTCAGGGAGGAGCTTCGGAAGCTTTTTCCAACGACGCCGCAACCTCAAGTGCCTTCCCTGACCGACGTAATTAGAGAAGAAGTACAAAACGCACTGGGAACTTCTACGCCGTCGGAAGCACCCCGCGAACCACAAGCCATGACCTACTCCTCGGCTGTTCGTCAACCCCGCCCTGCTCCAACCCGTCGTCAAAAGGCCGGGCCATAACGCCGTCCAATGCCGCCCGCCCGACGCCCTGTAGACCAATACAAGACGCCAAGGAAGACCGACGTGTGGCGAACGCCCGATAATTGCCCGCTGTGCTACCACTGCGGAGAGGCCGACCACATCTACCGTCCCTGTGCCTACAAGAGGATCGGTTTGCGAGGGTTCTCCGTCGACGCCCCACGCCCCCGATACGGCCAGCGCCCTGCTGAGATCGAAGAATACCTCTCCAACAGCAACCGAGGACCAGCCCGCTTCAACCGTTCACCGTCGCCCTACCCGTATCAGTCACCGAACCGCCGCAGCACTGCTGACTTCTCACGTGGAAGGTCCCCCAGCCCACGCGGGGGAAACTAAAAGCAGCAACTTCGGGAGGTAAAGTTGCACAACGGCGGAAAAATGAAAACCCTCCAACGACGCAGCGACTCGTTGAAGACCATCATTCACGACATGCCCTCAACCCGACGACCCGACCTAGCCCTAACGAGACTCCTGAACACGACGGCAGCTACACGGCGCGACGCGTACCCGACCTGACCGAGACGTCCGTTGAGAAGACGGCGACAACGACGATGCACAGTGCCCGACCGTCAACACGTACAAGCAGAGATACGGCGCCCCGACGAACCCGGAACTCGAAGAAGACTGCATCTGCCGTCAAGGTGTCCATCGACGGCTTTGACGTAGTCGCCTTCGTAGACACGGGTGCTGACTATTCGGTAATGAGCGGACCATTTGCGTCTAAACTGAAGAAAGTTATGACCAGATGGGACGGTCCGCACATACGCACAGCAGGAGGCCACCTCGTGACGCCAAGTGGAACGTGCACATCGCGCGTCATTATAGACGGCACAACGTACCCTGCGGCGTTCGTCATTCTGCCTAATTGCTCCCGCGACGTAATTCTTGGAATAGACTTTTTGATGGACAACGGTGCAATAATCGATCTGCAGACCAAGTCAATAACTTTTTCCCCCAATCACTCCATGACGCCGGAAACGAACCCCGAACGACGTGCTGCTATAAGGATTGCAGATGATCATGTCACCCTGCCACCCCGCGCAAGCTTGATGGTCGCAGTCTACTGTGAAGATGCTGGTCCTGACGTCGACGCTATCGTAGACACTGATCAAAGGGTGGTTCTCGACCGTGGTGTGTCGGTCGCAAGAGGCATTGCGCACTTCAAGGAACACCAATCCCACATTTTGGTTACTAATTTCACCGAGGAGTACCAGCATTTAAACAAGGGCGCGGCAATTGCATTCCTCGAAGAAGCGCAAGAAGCAAGTGACGTGATCGCGGTCGCCGACTTTGAACGCACACCCGTAGAAACCTTCAAGCTCCCGCAGCCCTTCGACGTGAATCCGGCGCTACCGCAAGAACAACGGAACAAGTTATAGGCTTTGCTGCGACGCTATAGCGAATGTTTTTCGTCGAGCGCAAAACTACGTCAGACCCCTGTAGCGAAGCACCGAATAATAACCGAAGATGGAGCCCGACCTACCCGACAGTCACCGTACCGCGTCTCTTCACACGAACGGGAAGCCATCCTTACTCAAGTCCACGACATGCTCAGCGACGACATTATACAGCCAATGAAAAGCCCCTGGGCTGCGCCCGTCGTACTCGTAAAGAAAAAAGACGGCACATTAAGGTTTTGTGTTGACTACCGGCGACTGAACAAAATCACGAAAAAAGGACGTGTACCCCCTCCCCCGAATCGACGACGCCCTCGACCACCTCTGCCACGCGAAGTACTTCTCATCGATGGACCTGAAGACCGGCTACTGGCAAATTGAAGTGGACGAGAGAGACCGAGAGAAGACTGCATTTATAACCCCAGACGGCCTATACGAGTTCGAGGTGATGCCGTTTGGGCTGTGCACAGCACCAGCGACGTTTCAACGAGTCATGGACACTGTGCTAGCTGGCCTTAAGTGGCACACCTGCCTCGTATACTTCGACGACGTAGTGGTATTCGCCCGGACTATCGACGAACACCTCGCAAGGTTGCAGTCTGTACTCGAGGCCATTCGTACGTCGGGGTTGACGCTGAAGCCTGAAAAGTGCCGTTTCGCATACGGGGAACTCAAGTTCTTGGGCCACGTCGTCAACGCCGCGGGAGTCCTACCTGACCCGGCAAAAACTTCACCCATTGCGAACTTCCCAAGGCCGAAAGACAAGAAGGGCGTGCGAAGATTTCTCGGGCTGTGCGCATACTACCGGCGCTTCGTCGCAAACTTCGCACGCATTGCAGAGCCACTCACGCGCTTGACGAAAGATATCACCCCTTTCAGCTGGGAAAACGACCAAGAAAAAGCATTCTGCGAGCTGCAAAAACGCCTGCAAAGCCCGCCCGTGCTCGCTCATTTCGACGAAAATGCCGAAACGGAAATGCACACGGACGCCAGTGATATAGGCTTGGGTGCCGTCCTTGTCCAAAAGCAAAGCGGCTGCGAAAGGTTAATCGCCTATGCCAGCCGTGGTCTGTCCAAGGAGGAGAAAAACTATTCCGCCTCTGAGAAAGAGTGCCTGGCTATTATATGGGCGATTTCAAAATTTCGCCCATACGTGTATGTAAGGCCATTCAAGGTTGTAACAGACCACCATGCGCTGTGTTGGCTCGCCAAGTTGGAGGACCCCTCTGGCCGTCTTGGGCGGTGGAGCTTGCGCCTGCAGGAGTTCGATGTTACAGTCGTTTATAAATCCGGCAGGAAACACTCCGACGCCGACTGCCTGTCCCGCGCCCCCGTCGACCAACCACCACAAGACGCTGATGAAAACAGCGCGTTCTTCGGGATCGTGACGGAGAGCGACCTAGCCGCCCAGCAGCGTGCCGACCCCGACTTACGCGTCATAATCGAGTACCTCGAGGGATGCAACGTTGCCGTTCCTAAGACCTTTAAACGCAGCTTACCAGCATTCAGCCTGAGAAACTCCGTCCTCGTGAAGAAGAATTTCAGCCCTGGAACAAGAGCGAATTACCTTCTCGTCATCCCCGCGGACCTTCGTGACGAAATTTCGGAAGCGTGCCACGACGACCCGTCCTCTGGACATCTGGGCACAGCCCGCACTATTGGAAAAATCAAGGCGAGGTACTACTGGCCCGGCCTTACCTCTGACGTCACCCACTAAGTCCGGAGCCGCCGTGACTGCCAGCGACAAAAAACGCCGCCGACAAGACCCGCCGGACTTCTGCAACCGATCGCCGTCCCATCGAGACCATTTCAACAGATTGGAATGGACCTTTTAGGCCCGTTCCCTACGTCACGATCACAGAACAAGTGGATTGTCGTAGCGACAGACTACATGATGCGCTACGCAGAGACCGCCGCTCTTCCGAGGGGGACTGCACAAGAAGTGGCAAAGTTCTGTATAAGCCAAGTTGTGCTGCGACATGGAGCCCCGGAAGTCCTAATCACCGACCGCGCAACGGCATTTACTGCGGAGCTGATACAAAGAGTATTACGCTACAGCAACACGGATCACCGAAGAACGACGGCGTACCACCCCCAAACGAACGGACTAACAGAACGTCTGAACAAGACAATCGCAGATATGCTGTCAATGTACGTTGACGTTGAACATAAGACTTGGGACGAAGTGCTCCCGTATGTCACGTTTGCGTACAACACGGCTATCCAGGAGACGACGCAGCTGACGCCGTTCGAGCTTGTCTACGGTAGAAGGCCGACTACGATGCTCGACGCCATGCTTCCGCACGTAGAAGACGACGACCTCAAGGCCGACGTCCACGGATATCTTCAACGTGCGGAGGAGGCCCGCCAGCTCGCTCGAGTTCGTATAACGGACCAGCAGCTGGTGGATGCGGGCCGCTACCACCTCCGACGCCGAGATGCCGAGTACCAACCAGGGGATCGTGTGTGGGTTTGGACTCCCATCCGACGACGCGGACTCAGTGAGAAGCTCCTACGACGGTATTTCGGACCCTACCAGATTCTACGACGTGTCGGCCAACTTACCTACGAGGTGATCCCCGATGGTGATTCCGGAACATCACGACGACGCACGCGGCCCGAAGTCGTCCACGTGGTTCGCTTAAAACCTTTCTACGGACGATAACGAATTTTATTTTTATTTTCGGACTGTCGCTCATGTTAGCATCAGGTCGATGCACTCGTAGAGGGGGGGTAATGCCGCGAACCATACATAGGGTTTGTTTATTTGTGTTTTGCTTTTACCGCCCGGCTGCGCCGGTCTGTGTTATCTCTGCGCCAAGGGAAGCGCGTTATCCATTCTTTCTTTCTGTGCCGCATGTGTTATCTGTCGTGATAGGGAGAGCATTCCGATCTTACGTGAACAGCCCAGAATAATCTTCTTGGATCTACTAAGTTTTCGATGTGAATCGATGTTTCGAGAACCAAGCGCGCCGAAAGATAAAAAGCCTGCAGTGCGGACGCCGGGCATTCGATTCGACGACACTCGCCTGTGCAAGTCACTTTGTTGACCGCTGCTTCGCCGCCTCTGTATTCTTTTGGGGAGCACAGGTTCGTTCGAATAAACGTGTTTCTCATTCAAGACAACTGCATCGTCCTTGTCTTCGCGACAATATAATGCGATCGCAAACGAAACCCCCATGACGCTCTGATCCTACTCATGGTTCCCTTCGGGGAGTTGGGTGTAATTTTTCTAATGTTTTTCGTGGCAAATTTATATTTTCTGCATTTTTACTGTTTAAGGTTTCTCTAATGTGTCCTAAACAAGAGCTAGGTCTCCATTCTGTGGGGAAGTGCAGCAAAGACTGGTTTTTATGCTGTGATATTTATTGCCAAAAAAGCATTATTTTGTGTGAAAGTGCAGACGAAACCGATTTTGTCTTGATATTCTCGTAGGAAATAAAGTCCCCGTGCATTTATCCTGCTCAGCAAATTTTAATATATAACTTGGCCTTGCTGCTTGTACCGGTCCCAAAAGGTGAAACTGTTAGAAGCGCATAAATGTTTCAAAGCATGATGCTCAAGGTTAGATCACTCTTGAAAATGGCGGGAAGGTAGCTGCATGCGCTGGCCACGCAAGCTGCTTCGCGGGGAATAACGGATTGCTCTTGAGGCGCAACGTTAGAAAGTTTATGAGTACTTTTCTGTTGTATCAGGTAAAGCCGTAGCAGGTTGAGCTCATTCATTCTCAGAAGGAGAGGTGGAACGCGGATCGCTCTGCAACTATTATACATTCTTGAGGTACTCCGTGTAGAAGGGAGTATTCAAACCCCGCAATGGGTACTTTGGCTCCCGCGGTGCCGCAACCCGCTCCATTCCCCGGATAGTAAGTGCGCCGCATCGTGGAAGTGCCAAGGCTGTCTCAGCGGGAGTACGGTTATTATGCGCATGAAAAAAAAGCACAATGCTTGAAAAAGTGTGAAACAGGGGACAATCGTTTTACTGGTATACAGAAAGTCTTGTGCACTCCTCAGCGTCTCAGAGTTTGTAGAAGAGGGCATGGGGGCAAACTGCGATCTTGGAATAGGTTTCTTTTCTACTACGGCTAGGTTTAGCATGAAGATATGTATGCATTGCAACTGCAAGCTTTGAGACCTGGAGCGGTGAGAGGTGAAGTGAGGTTGTTATTTTGCACTCACTCCTGGAGACTAGCAAGGTGCGGATATTCTGATGTCACACTTTTTCAAAATTGTGTTTAATTAGTTTGGTTTATCCGTTGGGTTGATCGGTCATGTTGCATTAGTTTCGTGACAATCAGCGTAAGGTTATGTGCCCCCTCTTATAGAAAGCGTCTTTTTAAGAGTTCCAACAAGCAGCATTGTCTTTATTAAATTTTTTCTGAGGTATCGATCATAATTCGCGAGAAACGGTCGTAACACAGGAGACGCTGTGGGTGCTTTAGCTATAATTCAACCTCTATTACTACGAATTAGGCCACTGAGGGTGAACCACGTGCCTTTTTTAGTACGGGACGATGACGCCACTGGTTGATTTGTGACTGTATAATTTAGGCCTTAAGAGGGAACCATGTCTCTAGAGAGCAAAGCAAAGCCTGAAGAGGTTTTTCTTAGAGAAAAGTAGTGAGTAGGCGTATTCTCCAAACATCACTCTTCGGTAAAAGCGCAATTTCCGCTGAGCAAAAGTAATGCCGTCAACGTCTGTACGTCCACCGTGATTGGTAATCAGTTGTGTCGAATGAGAGGGCGAATCACTCCTCGGAAGATCAGTGGCGCGCTGTAAAATATACTAGGCCCGGGCGCATTCATTATCTTGTCATGCTGTGATGGGAGAAGAGTACGGGAGAACGGTAGAAAAACCCGTTAGATTTTTAAATGCCGGTTTCTGTCGGTGAATATAAACAAGAACAACATGACGTGGTTCGTACCAGGGTAGTTAATAAAGGTTAATCATATCAATGGTTATTTTTTTCACGCACTCCGTGAGACCGTTTATTTTTGGAGAGTGGGCCGTTGCTGGTGATACATAATTGCCTAAAGTTCTGCTCATGATGACGTATGTATACACATTGACATCTTTTGTAAGAATTAGCGGAGCGCTGCTTCGCAGTAGCCTATGTTGATTTATGAAATCTGGGATTTCAATAGTATTTCAAGGGTGAAGAGCCTTTATTTCGAGACGTGAATTCAAATAGTCAGTTGTTTCTTTAATCCCCTGTTTGGTAACGGCTTCCCATAAAACAGGCAGTAAAATACAGAATAACGGGTTGAAAAGTTGCCGTTGGTGTTCAGGCTGGCTGGAAAAATGAGACGTTTTTAACTGCAACACTGTGGAGGTGCTACCGTTCCCGCGTGTTGTGGGTCAGTAAAAGAGTGACTTCAGAAGATGACGCGAACAGTAGTTCATGCGCCCCCACTGTATGGTGTGACTTTGAAAAAGCTTTTTTTTATACGATGAGTTAGGTGTCGCCCTTCACTGTAAATTTGTTTTCGAAGTACATAAGTTAGGAAGCACAATGTAATAAACATATGGCTGGGAGTTTAGAAGACACTTCGGGAGCCACAGCAGAAAATCAGGTCACCGTCGCACGGTCTTAACCGAGATATGCAGTGCCACGGGAAAAATATGGTAAAAAGTAGAGCAGAACGCTTTGGCTGTTTACAGGCTGCTCAAGCCAAGAAAAAGCGCTTACTGCATTTACAGCGTGAAATAATGTGAGGGGGGAAATTATGTGGAAGTGGAAGCCCCTCCAACTGACCCACCCAGTTATCTGTAGAATAGCCTCAAGCCAACATAGCTCTTTGGTATCGGTAATTACATTATGACGTTTGAAAACCACAAAATAAATACCTGATAAATCCTGTATACATAATACCAGAAATAGACGAAACTTCAATATGACATACAATTTCCTAGCTGTGATGGTCTTAAAAAAATTTTGGGCGAGCCTAAAGATTACAATTTACTTTGACGAAGAAACATTTGTGAGATAAGTTTAAAGGACCTGCCAGATAAATACGGCTGCATCGCATGCCGACGCTGCCAACTGAATCGGAATGTGCTTTCAATGAAAAACAAGGTAATCTCTCAATCGTACCGCTACAGAAAGGTCAATAAAGCATGCAACCTAGTGGAATGCTTGAATTTCGAAACTTCCTTTCATCCATCAAGATAACTCAAACTGAGGTTGTAGGTGTTGCAATCAAGAATTCAAACATTGGCCAATGTTCAATGCAGGCAATAACCCCCAATGGAATAACCAATGCGTGAAATAACCACAAAAATTAACCACAACCAATGCGTGAAATAACCACAATTAGTGACGCGCATGCGCTGCAGGATGACATAATGCTATCTCCTCCTGGTGTTGTAAGTGGCAGATGGCCTTAAAAATTCACAAGCGCAAATCCATGCGAATCTGTCGTGCCACTAGTAACCCATTTTTACATCCCTTAAACGGCACCCCTCTGCAATCTGTTTCATCTTACAAATATTTCGGCCTACATGTTACATCCGACCTATCATAGAAAGTGCACATCGAATTTATCGTCCACAAAGATAACCGCATGTTTGGCTATTTAAAGCGCAACTTTCATTTCACCCCGTCATCCGTAAAACTTCATTTTTACAAAAGCATCCTACGCTCGTAACTTGAATACGCATAATTCATATGAGATCCTTCCACGAAAACTCGTACTCATTTGCTGGAAATGGTTCAGAACAACTTGGCAGGGTATATTAACTCTAACTACTACCGAACAACGAGCGTAACCACAATTAAAAACAATTTGGGCTTTCCACTACTAAGCTCATGTCGCAAAATCTCACGTCTCTGCCTCTTTCATAAAGTTTTTTCCACAGCACTTCGCGAGATTGTTTAATCACTTCGCCATCATATGTATCATCGCGCCTGGATCACAGGCGCAAAGTCGGCGTCATCAGTTGTATTACTAAGCCTTTTTTTAATTCAATAATCCCGCGTACGTCCAATGACTGGAACCACCTTCCACGATGCATTGAAGAAATTAGCCATGTGAATTTGTTTCGCTCTGCTATGTGTAATTTTACTTGAATAAGTCTTGTTTTTGCACGCGCAATTTCTTACTCGTGAAATGTATTTATATAACTGTATTACCCCGAAATGTATGCACGTGTAGAAATTTGTGTCTGTAGAAATGTGTTAAGTATTTTCTTCTACATTGCTCGATCCAGCCTGGTAATTTTTTTAAATACCTGCCTGTTTCCATGCTTTTCCTCCTGAAACGAACTCCCCTCTGTAATGTATTACGCTGAGGTAACCAAAAAATAAAATAAATAAATAAATGAATACTGTATACATAAAAACTGAGCTACATGAAACTTCAACATGCTCAAACAATTCACTAGCTGTGAAGGTCATAAAAGAATTCCAGGCGAGGCTAAAGATAACAATTTACCTTGATGAAGAAACATTTGCGAGATACGTTTAAAGGACCTTCCAGATAAATACGGCTGAATCGCATGCCGACGCTGCCCGCTGAATCGCAATGTTGTTTCACAGAAAAACAAGGTAATATCTCAATCGTACCCCGACAGAAACGTCCGTGAAGGCCGCAACCTAGCGGAATGCTTGAAATTCGTAACGTCCTTTCATCCATCAAGATAACGTCAAACTGAGGCGTCGGTCTTGCAATAAAAAAGTCAAACATTGGTAAATGTTGAATGCATGCCGCAGCAAAACGCTTCCTTGTTAGATTACAAAATAATGTTACTCAATAAATATGGCGGTATCTTCAGGCTACTGCCGTAAAAATTGCTTAAAGTGAAGAAGTCCTGTCTTGTCTACAATAGAGGATAGTCATTGATGCATGCAGTTATTTTGTCATAAGCATAGATGAACATCTAACCGCTAATTTCGCATTCGAGATTACGACCACTGAAAACCATCAATGCTTAAAGCATATTTCTATTTTGTGGCTGGTTTATAGGCATGCTCGTTGGCTAACCAAGTATAATGTCAAACGCATCTACGATATTGGTGGTGTTGGAAGAAACTTCACCATTGCGGAAACAAAACGATTTTATGAACGTTTCTTGCCTTTTTGATGCAATTCTGCGCCATGGTTATGATCATGGGAACATGAATCTCTGTTGTCGCTATGAGGTCGGAACAAACGAACATATAGTAGTGACACTGTACTTAAACCATACAGAATTCCCTAGTTACCTGCTGAAGTTGGTCAGTGGCTAACTCGTTCCGCGGATGAGCGGAATGATTCTGGTTCGATACCTGCCTGCGTGTTTTGTGTGGATGCGAAAAAAACGCCCCTTTGTAGGAATTTCAACACAAGGTAACCACATCCAGGGGGTCCAAATAAGTTAGTTGACCTGCACTTCGGCCCGCCTCATCGCCGAGCTGGAGCATCGGCACATTTTAGCCTTCTTCAACCCTCTTTTTGGAGTACGCGTGTAAAAGTAGCTATGTGTTCCTAGAAATCTGTAATCAAACATTGTTGTCCTGTTGAACTGCAAGCAGACACTACCTACCTTTTTGGGCTTCTTCAAAGCAGCAGGTGGCGGCGAATACAAAATATTATGAGGGCAACATCCGCCAAGAAACTCTCACGTGATTTGAAAATATCGTGGTCTTATTTGCCCAAAATAAAGCTTGCAGTCCTAAGGCCAGATTCAGACCCCTCAGTTTTTGTATACGGGAATTTGTTGATTAGAAAAAGTACCCCCGAAGTGGTATCCTACGCAAGGCATTATCCTTGCCGAGTTCCTAGAACGTTTCACTTGCGCTTAGTGAAACGGCTTGGATCTACCGCGCCCACTGCGAGGATCGCTTGGACACCAACGGAGCTTCATCCGGACTCCCCGCGAAAGGTCGTAGCACTTCCTTTGGTGAGATAAAAATTAAGCGGCCCCAACGAGATGAGCTACAGAACGTTGGTACTTACGTCGTTAGTCATTTATAGAAAAATGTTTTCTTGCACATTGCTAATTACAGAATATGTATGAAATCAACACAAGTTGTTTATTTGTGCTGTTATGATTGGTTGAAATTTAAAACAGAAGAATCTCCAGAAGTACAATTGGGGAGCTCCACAGTTTTTAGTAGCCTAACATGTCGGCACCCACAACATCCTAGGAAAATGTATTCGAGCTTTAAGCAGAATTTCCCAACTATTCAACTTAGAAGCCAAAAAAACCTTTTTTAAGACTAAAATTCTGCCTAAATTCAGGTGCGGCATAATTAAATTTATGCTAAATTTAAATAGGCCAGAAGTCTAGCCTTGATGTTCCAGGATGGAGGGGCTAAAATTATGTTGTTGTTGGAACGCTGTATTTTGCGATTGAGAGAAAATGCATTGCCCCAAATTGTTTCTCAACCTGTGTCACCTCGTCGGTGCTCTTAGATAGTCATGTCGAGTATATAGATATTCTCTTGTTTTTCTTTCAAGCCACATTGCGATTCAGCGGGCAGCGTCGGCATGCGACGCAATTGTATTTTTCTTGCAGGTCCTATAAACTTATCCCGCAAATGTTTCTTCGTCAAGGTAAATTGTAATCTTTATGCTCGCCTGGAATTTTTTTATGACCTTCACAGCTAGTGAAATGTTCGAGCATATTGCTGCTTCGTGTATTTCTGTTATTAGGTATACAGTATTTATCAGATTTTCATTTTGTGGTTTTCAAAACGCCATAATATAATTACCGACACCAAAAAGCTATGTTGGTTGCGGCTATTCTATGGTTGAATTCACGTGGACACGATTTATTCTATAGCCAATTTTAAGATATGTTATTCCGAGCAATGTAGTTCGACACGCATTACGCCTCCAAGACGGTGCAAATAGCACTCGTTGCGCATACGCAAGGCCGGCTGACTGTATCTAGAACTTTTTTTGACATACTGGTGCTGCTTTCCTTGTTTACGGGAAGTTTGTGCTAAATATATATCACTTGAGATATAAAGTGTAAAAAAGAAGAGCTTAAAGTTTACAAAACACAAAAGTTGAGCTTACCTAGTGAGGAAACAATTTACACTCATCAACATCAAGTCACAATCGCGCAGTCTTGTCCAAGAATTGGAGTATTACAATGCAAACGTTACTCTTTTTACAGCCTAATTAAGGGTATCATGGAAAAAATTTGTGGAATGGAAGTCCCACAAGCAAGCCGTGAGGTCATGTTTAGGCTAGCAGCGTACCCGCATAGCCGTTTGGTGTCGGTGATCACATTATAGGATATAGAAAACACGGCATAAACACATGATTACATCGTGAGCATAATAAAAGTAACATACAAAGCTTTGAAAGCTGGAATAGGTCACTAGCTTTGCAAGTTCTCTCGGATGATAGGGAGGCGCGTTTGTGCTTGTCATGGAGGTTTCCAAGGCTAGTTTAAAGATAACAGTATACCTCAGCAAATAAATTACGGCGGGAATCTTTTCAAGAAACTGCATGCTAAATATGACTGCATCGCATGTTGATGCTGCTAGCTGAAGCGCAATGTCGTTCGAAATAAAATCAAGCTGCTCCCTTAATCATTCCTTTAGACAAAAGTAATGTACGAATGCGACCCAGTAGAGCACTTAGCTGAGCGAAATGTCGTTAGAAAAACAAAGTAGTCTCTGACTCATGCCACTCATACCACGATAGAAGCGTAATGCTAGCATGTCACATACTGAAATTCTTACCTGAAGGTAAATGTCGTTAGAAAGAAAAACAAAGTAATCTCTCATTCATACCACGATAGAAACGTAATGCAAGTATGCCACCTTGAGAAATTCTTCGCTGAAGCGAAATTTTGTTAGAAAGAAAAACAAAGTAACCTCTTACCCATACTTCGAAAGGAACATCATGCAAGCACTCACCTAGTGGCATGCTTGTAATTTCTTGCGTCTTTACAGTAATCACAACTTCTGAAGTCGTATGCGTTGATATAAAAATACGCCAATATATGACAATATTGAATATATGTAGCAAGAAAGCGCATTCTTGCTAGCTTGAGAAAACTGCAAAATAAAAAGGGAGGCTATCTTAAGGCTACTCCCGTAAAAGTAACATACAGTAAATAAGTACTGCCCTGCACCCCTTACAATTTATGCATCAATAGATGCTCTATATTTTTGGATAAACGGTAAACCTATGTAGAACAAGGAATGTCGCAGCGGAGAAAGATAGCGTTGAAAGCTCGCAATGCTTGAATTCGCTCAAAGTTGTTTTGCTGCTTTGAGAACATGGTACTTCGCGAAGAAAAAAAAACTGCAGAACTGTTACGTATGGTTGATTTTGGCTGCTGTGGAAAAGTCTACACTGTTACCCAAATAAAAGATGTTCTGAATGTTATCACATTTTTTTGTTTCACCGATAATATGATCATGGTTGTCTCTGTGAGTACGGCACGCACGAACTTGCAGTGAGTCTGTGCTAACACGAGATTGAATTCTTCAGCTGCCCGACATGGTGGCTCTGTGACCACGGTGTTTTGAAGCTGAGCCGAAACACACTCGTGAAACGTAGGCTTCAGTGGCATCTTTTCTTTTGAGGCGAAAGTGCAAAACCCCCTGTGTGGAGATTTCATCGCATGGTAACTATGCCCGGGTGGTTAAATTTATTTGGAGGACCTCCGCTTCAGCGCTCCTCTTATCCGAAGTGTAGCTACGCTGCGGTGAACATGGTACAAATTTTTGTGAGCTTGCCTCTAAAATTACTGATTTCCTGCAAGAAATCCGTAATTACACTTTTCTCTCTTGATGGCCGGAAAGCAAACAGCATGCACTATTCCACGCATCTTGGGAGCAGCAGGTATGCAAAAAACTGGCAATTTATTGAGGCGAAAGCCTTCATAGTAAAATGAAGTGATTTGCAAATACCGTAAAACAACTTGCTCAAATACAGTCTGCAGTCTGCAGGCTTAGTATGGACCGCTCTGAGCTGGTTTACGCGAATTGTAATAAAAAATGAATTAGAAAGTGATCCTTTACCCCCTGTATCCTCCTTGCCGAATTCTTATAACGTTTCGTACGACGTCTACTGTGACGGTTTGGCTCAACTTGGCATACGACGGTGCTCGATGATGCTCCGACTGAGTCAGTCGACAGCAGACGGCGTTTCTTCCCTTAAAGCTCAGTCCTGACATAATTTGCGCAGGAAAATGTGGGTACTTTTCGTTAGTTCGTAGAGTACAAATCTGGTCATGTCAGTAATGTCGAAGTAGCATCCAACCAGCACACATGCGATGGGTATACTTGCTTTCGACGCGCCACCTATTTCGCTTCACTGGATCTGTAAGCCCCATTCGTTTGTGCGCGTGGTGCGCAGTCAGAAAATCTAAGAAAATATGCGCAGCAAAAGAGCTAGCAAAATGCGTACGGGTAGTAGGTTATCTATTAAAAAAAAACTTTATTTTAGTTCATAAAAGCACGGCGAGAGAAGCACGTTTTCGCTGGGTAAACAGCGTAGCTTCAACACCACATAATTGTGAAAGCGTTTGTTCGAAGGAACGCATTCGCTGGAGACCAGACATTTGTTGGGACAAATGGACAGCTTACTGCGAAAGCTTTTTGCAAGTGTGTGGTTTGTCAGATCAGAATGCTACAATCATGGAGCCAATTACACGTTGTGGCAGGCTTCTAATTTCATATATGCATGTATGTATGCATGTATGTATGTATGTATGTATGTATGTATGTATGTATGTATGTATGTATGTATGTATGTATGTATGTATGTATGTATGTTTGTATGTGTATGTAACAAAAGAAAACTGAACAAGGTAGCGACCACAATTGTTCGTAATGTTTCAGTAAATAGGCTTGCCCTGGAAAAGGTCTTCATCAGAATACAGTTACATGATTTTGCTTCCCAAAATCATGTAACTGTACTCTGATCAAGGCACGTCCCATTGCCACTACGTGATTAAACCTTCATTGTTATTGTTCTTGCTGTGTATCTGACTCATTAGTTATAATAATTCTGGGGCCTTTGAGAGTGCTATATATATATATATATATATATATATATATATATATATATATATATATATATATATATATAAAATAAGGTTATAAGGTTTGGCAGTCATGAAAACCTTGGAGCGCAAAGGGGAGGTTCTAGTGGGTCATAGAAAGAGATGAAGAATTTTTTTAGTCGAAAAGAAAGTGGTGAAAAAATGCCCGCCGGGTGGAATCCGAAACCACGATCTCAAGAATGCTGGTCTGGTACGATAACCATTACGCTACCGGCGGGGCTAGCCCCAGGCGGCACAGAAAGTGTGCCCCAAGACCGGCCCGTCTATGGCCGCTTTCTGGCATGTCCGGCCAGCATCCAGGTTCTGGCAGCCACTGATCATGCGTTGAACGGCCAACATTCGGCAACCAGCGCTTCGGCATTTTTCCGTCCGCCCGTGTCCGGACGCACAACGGCAGCTAACCGGCTGCCAGATATTCAGTTCTCTTACGGCTGCCGATGTTGAAAAAGAGAACGGCCGAAGTACGGCCTTAGGGCATCCGTTTTTTCTTCGGGAAGCGGTAATCGGCCGAAGCACGGCAAGCGACCGGCCACAGAATATGCGTATTCTTGCGGCAGTTGGTGTTCGAAAGGAGACCGGCCGGAGCGCGGCTGCCGTGCATTCGTTGTTTCACCGGTGAACCGCGCGTCCGGCGGACGTACGGCCCCAGAATATACGTTTTGCATTCGGTTAGCTGTCTTCGGCCGAATTACGGCCAGCGAATGGCCACAGAATATTTGGCAACCGGTGTTCAAGAGGAGACCGGCCTACGTAAGGTATCTGGTTATACGTCCTTTTTTCGGCAAACGGCATCCAGCCGAACAACGGCTCGCGCCTGGGCGCCGAGAATTCATGCACAGACGTGTTTGGAAGGAGACCGACCGGTTTTTTCCTGGGGGGACAAAGAGCCGTTAGGGAGCCGAACGACGGGGACGCGTTTTTCATCCGCTCCGTGTTTCTACGTTTTAAATGAACGAACATCGTTTGTCAAACAGTAATGAGTGTTCTCGGTGAACGGGCAAGGTACAAGGACTCACTGGACATTAGCAGGGAACCTTTTAGGCCATCGAAATGTCATTTATTGCCACAAGAAGTCTGTGCCACACCGACGGGTGAGCTAAGCCTCGCCAGACATCGCCGCTACCACGCTTCTGCCTCCGGCTTCGTCGACGCATCATCTCGAGGCTATTCGGCCGCTCAAGAAATGGAGAGCATTGGAGACATCGATCCACCAGAGATGTCCGATCCGAGATGGAGATGGTTCACCAAAATAACTGGCCTTCAAGGGCGTCGAGCAAGCGGCAACCACGCAGGAGCTAAACCGCCACCATGTCAAGGACTCCCCACCAAAGAAAGGCAAGTGCGAGCAAAAGCGCAAGTTATTCAGCTTACAATTAAACTGCGACAAGCAATGTTGCACTATGTTGTTGGTGATAAACGTAGAAGAGACTCGCTCGTGCATTGGTAGGATCAACTTCATGCCCTGCACTATGTTACTTCAGGGGATTTTACGACTGCCTATTTAGAAAAAAAATTATTTTAAATTTGCGATAACAACAGAGCCTTGTCACTGACGAAGCCTAGCTGTTAATTTAGTTCCGATGTTTGAAGGTAATCTTAGCTACTCTTGGGACATGACTCATTTGGGTAAACATAATCGCCAGCATCCTAGCAAACACGGATTTTGTCAGGATTTTCTTGCTCAACGCAGATTGTTGAGTTCACGCACGATTTGGCTCTTGCAATAGATAAGCTTAAAGTGGTTCACTGTATATTCTTGGACTGCAGAAAAGCAAATGATGGTGCTTTATATTACCTTCTGCGTAGTACATTTCATCCTATGAACTGAATGAATCGGTTTTTGCATTGTTATTACTATTGGCCCTATAGCTTTGTTCAAAAGTACTGTGTAGTTTACCGGACTGTAGCGAATAAACGTGATTCCGTATACCTGCAGCTTTATTCGCATTTAATAACATCCTGGTGTGCTGATTCAGAAAAGTTTTTGGATGTTAAACAGTGTGTTAACGGCACCTTTACAAGAAAACCTTCATTCCAATTGGATACGTATACCGTAAATTATGCTGCTGTGACAACGGCCGAGGAATATAAATACCTAGGAGTTTATTTAGAGAGTGGTTAGAGGTTAAATAGGCAGGTTCACACCATAAAAGTTACGGCTGCATATGTTTTTGGCTTTCTGAGACGAAATTTCAGTGAACCTCCATCTAACTGAAAAGAACAACCGTATTTCACTCATGTGCGATCAATCTTGGAGTACGCATGTGTTTTCGTGGATCCCTACACCAAAGAGCTCGTTGATACGCTCGAAAACCTATAGAATATGTCAGTGCAATTCGCATTAGGTAATTGGCACGCTCAACTTAGCATGAGAGAAAGTAAAAGTAAACTGAAATGGCAGGACGTGAAAGATCACAGACGAAACCACAGGTTTAACTTTTGTCGTAATATCTATCATGCGAAAACTGTTGTAGAAGGGGAGAAGTATGTCCAAGCGCCATTCTACATATCTCAAAGTGGGACCGCTAGCTTAAAGCAAATTATTAACTTTTCTTTAAAGGTGACGCCTTGCGCGATTTCTTTTATTTTACATCAATGCTGCAGTGTAATTATCATCGACGTATGATTGCATTACCTGTTTATATTGACGATTTTCAGCGCGCTTTGTAGAATTATTTTGTTATTTTGTCTCATATTTAATGCTTAATGTTATGTATCTCCCTTCTGTAATGCATATAAAGGAAAGCAGGTATCAAATAAATAAATAAATAAATAAATAAATAAATAAATAAATAAATAATAAAAATAAAAAATAATAAATAAATAAATAAATAAATAAATAAATAAATAAATAAATAAATAAATAAATAAATAAATAAATAAACTTTCAGAGGCGCAAGTTTGCCTCCGACGGGTTGAGAACCCTACGCATTCAACCTTGACCAATAAAATATTTTTTGCCCTATTCGTTGCAGTATGCAAGGTTTCCTGTATACATGCTACCATTGCTATGTTATTGGTTTGGTTTGAAACAAATTATGTAACTCTAATTTTACGCCTTTCCTTGCGTGAACACAAAGGGATACAACTGCAGCCACCTGAAGCAGGGTGTCATTCGCGACGCGTCTAGAATTTTTTGAACGTAGTATGACATTAGAAGAAAATTAAGTTCTTTGGGACTATTGAGTGGTGTGGACGTACACTCATGAAAACAACATTAAAATAGATTGAAAATGAAAGTACCTGTTCGCTCCTTCTTAGGATCAGCCCTGCGCAAGATCATCAGAAAAGTTGATCGAGTAGAAAATGTCTTTGCAAGAAAAATGGGCAAAAAACTGGACATACTTTTTTGTGAAGGAGTTATATTAAATGCTCCTGAGTGTTTTGTTGAGAACCAAAACGCTTCGTAAAGGCATTCACGCCGGTTTTATATACATCAAAATTGGTCAAGCAACTGTTATAAAAATAGTTTATGTAGTCATAGCATGAAAGTGTTCCGGAATATTGCCCTAAAAGAAATTGGCTAAAAGCGGCGCAATTTATCTCTCTGAAATTCAACCCACTAAAGTATGCGCCCTCCGCCGCCCCCCCCCCCCCACCTCCTCTTTCCCCGTTTATTACAGGTAAGCCGCCCCACAGAGGATATCAGGATCTGGACAATACATCTATTCAAGCTCTACAAAGAACTGAATATTTTCTGTGTTCGGCAGTAAAAGAGGCATATCAATTAAAGGACCGACAATTTGTGAGCACTGTTTAATAAATGAATTTTGCTGTCAACTGAGGCTGGTAATTAAGCAAAGCTGCGCTGAAAGCTTGACGGCTGGTGCTTGCGCGCGAACTCACTTTGATGTGGCTGCATTGGACCCAAAATGCTGGGTTTGTGCTGCTTCTGCACTGCGCGAATGAGTCATCTGCTTGCGCGACATGCAGTGACCGGCCTCAGTACAGCTAACGTACTGTGGCTGAACTCCGATGCCCGTAGCACGGCCGTATTTCCGGTAGCTGTAGTCCGGCTGGAGTCCGACGACCGCATCTCGGCTGTCCTCCGGCGGACGTACTTCGGCCGTACACGGGTGGCTTTGGAATGGCCGGAGCCCTACGGCTGGAATCTGGCCGTATGACTGTAAGCCGGTCGACTGGCCGACGGACACTGGCCGTTGGACAGCCATCGGAGTACGGCCGTATACGGCCAAAAGGCCCACATTTGGACATGGGCCGAACATGGCTGCCGGAAAACGGCCGGACAGAAAATCACCGGCCAAAGTACACCGGCCTGTTTTAGGCCGAACAGTCCTGTGCTGCCTGGGCTGTTTCCCCAGCACTTTCTCAGGTATTTATGTTAGGGTATTTTTATTTCCTGCACTTCGGGGTGGTAGCCAGCGCCGCTCGGACTACTCGGGGTGAAGGTGACCTTCATTTTAACCACCGGGCCGTGACTCAAGTGTCTATGACATGTCGAGATTGCTCGTCCAGCGTTGAACCCTCTTAAGCTCCCTTTGGCACCAAGACTGCCAGAAAAGAGGCCATCTCTAAGCATGTAGCGAATCAGAAAACGGGAAATGAGGGGCTGCGTGAAATAATACAGAAAATAGGGATTGGCAGTCAAGAAAACCTCGGAAAGCAAAGGGGAGGTTGTGGTGGGTCATAGAAAGAGATGAAGAATTTTTTGAGTCGAAAAGAAAGTGGTGAAAAAATTCCCGGCGGGTGGGATCCGAACCCACGACCCCCAGAATGCCGGTCTGGTGCGATAACCACTACGCTACCGGCGGGGCTGTTTCCCCAGCACTTTCTCGGGTATTTATGTTAAGGTATTTTTGTTTCCTGCACTTGGGGGTGGTAGCCAGCGCCAGTCGGACTACTCGGGGTGAAGGTGACCTTCATTTTAACCACCGGGCCGTGACTCAAGAGTCTACGACATGTCGAGAGTGGTCGACCAGCGTTGAATCCTCTTAAGCTCCTTTGGCACCAAGACTTCCAGAACAGAGGCCCTGGCTAAGCATGTAGCGAATCAGAAAATGGGAAATGAGGGGCTCCGTGAAATAAGACAGAAAATAAGGTTTGGCAGTCGAGAAAACCTCGGAAAGCAAAGGGGAGGTTGTGGTGGGTCATAGAAAGAGATGAAGAATTTTTTTAGTCCAAAAGAAAGTGGTGAAAAAATGCCCGCCGGGTGGGATCCGAACCCACGACCTCCAGAATGCCGGTCTAGTGCGATAGCCACTACGCTACCAGCGGGGCTGTTTCCCCAGCACTTTCTCGGGTATTTATGTTAAGGTATTTTTGTTTCCTGCACTTCTGGTGGTACCCAACGCCACTCACACTACTCGGGGTGAAGGTGACTTTCATTTTAATCCCCGGGCCGTGGCTCAAGTGTCTACGACATGTCGAGAGTGGTCGACCAGCGTTGAACCCTCTGAAGCTCCTTTGGCACCAAGACTGCCAGAACAGAGGCCCTCGCTAAGCATGTAGCAAATCAGAAAATGGGAAATGAGGGGCTCCTTGAATTAAGACAGAAAATAGGGTTTGGCACTCTAGAAAACCTCGGAAAGCAAAGGGGAGGTTGCGGTGAGTCATAGAAAGAGATGAATTTTTTTTGTCGAAAAGAAAGTGGTGAAAACATGCCCGCCGGGTGGGATCCGAACCCACGACCTCCAGAATGCCGGTCTGGTGCGATAACCACTACGCTACCGGCGGGGCTGTTTCCCCAGCACTTTCTCGGGTATTTATGTTCAGGTATTTTTGTTTTCTGCACTTGGGGGTGGTAGCCAGTGCCACTCGGACTACTCGGGGTGAAGGTGACCTTCATTTTAACCCCCGGGCCGTGACTCAAGTGTCTACAACATGTCGAGAGTGGTCGACCAGCTTTGAAACCTCTTTAGCTCCCTTTGGCACCAAGACCGCCAGAACAGAGGCCCTCGCTAAGCATGTAGCGAATCAGAAAATGGGAAATGAGGGGCTCCGTGAAATAAGACAGAAAATAGGGTTTGGCAGTCAAGAAAACCTCGGAAAGCAAAGAGGAGGTTGTGGTTGGTCATAGAAAGAGATGAAGAATTTTTTGAGTCGAAAAGAAAGTGGTGAAAAAAGCCCGCCGGGTGGGATCCGAACCCCGACCTCCAGAATGCCGGTCTGGTGCGATAACCACTACACTACCGGCGGGGCTGTTTCCCCAGCACTTTCTCGGGTATTTATGTTAAGGTATTTTTGTTTCCTGCACTTGGGGGTGGTAGCCAGCGCCACTCGGACTACTCAGGGTGAAGGTGACCTTCATTTTAAACCCCGGGCCGTGACTCAAGTGTCTACGACATGTCGAGATTGCTCGTCCAGCGTTGAACCCTCTTAAGCTCCCTTTGGCACCAAGACTGCCAGAACAGAGGCCCTCTCTAAGCATGTAGCGAATCAGAAAACGGGAAATGAGGGGCTCCGTGAAATATTACAGAAAATAGGGATTGGCACTCAAGAAAACCTCGGAAAGCAAAGGGGAGGTTGTGGTGGGTCATAGAAAGAGATGAAGAATTTTTTGAGTCGAAAAGAAAGTGGTGAAAAAATTTCCGGCGGGTGGGATCCGAACCCACGACCCCCAGAATGCCGGTCTGGTGCGATAACCACTACGCTACCGGCGGGGCTGTTTCCCCAGCACTTTCTCGGGTATTTATGTTAAGGTATTTTTGTTTCCTGCACTTGGGGGTGGTAGCCAGCGCCAGTCGGACTACTCGGGGTGAAGGTGACCTTCATTTTAACCACCGGGCCGTGACTTAAGTGTCTACGACATGTCGAGAGTGGTCGACCAGCGTTGAACCCTCTTAAGCTCCTTTGGCACCAAGACTGCCAGAACAGAGGCCCTGGCTAAGCATGTAGCGAATCAGAAAATGGGAAATGAGGGGCTCCGTGAAATAAGACAGAAAATAAGGTTTGCCAGTCGAGAAAACCTCGGAAAGCAAAGGAGAGGTTGTGGTGGGTCATAGAAAGAGATGAAGAATTTTTTTAGTCCAAAAGAAAGTGGTGAAAAAATGCCCGCCGGGTGGGATCCGAACCCACGACCTCCAGAATACCGGTCTGGTGCGATAACCACTACACTACCGGCGGGGCTGTTTCCCCAGCACTTTCTCGGGTATTTATGTTAAGGTATTTTTGTTTCCTGCACTTCTGGTGGTACCCAGCGCCACTCACACTACTCGGGGTGAAGGTGACCTTCATTTTAATCCCCGGGCCGTGGCTCAAGTGTCTACGACATGTCGAGAGTGGTCGACCAGCGTTGAACCCTCTGAAGCTCCTTTGGCACCAAGACTGCCAGAACAGAGGCCCTCGCTAAGCATGTAGCAAATCAGAAAATGGGAAATGAGGGGCTCCTTGAATTAAGACAGAAAATAGGGTTTGGCACTCTAGAAAACCTCGGAAAGCAAAGGGGAGGTTGCGGTGAGTCATAGAAAGAGATGAATTTTTTTTGTCGAAAAGAAAGTGGTGAAAAAATGCCCGCCGGGTGGGATCCGAACCCACGACCTCCAGAATGCCGGTCTGGTGCGATAACCACTACGCTACTGGCGGGGCTGTTTCCCCAGCACTTTCTCGGGTATTTATGTTCAGGTATTTTTGTTTTCTGCACTTGGGGGTGGTAGCCAGTGCCACTGGGACTACTCGGGGTGAAGGTGACTTCATTTTAACCCCCGGGCCGTGACTCAAGTGTCTACAACATGTCGAGAGTGGTCGACCAGCTTTGAAACCTCTTTAGCTCCCTTTGGCACCAAGACCGCCAGAACAGAGGCCCTCGCTAAGCATGTAGCGAATCAGAAAATGGGAAATGAGGGGCTCCGTGAAATAAGACAGAAAACAGGGTTTGGCAGTCAAGAAAACCTCGGAAAGCAAAGAGGAGGTTGTGGTTGGTCATAGAAAGAGATGAAAAATTTTTTGAGTCGAAAAGAAAGTGGTGAAAAAAGCCCGCCGGGTGGGATCCGAACCCCGACCTCCAGAATGCCGGTCTGGTGCGATAACCACTACACTACCGGCGGGGCTGTTTTCCCAGCACTTTCTCGGGTATTTATGTTAAGGTATTTTTGTGTCCTGCACTTGGGGGTGGTAGCCAGCGCCACTCGGACTACTCAGGGTGAAGGTGACCTTCATTTTAAACCCCGGGCCGTGACTCAAGTGTCTACGACATGTCGAGAGTGGACGACCAGCGTTGAACCCTCTTAAGCTCCCTTTGGCACCAAGACTGCCAGAACATAGGCCCTCGCTAAGCATGTAGCGAATCAGAAAATGGGAAATGAGGGGCTCCGTGAAATAAGACAGAAAATAGGGTTTGGCAGTCAAGAAAACCTCGGAAAGCAAAGAGGAGGTTGTGGTTGGTCATAGAAAGAGATGAAGAATTTTTTGAGTCGAAAAGAAAGTGGTGAAAAAAGCCCGCCGGGTGGGATCCGAACCCCGACCTCCAGAATGCCGGTCTGGTGCGATAACCACTACACTACCGGCGGGGCTGTTTCCCCAGCACTTTCTCGGGTATTTATGTTAAGGTATTTTTGTTTTCTGCACTTGGGGGTGGTAGCCAGCGCCACTCGGACGACTCGGGGTGAAGGTGACCTTCAATTTAACCCCCGGGCCGTGACTGAAGTGTCTACGACATGCCGAGAGTGGCCGACAAGCGTTGAACCCTCTTAAGCTCCTTTGGCACCAAGACTGCCAGAACAGAGGCCCTCGCTAAGCATGTAGCAAATCAGAAAATGGGAAATGAGGGGCTCCTTGAATTAAGACAGAAAATAGGGTTTGGCACTCTAGAAAACCTCGGAAAGCAAAGGGGAGGTTGCGGTGAGTCATAGAAAGAGATGAATTTTTTTTGTCGAAAAGAAAGTGGTGAAAAAATGCCCGCCGGGTGGGATCCGAACCCACGACCTCCAGAATGCCGGTCTGGTGCGATAACCACTACGCTACTGGCGGGGCTGTTTCCCCAGCACTTTCTCGGGTATTTATGTTCAGGTATTTTTGTTTTCTGCACTTGGGGGTGGTAGCCAGTGCCACTGGGACTACTCGGGGTGAAGGTGACTTCATTTTAACCCCCGGGCCGTGACTCAAGTGTCTACAACATGTCGAGAGTGGTCGACCAGCTTTGAAACCTCTTTAGCTCCCTTTGGCACCAAGACCGCCAGAACAGAGGCCCTCGCTAAGCATGTAGCGAATCAGAAAATGGGAAATGAGGGGCTCCGTGAAATAAGACAGAAAACAGGGTTTGGCAGTCAAGAAAACCTCGGAAAGCAAAGAGGAGGTTGTGGTTGGTCATAGAAAGAGATGAAAAATTTTTTGAGTCGAAAAGAAAGTGGTGAAAAAAGCCCGCCGGGTGGGATCCGAACCCCGACCTCCAGAATGCCGGTCTGGTGCGATAACCACTACACTACCGGCGGGGCTGTTTCCCCAGCACTTTCTCGGGTATTTATGTTAAGGTATTTTTGTGTCCTGCACTTGGGGGTGGTAGCCAGCGCCACTCGGACTACTCAGGGTGAAGGTGACCTTCATTTTAAACCCCGGGCCGTGACTCAAGTGTCTACGACATGTCGAGAGTGGACGACCAGCGTTGAACCCTCTTAAGCTCCCTTTGGCACCAAGACTGCCAGAACATAGGCCCTCGCTAAGCATGTAGCGAATCAGAAAATGGGAAATGAGGGGCTCCGTGAAATAAGACAGAAAATAGGGTTTGGCAGTCAAGAAATTCTCGGAAAGCAAAGAGGAGGTTGTGGTTGGTCATAGAAAGAGATGAAGAATTTTTTGAGTCGAAAAGAAAGTGGTGAAAAAAGCCCGCCGGGTGGGATCCGAACCCCGACCTCCAGAATGCCGGTCTGGTGCGATAACCACTACACTACCGGCGGGGCTGTTTCCCCAGCACTTTCTCGGGTATTTATGTTAAGGTATTTTTGTTTTCTGCACTTGGGGGTGGTAGCCAGCGCCACTCGGACGACTCGGGGTGAAGGTGACCTTCAATTTAACCCCCGGGCCGTGACTGAAGTGTCTACGACATGCCGAGAGTGGCCGACAAGCGTTGAACCCTCTTAAGCTCCTATTGGCACCAAGACTGCCAGAACAGAGGCCCTCGCTAAGCATGTAGCGAATCAGAAAATCAGAAAATGGGAAATGAGGGGCTCTGTGTGTATATATATATCTATATATATATATAAATATATATATATATATATATATATATATATATATATATATATATATATATATATATATATATAAATCTAGAGAAAGATAAACTCACAAAGCGCGCAGAAATAGTATAAGTAAAGAGTCGGATACACAGCAAGAACAATAACAAACAATGTTTACTTACGTAGCGGCAACGGGACTTGCCTTCATCAGTGTAAAGTTACATGATTTTGCTGTCGCAAACATTTTGAACACATTTCTTATATAGGTTTGCATAAAACTGTGAGAAAGAGTGGAAAATGTTTCGGAAATGGGGAGTGTGCATACAGTCAGGCTACGCCTATGTTACAACATCAACAAACAAACAAGAAAAATAAAAAAAGGGGGAAGGAGCGAGATATAGAAAAAGGGGTCGTGCTAACAATGCAGGGTTCAAGGTTGCACCATTACGGGTCAACGTATGCCGCGCGGGCTGCAAGTTCAGACAATGGGGAAACTGGACCACCGCGGTTTGAAAAGAAAGGGAAGAGTATACACTGAGGTATTCAGTGACTGCTGAGACTGGTTCGGGGGGAAGCGAAGATGGGTGTGCCCCCCACTGGGTCAAGAGAATAGATAGGGGGCACAAAAGAGCAATGTGCGTGGGTTCGGCCCCCTATGGGGACCGAACCCACGCCTTTCGATTAGATCTCGAATGCCTTACCAATTCGGCTAATCTAATCGAAAGGCGTGGGTTCGGTCCCCCCTCTGGGCGCGTGTTTTTCTTTCTTTCTTTCTTCCTTATATTAAAAAAAAATCCTAACTTCTTTTCCCGTAGTAAAAAAATAGAGCCTAACCACACCCCTATGCCTCCTTTGGCGTTGTAGACTGCCGACCTATGTTTCCGTATTTCCTCAACGAGCCCCTCATTTCCTTACTACATTATTCTGCGAAAGCCTAGCGAGGGTCTCGGTTCTGGCAGCCTTGATGCCTAGGTAGCATAAGAGGGCTTCCCGCCAGTTACCCACTCATGACAGGCTGTAGACGTTTGAGTCACGCCCCGGGGGTTGAAAAGAAGGTCCCCTTCTCCCCGTGTAGTCAGAGTGGCGCTGGCTACCACCCTCCAGCGTCAGATACACTTCTAGTAAATATAAATAGCCCAGAAAGCGAAGGAGAACACAGTCGACCAGCTTGCCGAATTGGTAAGGCATTCGAGATCTAATCGAAAGGCGTGGGTTCGGTCCCCACTCTGGGCGCGTGTTTTTCTTTCTTTCTTTCTTCCTTATATTAAAAAAATCCTAACTTAATTAACCGTAGTAAAAAAATCGAGCCTAACCACACCCCTATGCCTCCTTTGGCGTTGTAGACTGCCGACCTATGTTTCTTTATATATATATATATATATATATATATATATATATATATATATATATATTTATATCAAAGTTGCAGTCCTTATTGCCAGTGCTGTTTGGCGTTTTAACAGTGTTTTATAGTGCCGAATGAGGTCTGATTGCCTTTTTTTATGCAGGCATAAATATTCGGAAATGCAAGTCGACAAAAAATGCGCCGTTTTTTCCGGAAGCGGGAAAAAACGGCGCATTTTTTTTCGACTTCAATTTTCAATTATTTTCTCCTGCATGAAAAAAGGCAATTATACCTCATTCGGCACTATAAAACACTGTTAAAACGCCAAACAGCACTGGCAATGAGGACTGCAACTTTGATATGTGTCCTTACGGAATCCCTCGTCCCGTACGTCTCTCTCTCTCTCTCTCTCTCTCGCTCTCTCTCTCTCTATATATATATATATTTATCGAATTAGAACAAGACATTGGGGGCTCGTTGAATTAGGACAGAAATAATGTTTGGCAGTCAAGAAAACCTCGGAAAGCAAATGGGGGAATGTGGTTGGTCATTAAAACACGAACAATTTGGAAAGACAATAAAAGTGCAGAAAAAATGTCCGCCGGGAGGAATCTGAACCCACGCCTTCCAGAATTCTTTATCAGTTTCCTTGACGTTCAACATTCTTTCCGAGGTTTCCTTGAATGTCATTCCTTATTTCTCTATATATATATCTATACATGGCAAGTAGAGACAAAGGCACGCTAGAAAAACAATAAAAAAATAAAAATGAAAGTGTACTTACGTTTTAGGAAGATGATTTCTTTTCTTCTCTCCTCGTTTTCCTTGAACGTAAGTAAACTTTTTTTTTCATTTTTTTATGTTTTTCTGGTTTGTCTCTGTCTCTACTTATCGTATGTAAATATATATGAACGATATAACGTTTCAACGTTTCTGCGCTTTTACCGCCGCCTCTTTGCATAGGGGAAATTTGGTGAAATTCCCAAACGTTGGAGTCGCTTCGGGCAGTCGCGTGTACTCATTTAACGGGTAGGTGGCCGTGCCACCTAGAGACACGATTGCATATGGTGTGGCTTGGAACGCATGTGGGACGCATGTTCCACATGGGTTTCACAGCCACGGTGGACGCTCATCTCGCCAGAGGCTGTAGCAGGACATGCCGCCAGACCATATCAACTCCGGCAATGGCCGAACGCGCCAGGATGGCCGCAGGCTCCGCCACATGGACAAGGGTCAGGGGCCCCTCGCAAGGGTAAAGGTAGCTCCCCAGACGTGAATTCCTCTTTAAAGGGTCCGGGTCGACTAGGCGCCCCTGCACCCTATAAAGGATCCGGTGGGTGTCCGGCGGTATTAGAAAGACACAAGAAGAAGATGAAAACATTAAAAACGAAAGTCTGTGAACTTTTTAGGAAGAGCTCTTCTTGTGCTCTGAAGAAAGAAAGTCCTGAGTAAACGTCAGTAAAGTTTAATTTTTTAATTGTTTTTCTCGTGTATCTGTCTTTACTTACCTTATTTTCTCGCGCTCTGTGTTTTTTTTTGTTTCCAGAGACTCTCTACATATAACAGTACAAGAAACTACTTCTCGAAGCGCAAAAAGAAATATTGGAGAAAATTGCTCACGCACGAATAAACAGTGATTCACTGAGGTTTCGCCTGCAGGGCCCGTCTTCTTCCAGGTACAAGCGTCAGTAACCAACTGTTATTGCTTTAATTGTCAGTCAACCATGTACGACAGTAATGGCTTCTTCAGTTCGACTTTGGGTTTGTGTGAGTTGAAGTTCCTTGACTTCCTGTGTTACGATAAGTAGGTTTTATTGCAATTATGATCATTTGTTGCTCGATGTCGTAACGTGTCAAATTTTGGCATTCACACTTTCTAGGAACAGCACTTTTGAAGGAGTCATTTGTGGATCACCTCTGCTTGCCCTTTATCGCGTTATTGTGAAGAAATTGGCAGTCGTATCGAAAAAAAACAAGGTTGCGTGAAAGCACCTGGCGCTCTAAATGGGGAGTGGCTGCGACCATATTCTATTCTATCTGCTGGCTTTTCCACGTCACATTTTTGTGGGATCCATTTGAGCTGGGAATTTTAGAGTGCTTTATATTTATGTGTTTTGTAGTGCACAATAATGTCTGGTCTGCATGTTTAAACTTGGTTTCTTGTCAATGATGCTGATTTGGAAGTTAGCGCGCTCCAGCCGGGCACGTCTTTGTTGGCTTGTATGTTTTTTTACTAGACAAAGTTTTGAATCACCGATACCAACTATCCCACACACAAACGTTGCTAAGAAAAAAACGTTAACATGAAGACCTCAACAATGGAGTCCGGTATCATTCCAAGGATGCGTCAGTTTATTTCCGGCGCATCGCATGCCGTAGCTGTCAGTGAAGAAGAATGTCACCATAGCACCTCTACAGTGTATGGATTTTGTATCAACTGGGTCTGATTTAAATCACGGCTGCTGTTGAATAAATAGGTTGCCACCATCTGAATATTTCGATTTATCAAAATACTGGCTGCTTATCATAAAAGTGCTGTTTTTTAGGGCTGCTCACTGCGGAAGAATGAGACGTAGAACATAAAAATTCTTCCTCATGTTACTGACAGCATCGTCACTTAATCAACACCTGAGCTTCTATTTTGCTTAATGCTAGCGTAATTCCGCTGATATTCTGAAATACGCCCAAATGTTACTCGTAACCCCAAAGACACTATGAATTTCCATAAACGTGGTGTGTTTAAGGAAGAGTCACGCTCATCACCAGAAAACCCTGAGCCTTTTGTCAGCTTTGTTCTGTCCCTCGGCGTTGAGTTTCTCGAAATATTAGTCATTGATTTTCAAATACAAAAGGAAGCTTTATTTGGACCCCGTTCCGTAATCTAAAATACCGCTGCAACAATAAAGGACGAGAGTACCCACATGTTTTTTGTGCACTATCAGCTCACTCGGAAAATATGTTAATGTTGGGAAAAATCGAAGCACCGATGCTGATAAACCGTTGAATCACTATACGGGAATGTTTTCCGGGCGTAATTGGATCACCAAAAAAGGACGCCAGCAAGAAATCACATAACTGAGGTCCGTGCCGCTGATTGGAGGGATCGGCTTTAAAAGCCCCCTGAAAAATCGTTCAGTGGCATTCGTGTATGCTCAGCAATTCAATTTTGAGAACTCCGGTGGAGCAACACAGCTCTGTGGTAAGCCCGCTCAAGCTTCTGCTTAGTAGCTGTGAGGTAGTTCTTAGGGCAGAGTTGTTTGCTATCGATAAAGCTAGCACTGCTGCATATCTTGCAACGGCTATTGAAGAGGGCCAACCACCCTTAGAAATATTTACCCACCCATAGATTATGTTAAACTTTATTGTTAACAGAGCTTAACTTACTTGAAACGAACGCAATGCATTTTGTTTACTGCTGTTGGAAGAAAATATATCCCAAAAAACCTTATTCTTCGCAGCGTACATAAACCTTCGTTTTATATCTAACAGCAGTTAATCGGAGTTAAATCACAAGCTAGTTTTTTTAGATCCACACACGAAATTTATATGAATAAAATACTCATTCTTGGTTGTTGATATTGATTCCAAAAAAATAATTACGATTTTATGCTTCTTACTTTCTTTAAATATTGAGTGCACTTGACTGTTCACTCGCACTAAAACATTTCAGTTGATCGACTCATGCGATTTTTTTACACGAAGATTTCTTATTTGATCATGGGTTTCTTTGCACCGGTAAGAAAGTATTTCAAAAATTTTCGTTGTATACGTGTTTTTCACGAATGTTTTCTTACTACTACTTTTTTCTATGGAAACTATAACTCTATTGGGTACATAATATTGGATAGAAGGTATTGTAAGTATAATAATAAACATCCCCAGGTTGTCAGCTTGGGACACGGAGGAAGAATATATAGGAGGCGAAACAGCCCATTGCGACAAGCGCGGGCGAGTGACCAGATCATTTCACAACGAAAATCAAAGCCGACTGCCAAGCTTCGTAGTTGGGACAGCGAAGGAGAGGGTAGCGGCCCCTCATGGATGAACTGATACCAGCCGCAATTCGTTTCGTGGCTGCGCAGTCCAATGCCGATCGCGGGGGCCGCGCAGTTTCTTCACCCGCAACAGATGCCGCTAGCTTAAATTCTCACAAGCACTTGTGACACTACCTGGCCGCGCTGGGAAGCTGCGTTTCCGCTCCTATGTTAGTCTTGCTCCGTGGCTTGGGAGAAAAGAAAGTATGCCGTTGCGAATTTTATGTCGTAGCCACACGCAGTTGTCGTAACTTGGTGATGTTTAGTGTCACTCTGTTCGTCCACATGGGCAGCGCAAACCTCTTCACTACACCGCACTTACTTGTGCATTGCCAACAGGGGACAGCTTTACACTGCCAGGTCTGTTACATGCTCGAGACGCCACGATGCAAGTAGAGCATACTTTTCGTCAGTTACCGAATTTCGTGTTGCGTTCAAGACAGAGATCTACTTTTAAGAAATCTCGCTTCGCACAAAACGGGTTCTTGAATATTTCAGGGCTGTTTTTGGCAGGAATAAAACATAAAATATTTCTAACTGCTTCATGGTAAATTGGTTAATAACAAACACTCGTAATAAAAATGATGAGTTTTTATGTGATCTTGCCTATTCAGGGCCTATTTAATATAAAGCTGATTTTAGATCATATTCAAGTCTTGTTACCTCTGTTTCAGGTACCAAACGATCAAAACAACGAACTTTGAAGATATCTCCAAAGCCATTAGGAAAACAATGAGTTCAAATGCCACAAGTATTGGGCAGTTTGAAATATCCAACGTAGGGTAGCAAGTTATGAAGCGCAGAGCAAAATGGCGGGGGATTGAATACTTAGCAATAGGCTGCTGATGAGAAGAAACAAGATGCTAATTGCAGTCATCCAACAGGGAAGCCGATCTCTGCAAAAAAGCGTGATAACGGACGTCTACGTCATTTAAGTATTTTGGGAGGTTTTATTTTTGAACCGCAAGATTTCGAGATTTGTTGCATTATGTTGGTTTCGCACTATAGGGCCGAGATCAAAACCGGTCGTACACTGACAGGTAATGTTTCAACAAACGTTACTTTTTTACTGTTACTTTCCGTGGTATGTTGTTTAATTTTTGAAAATAAACGAAATTGTACCGCCCCATATTCATGCATTTCGAAGACATTAATGGCATTTTCACAACAATGTTTTCCGGAAAGGAACTGAAGATATTTTAATCAACGTTAAGTACTTTTAAAATTGTCAGCGTGGGTAAATATAACTAAAAGTTATGAACATATCGTGCCGTTTAATTCGAAAAAGTAGAGACCGTTTCGACCTACATACCTGAGACTGGTGGCAAGGTATATACGTACCCAATGCTTCTATATGTTTCCGTTGTTGTAGAAAGATTTTTTAACGACAGTCCAATAAATATTTTTGTTAGAAGCAGGAGGCAGAGCATTGCCCTTTGTTCAAATACACTTCTGGCAAGGTGGCTATTAAGTGCAAAGTTTCAAAAATATATTGATAAAAAGCAGGGAGCCCCGAAGTGATGTCCGAACCAACCGATATGTAAAAACAGATGTTCACTGATTGTTCCTCGAACCATACATAAAACAAAATACTAAACAAAACTAAATGCTCCGATTCATAACTTGGCAAAATCAACGTGCAAATATAAATATTACAATTGCACAACTGAACACACCGCACAGCAGAAATTTTATGTGACCAGTGTCAGCAAATATTTTACGAAAAAAAATCGAGAATGTGTTCAAACCATGGAGTCTAAATAGAAAAGAAAATAACAGAAGTTTTAAACCGCCTTGTCATCATCAGAGACATATTCTCTGATGGGAACAGGTTTCGTGAAGCTGCTAAACAAGCCAATGGGCAGTACTCATGGGCGAGAGGAAGTATCATACTTTACCAGAGCGAAACGTCACCATATGGCTTTTCTAACAGACCTATTTCCTCGATATAGATGTGCAAAGTGGGTTTTGTTTGTATGCCAGCTGGGTGAACAAAATATAAATATTCTACAGTGAAGCCTTTGGGAACCGAAGCAGTAATACTATTTATTGCCAATAGGTGGCAGTGGTGGCTACACTTTCGCTATATGTAATGGAAGCTTTTTTCAGACATAGGCATTCACGCGAACTAAACGTATACAGACTGGGGAAAAATATACGATATGAGCGGGTAAAAAACATGGCCTACCGGCAAGTTCTAAGAAGCATGTCTTATTGGCCTAATCTATGAAGCAAAATATGAGTACTTTGGGGCATGGTTTATTTCTGCCTAAGGACTTGATCGGATCCTATTATGTAAGGCGCTTTTTACAGGAATGTTTGGGAAACACAATCTTTATAAAGGCTACTTTTGGCATGACCAGGACTAATGTTGGCCTGGCTATAGATTTTCAGATACCATATGGTGGTGATCATTGGTTTCGTGGCACTAGTGGGAGCAGAGTTTTTTCCTTTTGGATGCGCTGATCGAAAGGTGAGAATTTGAACAGTGCTTCCATATGTGTACGGAGCCTCATAGACGCTCTGCACACCTACACACATACACATACACACAAACACTGACGCATGCGCACATGCACCCACACGAATGCACGCACACACCGATGCCTACACACACACAGTCACACAAACACGCCCGCGACCGCGCGTCAATACCTACTCAATTAATTTTGTAATCCCGTAAAGGCGACTCCGGAAACCGGTACTTAGATATATGTTATTGTGATTTGCCATGTGTCCGGCTCCTTTAGATGTAGTATTAAGGGGTATGTTCCAAATTTTACACAATATATGCTATACACACCATTAGATCTGGGTTGTATTTTAAAAGGTAATATGTTATTATAGGCATGAATTTTGTGAGGATAAAGAGGTATTTCGCTTAATTATCACACCTAATGTGAGCTCGACAGCACTAATTTAGCTGCGAGAGTGTCATAAAATGGCTGAAGTAGAGTAATCAGGATTGCAGAAGGAAGCCAGTGACGTCCTCAATATTGCAGTGAACCCTAGCGGGTAGGTGAAAACTACAAAAGAAAACGACAAGGCTGTCGCCTTCTCAAAGAAATACGCTAAAAGGGCGCACTTGAGTTGTTTTAAACCTCAGCCATGGTAATATGATTTTAAACTCAAGCAATAAAATTTCGGAGGTCGTCAATATCAAAAACGAATGAACAGCTTCCGCAATAAAGGAATTGACAAAAATGTGCTTTTCCGGTGGTACAAGTCAGGAATATGGTCTCGTGCAAGCATTTATGATGATACCTTTACACAAACAGATGCAGAGTGCACTGTGCTTAGAGAAAATCATTTTATGTGCCAGTACGAGGATTTTGATGTACCAGCACACTCAGGAAAAATTTATATTTGTTTAGTGTAACTGCAAAGTACAAAATACAATGCGAGAGGGTACGGAAGAAAAAAACTTGCCCAATGCGGATTCAGCCCCACGTACGCCCAACATAAGACAACCGCAGTTATTTAGCACGCTGAAACATAACGACTACAAAAATTCAACATTTTTGTAAGATAGTGATGGTAACATTACCGACGCACTTTATTATAAAAGGGAAGCCACCCGTAGCAAAGAAAACAACTATACCAAGCAAAGCCTGGTAAAACGAGTAACTGGTAATTAAAGTACACCAGAATCGGCAGCATTGACTAAACTCGTTATAGCAGTACTTCCAGTATTTTTTTCTTTACGATTCTTCCAATTGAAGCATCATTATCTACAAGTGTGTTTAGAAGTATTGCCAAGGTGTAGAAAACACAGTGGTAACAATGATTTCTGCGACAGAATGGCAAACACCAAAATATAGGATGGTGTATACACTGAGCTGGTTCATGACCAACAAGCCAAAAAGAAAGTGACATTTCTCTGACTAAAGCAGCGCTGCACATTGGGAGTAGTCTGAACCACCGTTAGAGGGAATTCATATTATGAATAAAGCACTAACCTTGATGACGTAACGCCAAACTCTCTTAGCTGCTGTTCGATATACGAAACACCGAGCGTACACTCCGCGACTGCACGTTGTATGGCAGGCCCACCTGAGTGATGGGCCGCAAAATATTCGATACTAAATGGCTATCTTCGCTTTAATTCTCAGTTGAGATACATGACTGGGTTTAAGTGTTGGGCTTCATTAGAGCAACTGCAGTGGTGGCGTGGTGGTGTCTGCGTTGTCACATTCTATGCCATTGTTCTAATATTTTGCCACCGTCTACAATAATATAGAATTGAGACAGGTGAGAAGAAAATTAGGTAATTTGAAAGGAGCAATTTAATTTCTGCGAACGAACTGTGAATTCGATGGCAGAAAATTAAAGCAAAGTGGGCAGACATATATTGCAGTTTTGTTAGGAATGGCGTATTTCAGCTCTAACAAAATTGAGAGATTTGGTCTGCGAGCAGATCTTGCCTAATTATTTTATAAAGTCAGGAAGTTGACGTTATTCCCAAATAATCATTTTCAGGACGACAGCTTGGGAGAAACATTCTTATGCTTTTTTAAGTGCTCCGTTCTTAGCCAAGACTGCTGCAGTGATCATTTCTGCGCGCCACGTATGCAAGTAAATCCGCCATCAGCAACTGCTGGCCGCTGCATGCGTTATTTTTTGATTCCGGAAGAGGATGCCGGGAGTGCGATGGCTGTGTGATGAGCCTGCTTCGAAACGGCTGTATATTAACGGGGGAATAATAAAGAAAATTTCTCAACTTGTCCCCTCCTTAGTGCATCATGAATAAATTAGGGGCCTAAGCATTTTTCACCTCTGCCTAAACATTCCGAAAGAGCTGATGCGACACCTGAAATGTTTTAGTCAATGAGCATTGTGGTCCTAAATAAAGCCACGATTTCAGTATCATCAAGGCAAAAACACAAGAGTTTTCAGGGTTGATTTGTCCTAAAGGGGCTATTTGTTCTGCGGCTCCGGTGACAGCCAAGCACACATGTAGAAACGAAATGTCACGATCAAGAACATCTAGTGGGCCCACTTTCGTGCTATTGCGAAGAATGGCGCTGATGCTTTCTACTTCCTTCAGTGGCAGATGCAACCGCGGTTTAAAACAGTCTTGTTCAGCAATTCGTTAAATTAAGGATATATCTCGCTGCTAACCAAATGTGTCACCTTAAGACCGTAAAAGGTATACGCCCTATGCTGACAACAGTTATCTTTTTTTCAATGCCGCGCCAAAAAACACATAATAATCGCCACGACTAACACTCAGTTGGTCTCAACCGGAAGGATACTGCGAAATGGCTCGCATGGCAAAACATTCAATATTGTGGAATTCAACAACGCAAACAACCTCGGCAAACCTTTTATTTCAACTAGTAATGTTCGAGGAGCGGTTCATGTGATGGAAATGACGTGTTTTCATCTGCAAGCTGCAGTGGCAGAGTAACAAATTGTTGTTAATTCTGCCGGCCAGGTCGTTTGTGCGGTCGCGTCAATGATAGCTGTTTTTAGGACCAAAGCGTAAGCAACACTTCGGTGCAAACTTTTGGCACGCTTAACCCCTACGGCTACACCGCAAAGGGCTTGGCTTCTGATACTTTATACGCTGTATTAACCCGTAGAAACCCCTTCACAATTTTTGCATGAGTACCGCTGCCTGTATATAGGTCTGCGCGTGAAACCTTGATTAAATATGCATATGGTGTCGTTTGGATTGCTGTGCCCACATAGCCCATGTTCCATACTTCATGTAAAAAACGTGCTTCATAGATAAATGTTATTCTCGAATCTTTGCACAATGTTCTTGTCGTAATAATAATTTGCAAGGAATAGTTCAAATCTGGAGCAGTCTTAAGACAATCTTTACCGGCGGGGTTTTGGGCCTCCACTACGCTTATAATTCATAGTGTGCAGCTTCATTACGCTGATAATTCATAGTCTGCAGCTTCATTAACTGAACGTTTCATGCAGCATTCGTTATCGGCGCATTTTCTGCAAGTAATGAAGTATTTCCTTCTTTATTACTTCTTTTTCAGCGCCCGTTTTCAGGATGAACCAACACTAACTTTTCAAAATTTTCATCCTGCTAGGGACGAAAGGAAAGCTTTTTTTTCGTGCAGCGCGGTGGTGTCGTAGCAGTGTTGTACACGTTCTTTTAAAACAGGAAGAAAAACTCGTAACTCGTTCCTTCCTAACTTTGAAACGAGTTCCTAATACAAGTTCTTACATTAGGAAAGAAACGCGTTCGAGTTACACTTTTAGCATTTTAAAGAGTCGCTACAATAAAGGTACATTTCATTTTTGCAATTAAAATATTGTACCAGAGAACCCTGAGGCAAAATAACCTGAGATGTGTTACACTCCCATCCAACTACGTATGTTATATCAATACGAACACCACCGGCAGCAGATAATCTGGAGATAAAAAGAATCCAACGAAACACTCCAAAATAATTTTTTAAGGAGTGGCGGACGTATTCCAGACAGGCCTAAGTGCAGCTGTGGTGCTTGTCTAGAACAAGTGCAACATATATGGCGCTCTTCACTGGGGACTTGAAATGCATCGTCGTAATACTGTGTTTCAAATGTGCAAGAAGAAGTTTACTCACATGCACGAACATAAATGTTTTGCACAAAAAACCGCATCGAAAAGAACCATACACGAGAGTTTAATGAATGGTAATTCAATATTGCAGTATTAAGAAGAGTTTTTTGTTTGAACACAGCAAGAGTAGCGGTTCGATCTTAGTGTCGAGCAGACAAACCTGTTTTTAAGCAAAGCTTTCTTCCTCTACCAGCCAACGGTTCCTTCATGGCGTGCGGGAGAATCAACTCGCAACCCGGCTGGGGTGACGGAGGGCGCTTTTCGCTCACGGAGCGCAGTGCAGATGGCGCGGCGATAGGGCGCTATTACCAAGCGTTCCCCGTGCTCAACCCGGCGGATGCGTTCGGGTGACCCTTCTGTCGGGTTTGTCGTGTGTTTCAGTGACGGTGTGGAGCCTGTTTTGGCGCAGCTTCACGTCTATTGCGCACTTACTTCACTCGGCTTTATTAATTGTTCGCCACCACCTCCTCGTTAACCCGGAAACGACGGTATGAAGTGGTCGTACGGAAAAAACACGTTGAGAATTTGTTTGCAGGACAGGAAAAGAAAATGTACACAACACTTACACACATGTGGCCGCTGGAGAAACGCCATTTGCGCACTGCTTGTCAAGAATGGGACTGGATTTCCTAGTTGCTGAGTACCAATTTGGTTGTGTTGTAAACATTATTACAAAAGACGAATGGAGCAACTGGTTATGATAAATACCGATTATAACAGTTTTCTTCGCTTTCTCGCATTTCTCACACAAACGAAACCATTTAGTTTAAATCTATAAATTTGGATCACAAAGCTCACACGCCGGACTGTTTCGGTGTCTGCGCTTGTGTCATGCGGTGGTGTAGCCCCGAGCTTGCACATAAGGATGGCGAAGTTCCGCTGTCTGACCCTTCCAAACATGGTCCTGTCCTTTCTGTAGCCCGGCATCCATCGGGCTACAGAACGCAGAGGTGCGTGTCTGCTGCTTTAGCGCTGCCGTGACCGACGCTTCTACGTGCGAAACGGCGCCCCGCAAATCGCAGGTAAGGGCTAGCTAATCTCTGGTTTCACTCTTTCTAGAGTCACGTGTGGTTTGAATTTAAGTTACGTCACATGAGGACAAAATGTGACGGTTGTCAAAGCTTTGCTCTCCAACCACTACTGAGTAGATTGGATACAATTTTTTAGCCGTTTCACCGAAATTCTTGAAGGTAATTCCCTGTTGTAATTCAGGCTGAGTTGGTTCAGTCCCTTAGGCTCAGGAGACCACCCCCGCTTGTGCTCATAGACATGTGCTTGCATGCAACCCACCTTTCCACGGGGAGTGGTTGTTTTTTGTATCCCGTAATACCTCGTGATTTCAATGTAGTAGAAACCGAAAAATATTGTGAGATAAGCAGATGTACGAGAGAATCCAAATTGTATGAATTGACATGAAAAATTACGTTCTTTGAAAAAAGACGCTATATTTATCACCTCTGAAACAGCACCTTCGAATCTTAATAAAGGTTTGACAGAGAAAACAACAGGCAAGAGACGTTCACCGGATGGGACCCGCGGTCTGCACGACACACCCCTATCATCTTGTACACTGTGTCTATGGGCATGTATGTCTCTACGGTCACATGACATGCCATGGGTTGCTTGACGAAGTTGATCTGCCTCTAGGCTCAGACTCAACGTTGCGGGAACACATCGGCCTGGTGATAGGCGTGGCTAAACGAGAAAAAAATTCAGGAACTTAGGCGTGGCAGTATGGCCCGAATATTGTGAAAAGGTCCGCCTTGGCGAAATGTTTGTTCACTTCAGTCAAAAGTTTGATATTTCCGCAGTTTGGCCCAAAATACTTCGAAGCAAAGAGCAACAAATACATGGGAAGTATAGGACATGGCTGTGTGGCGTAGAAAATTTTGACTAAGCCGTTTTCTCAAGATATGCCGGTTCGAGTGAATGAGGTATTACCGTATTTTGTCTGACGTGCGTTAAGCTCTCTGTGGTACCATGCGTATACCTTTGACCATTGTGGTTTGCTCCTAAGGTTTTTCTAAGTGCGAGCATCGGTGTTTCAAAAAAACAGCTTCGAAGTGTTTCTCAGCCGAATTGCGAATTCGTGTTTGCCTTTTTGTCGCAGCCTTCTCTAGAGTGATTTGGTGCTGTTCAGTTCTTCTGTAATAAACAGTTTTACGTTTGGCCTTCGCCCTCTCGCTTTCGTAAGGAAGGAACTGTGCGCACAGCAGGAGACACCAGCCACGCTACCATGACTCGGCTCGCCATCTGTGCTCGGGTGAAGCCCTGGTCGGAACCAATCCGTAACAATTCACCACAGTCGTTGGACTGCTATGATGCTAAGTAAAAGTGGCACCTAAGTCCCAGCTAAATCCGAAAACAAGTCGTCAAGGTAAAGTTTCCACATGATGGAACCATACCACAGAAGTGTGCATAGGGAAGTTTACGGCATCTACAGACGGCGTAGAGACAAGGGCGTGCGCACCCGGCACAGCCTGACCGACAGCCTGAGGCTCACTGCGTGGATATTGTACTGCCTTTGACTTTCGAGGAAGTACGTTCCGCAGATGGGCGGGCAAATTGAGGCCCTATAGGAAGTATTGGCCTTTGGATTTTTAATTGCTTCAGCCTTAACCCCTTGGATAAGAAACAGTCAAACGCTAGCGTTAGAAAGTTTACAGAAAAAACGACGTTCCTTGTGCTGTTCCTTCATAAGCATAAATAGTTACCGTTGCAGTTCCACACACTCTTAATTAAGCGCTGGCGTTCCTGCGTTCCTCGAAAAGAAACTAGTTCCAGGAACGCCGCTCCTGGAAACGCTGTTCTGTAGAACACTGTGTCGTAGCCACCCCCCTACCCTTGTTAGGAAGCATCATGATGTATGAAACGAATGTAAAACCGGCCAATTTCGTAAAATAAAAGCATTGTATTAATATGAATTTAAACGGATCTTACCATGGGATTTCGAAAACAAACCACGTCCATATCGACGGTGTTTTAGGTTGTTTTTGTTAATGTTTCACATTATAACAAACGAATGGAAATAACTGTTTCCACAGCGCATCTACCTTTACACACAAGCAGTTATTCGCTATTCAGCGAAACATTTCTTCGCGCATACCTTACTTTGTTTGAAGCCAAAACCAATGCGATACTTCCGAAAACCCTATTTACGGCTACAACGCAATTGTGTCTCCTTGAGCTCTTCCGTTCTTCCGATGGGATGCGGACCAGTGCTGCGATGAAAATTCGATCGCTGGCTCGCATGACGATGATGAGGTTGATGATGCCCTGTTTCAAAAGAACGATCGCTTCACAACCGACGAACCGCCGAAGGTCTTGGAACCAGGTGGGGCGGGAGGGTGGGAGATGCATCTTTGGCTTGTTTGGCCACGGTCCTTCTCGGCTGGGCTTTATTAGGGTATTTAGGGTCAGGGACTCCTGGCGTGGGACATCATCGTTTTCAGGTCTCGGCTTCGCTGGGACACTCCGGCGCGGCTTTGCTATCTTTGGCGGCGGCATCCATGACGCTGTGATGTGATGCTGTGGCCCGTATGAGTATGATCCCGCACACTCCACCAAGTGTAACACGGCGGCGATGAGGCGAACGTTGTTGACATGAAGCGAGGTATATACATATAATGATGAATTATTTACATCCAATCATAACTGAGCACGGATTGCAGCGCTCCGCAGATAGCTGCATCCTTAACGTCACCTTCGTAGGTTGTACGCCTTGGCGCCACGGGGATTGCGCACCATATCCGGTGTGTACATATATATATATATATATATATATATATATATATATATATATATATTTTTATTTATATATATATATATATATATATATATATATATATATATAGGCAGTCAAGAAAACCTCGGAAAGCAAAGGGGAGGTTCTGGTGGGTCATAGAAATGGATGAGGAATTTTTTAGTCAGAAAGTGGTGAAAAAATGTCCGCCGGGTGGGATCTAAAGCCACGACCTCCAGAATACTGGTCTCGTGCGTAAACCACTACGCTACCCACGAGGCTCTTTCCCCACCACTTTCTCGGGTTTTTATGTTAAGGTATTTTTTGCTTCCTGCACTTGGGGGTGGAGCCAGCGCCACCCAGACTACTGGGGGTGAAGGGGACCTTCTTTTTACCCCCTCGCCGTGACTCTAGTGTCTACTACATGTCGAGGGTAGTCGACAAGCGTTGAACCCTCTTAATCTATCTTTGGCACCAACACTGCCAGAACACAGGCCCTCGCTAAGCATGTAGCGAAACAGAAAATGCAAAATGAGGGGCTCCGTGAAATAAGACAGACAATAAGGCTTGGCAGTCAAGAAAACCTCGGAAAGCAAAGGGGAGGTTGTGGTGGGTGATAAAAACAGATGAGGAATTTTTTTAGTCAGAAAGAAAGTGGTCCAAAAATGCCTGCCGGCTGGGATCCGAACCCACGACCTCCAGAATACCTGCCTGGATCGGTAACCACTACGCTACGGGCGGGGCTGTTTCCCCACCACTTTCTCGGGTATTTATGTTAAGGTATTTTTTGTTTCCGGCAATTGGGGGTGGAAGCCAGTGCCAGTCAGACTTCTCGGGGTGAAGGGGACCTTTTTGCAACACCCTTGCTTTTTGACTTGCTTTTTGAGGACGTGGTGTAAATATTTCAGTTAACATTCTGAGATATATTTTTGGGTCTTCGAGAGCCCCATTGTCTCAATCTGCGTGTGGTTGTATTTTGTTAGCAAGCAACCTTTTTATTTTAACGCGAAACCAGGTGTCTAATCAAGCTTAAATAGTGAAAGAAGGATTTGAAAACCAGCTAACCAGTTGCCGCTACCGGTGTTAAAAGAAAAATAAATGGCGTCAGTGAACCTATTACGTTACAAATATGTTTTAAAAAGAATAAACGTAGAAATAAACAAAACGCCCGCCTTCGCTCAAGCCCGGCCGTTCGGAAGAAAGTCTGGGGATGCACCGTCACTGCCGAAGGCCTGTCGCCCAACAGCACTCGCACGGCGGGGGAGCCCACAATATGAAGAATCGAGAGGGGTGAGGAGGGGTCGCGGCGAGGAACGACTTCTCGTGATCGGCCGGGCAACACTTTGTTCCTCCCTGCTTTTCGCCTTTCGGTCAAAATCCGTAGGTGGCTGCATGGCTGAGTGGCCCGTCCACATTTCACAATGGCGGTGTGCCTAGCTGAAATTATGCGTAACTTTTTGGTAAAAACGTGCATCTTATGTCTCCGGGAAGTGTCAGCGGCAACTTGTGAAGCTACGAAAGCTGTGATAAAAGCACGAACAGTGGTCCGGATTCCAAGCATCTCCAAGCGAGGACTCCTCTAGCGACCACAAACAGTGCTGCGTGGGATTATTCGCACTTTGATGCGAGTGGATACGCCGACTCTCAGAGGCGCCGTGATTTGCAATACGTGGGATGTGCTTCGACGATCGACAGAAATTGAAAAAATTCCTGCGTGACTTGGGCAGGTATTGTGCGTGCGTACTCTTCGAGCTAGTGCTGCAACACGGAGACGTGTGCTTTTCGTTGCAGGATACTCTTCCAGGCCTTACTGTACGAATGCACTGTCAACGAATCAAGGTTCACCAAGCCAAGGAATCCAGCTAAGGATTCACTTTCAATTTTATTCTCACATTTTGCTGTTAAGATAAAAGAGGTTCAAGAAATATGTGTTTACTCGTGTTTTAATGGTCCTAAAGATATAAGGAACGAATTTTCGAATGGGTACTGTCAATGCTTCTTTAATATTTTTTTATCCGGGATAATAAATTTGCTTTAAGGAACAGATTTATCGCTACTGACGGAACGCGATGATGAAACAGTGCATTCGGCAGGACGAAATCAGCTGAAAATTGCCCAAATAGGACTGGATAACTTTTGTAGCGCTTCTTATATTTCCCCGAGGAAAGGGATTCTGTATTTCTGCTTAACAGCCATGCGGGTTTGTAGTTACAACGGTATAAAGAAAAAAAGCCTTGCGCGAGCACCGGCCACGCTATACGCTGGAGACGGTGTGGCCTCCGGCGTGTTCCTGCAACGTTCCAGCGCGCGCCGGAACCACGCGTTTCCGCGTCCAGCGTGTTCCAGTGTCTAGGTTCCGGCGCTCTCCAGCGTTTCCGCGTCCGGCGTATTTCAGCATTAGGTAGTCCCATAATCAGGCGTTACGCTGGACGCGGAGCTCCATCGCCGCTGGGTTTTCCGATAGGGAAAGAAAAAAACACCCGTATGCAAGAGAATTTGGCGTACGTTAAAGATCCGCAGGTGGCCGAAAATAATCCGGAGCCTTGCACTACGGCGTACCTCAACGTCTGCGCTGCGTCAGTGCGTTACAACCTACACTCAATTAATCAATACTTTTGTATATAACATTGTGTAATACTGGGCTCAGGAGGTATTTATTTTACTCTTCAATTTGTTTTACTCTTCCATTTCTTTTACTCTTTCCAACATTTAGAGGTGGCAATGATTATCAAGACGTGGCGAACACAGCTTATTAGGGCACAGTCAGTTTTTCTAACAAGCAGAAAACAGACTAAAAAGTGATTATTTTTTTACTTATCCTTTCTTCAGTGTACATGCGGGTAACATTTTTATAGTTCAAAGTTTATCAGGTTTGTCCAGTTGATGAAGAGGAAAACGCGTAACTCTGAAAGTCAAACGCGATAAGAGCGAACCGTTCAAGTTTCGTAGAGCTAACAGCACCACGTTTCGATTTTTTGTTTTTCAAGCTGAAATTCTTTGACACCTAATTTTTGGAAATGGCTTTTAGTGCTTCTCACTATGTCCTGCAGATGAATCGTTTCCAGAATAAAATGTCAGTCGCTGAGAATTGATATTTCTTCGCGAAAAGTACAGCAGCACGTAGATGTGATTTAACAGGTGCGGCTAATGAGCACGAGCATTCCAATATTGCAGGTCTACACCTAGGATTGTATAACTGAGGGTAAGAAGCAGAGAATTTATTTTCTAAATTTTTCGACTCACAAGGCGCCAGAAACAGAATACAACTACCGAGCGCCAACCAATACAATGGCAGGTAGTAGTTGTCTTCTCCTTATCATTCTTCAAACAAACCATCACATTCCATGCCGGAAGTGGCTAATTGGTTTCACAAAATTTTCTACATCATTACAGCATTCGAACAATAACCCAACGTGCATTAAACGAACAATATTGTGTTCCTGTTTCTCTCGACCATCCTCCGTTTCCTTACGCACGGCCGCTCGATGGAAACTAGGTCCGGCCTGCCCATTCACGCGCCGCCAATGGGCAGGCGCGTGAAAGCGGAGTTGTCAGTTGCCGCCGCTACTTTCGGCGGGGGCGCCACAAATCGGTGACGGCTCCCGCGTCCCTCGCTTCACGGCGCCCTGAGGAATATCGACGATCATCGTTCCTTTAAATGTCATTCACTCGCGTTATAACATACCTATTTGTAAAATAATAACACCACGATTTACGGCAAAGATATGTCTTCAATGTCTAAGAATTTCATCTGTTTGATGGCGGTAATTCTTGTTCGCGGTTTAAAAAGACGAGTGCGATGCGGCCGCTCCCGCAACCCCGTTCTCGCGATGGTGGGGAATATGACTGTCCAACATGTTACAATGCTAATTCGGTTTAAACACTGCAGCCCGTTTGTGCTGGAAAATAAAGCTCCATTACTGCTGCCATTCATTATGCTAATTGAAGGACAATTTTAAAACGGTCGTGTTTTAACCTTGCCAAACACAGGCTGAGCAGCCCCAGGGCTGTCTCACGTTTCAATTCTGGCACGGTAATTTTACTCCAAAGCAAATGTCCCCAAAATGCCGAGAAATTGTAGAAGGTCACATTTATTAGTAAACCGGATATTTACTCGTTAAACAGGGATGTAAAACGCTTAGATGCACTGCGCACCTGATTGCTTTGCGTGAGAGGAACACCTAGCTGTGTGCTCTCAGTAATGGGTTTGAGATTTGCTTTTGTTCTTTCCGTATTTCGTTTGAATCGTGGTTTGATTTCGCATGTACGGTCGAGTTTCCCGTATGTGTGAAATCTGATGTGTGAAGCTAGCGTTATGCAGCTAGGCTGCTTGGGTGGATATTCATAGATTTAATAAAAACTGCTTGGCAGTGAGAACTTTTGTATATTTGCGTGATTCTATGTTGTAGAGCGTTTACGCTGCTTGTCGTTTTTCATTATGAACAGCACAGAATAAGCTCAGCTTTTTAATAATCTGTACTCGTTAACTTCAGTAGGGTTGAATCGGAATTAACGCGGGCAAACAACACGGTTGGAAGGATTAATGCGGCTTGCAGCATCGCGTGTCGGCGGCGGGCGATGGCATGGAAGCGCAGTTTACGGGTGCCGCTTGTACTCGAGGTGGTGTGCTAAGTATCGGCGCACACACCGGTTTGGGCGCGAAAAGCAGCAGCGGCGGGAATGTTGAAGCTTGCGTGAGCGCTTTGAGCTTTTCGTTTCGCTGAATTCCTCGCACTGCGCGTGTAATATAGCGTACTAGTGTGCTCCTGGTTATGAAATGCCCAAAACTACTGCGTGCCGCGCTGCAAGTCGAATTCCTCGAAAACCCCGGACGTCTGCTACCACGAGTTCCCTGCCAAAGAGCGACTCCGAGACGCCTGCTTGCACATCTCCCGTCAAAGGATCAACAAGGGCAGCCAATGGAAGCCAAACTCCAGATCGGTCGTTTGCTCGCTGCACTTCAAAGAGGATGACTACACAGGGGGATTGAAGCGCAAGTTGTTGCCAACAGCTGTGTCGGCAAGATTTCCGTCGTACCCAATGTACATGCAGCCGGGAAACCCAAAAAGGAGGAGGGCGCTTGTTCGGCCGCTGCTCGAGACGTGTGCGTCAGCATCTCAAGTACGCTATCAAGGTCAAGTGAGCACAATGGTTGCGGAAAATGAAACGATTAAGTATTCAATTCTGGGCCTAACGGTTAATGAAGAAAAAGGTCAACCGCACTCACCGACAGAGGCAGACCCAATCCTGTATGCTCTCGCGGACACGTAACCATGCGGCCAACGTAATTTTGAGACTCGAGAATGCCAGACTTCGTTCGATCTGACAGGCTTTTTCGATAACAACAATAGAAATGCCCGCCGCCTTAAATTAAAAGCAAACAGACTAAGCGAAAAACTACAAGAACTGCAAAAACGCTGCGACGAATTTCGCGAACGAGTGAAGAAGTTCGAGGAGGATCGCGCTGTAAGGCAGTTCGGCACCGCGGACAAATTTGTAAGCTCCTTTCAAACACCGTATTCCCACACCTCACAGACTGTCCGCTGATGTGGTGCGCCAGCAACAGGGACCCGTACCACTGTCATGAGCTGTGCGAAATGTTCTTGAAAAAGCTATTGAAAAAGCTTCTTACCAACTGGGCTGGCGACGTTAATAGCTCCTTGGAGAATCTAGTGAAGCTCTCGTGAAAAGATTTCTCGCCGAAGGTTTTCCGCTTGTAAAGATGATTGCCGGTGAACTTTACGCGGAGAGGACTTACATACTTTCTGATAAACCCAATAAATCCCCCTTTAAATATTGTATTAAATTTACCTTTTTATGTCCCACCGACTTAATATAGTTTAATTTACCTTCCAACTGTATGTTACGTTTGCAACTAGTGTAAATTAAAGAACGACTGCCGCAGTTTTACAGCATTCCAAGTACTCATTTCCGTGTTTTGGTGGTTCCCATGTAAGTAGTGTTCTTGTTGCAATAAATCAGTTCATAGTTGCGTTCGCTCTGTCCACTTCATTCGTGTGTGCTTCGTAATTTTGGTACTCTGTAACTGAACGCGCAGTCTAACAATATTTACAAAGCAAATGAACCAATGCACCCTAAAAGGTATTGATATTATTCCAGTTTTCTATGAAAACGCAGTTAAAGCAAGGTGTGAAAATATCCAGTCATATTTGTCAATCCCGCATTGAGAAATGGGCGTGTAAGACACAGCATGAAACGTTTATGCGATTTTTACGCATGCGCAAGTTATAAGCTGCTATGTAATAAACAGAAATGCGGTTGCTCAGACTAGCTTGCCGCGCCAAATATTATTCCTGAAAGCCTTTGTAAAGTCTTCAGAAACAAATCCACCTATTGCGATCGACGTTAGCAATGCGCCACCTGCGAACGTCGCATGCGGCGCGCTAAAGGAAAACAAATGCAGCGCTGTGCCTGCTTCGGAAATACTAGTTAGTACGTGACGCCTACATTATGAGTTTCCGTCTCATGTATAACCACTTATTATTATACATTATGAAGATGCTGACTTCGGCTGTCGGTGCCGCCAGGAACAACTTGCACCGCATTGAAACCGTGACCGCGGCCGGCAGCCGCCGCTCTTCTTTCACCGATGATTAGCGCCACGACTGACGCTGCGGCGGAAAGGGAAACTAACGCCGTCACCGGCGGAGAGGCGCGTTCGGCAGGCCGGACCTAGTTTCCATCGAGCGGCCGTGCCTTACGTGCCAGTGAAAGATTTTCTAGTGATTAATTATATTTATTTGGATGGTGCATTGAACTTTCTTAGAAAGTGAAGACAATATTTATTTTTTTATTTTTATATGACTCTCTCTCAAGTGTTACATCTTCCATACGTCTTTATGCCGACGATTGTGTCGCTTACCGCCGTATACGTGGTAGCTCTGTTCAACTTTTCATTCCAAAATGGTTTATATGTAATTGAAAATTGGTGTTCTATATGAATGATTGAAGATATTATTTCTAAATTTAATGTTATCTAAGTGTCCCGTTAGCGTTCTAACATATATTTACTCATTTGCTGCAGTCTAACTATCTCACTCTAGCAGAATCGTACCGATAATTGGGTGTACTCATCAGCAGCAAACTAACGTGGACTGACCAAATCGCACAGCTTACAGCCGATGACTCCAAAACATTACGTTTTATTAGACGGTCCCTGTCCTGCTCACCGGCCTCAGTTCGAAAACTTGCCTACAAAATCTACGTCCATAGTAAACTAACATATGCTTCTCCAATTTTGAATCCACACATATCTTCATTATTCGACTCCCAAGAAGCCATTCACAATCGCACGGCTCGATTTATAACCTTCCCATAAAATTTCCGCACAAATGTTTGTACTATAAAATTATCACTGCCTCTCATCTCCCTGGATCTTAGACTAAAAAGCACGTCTTTGTTCGTTTCACAAACTGTATTTCAATTTTGCTTATGTACATGGAGTTCTCCTTCTCCCACCAAATCGAACTTCGCCGCCATCTCTTCAATTCTTAGTGTGTTCAAAATTTAAAAGGTCGAACTAACGCTTTCAACAAAACCTTTCTTCCGTTAACGATTGAGGATTGGGATGGGCTTCAAATGCAATAGCCGTGAGCGTAATACTGTAAAGTGTACACCCTTACTCGAAACTTATTTGACAACTGCACCGTCGTAATATCTGTGTATTTAATGTGACCAGTAGCTTTTCTATCACTTTTCTGCCACTTCGAATGGTGCTATTAGTTATATAACGAATTTTTCTATCGCCCTGTAATTCTAATTCTCGAATTGTATCGTGCTTTATGTTCTCGGTCTGCAATTTCCTTTGTGTATACTTTTTCGACCCACCTCCCTTATGTAATAACCCTTCAGTGGCCCTTAAGGATCAATAAATGATCATGAGGATGAAATCGTGGTTCGGACGTCGGCGAATATTCTACCCAACTTGTAATTGAATTCTTTGCTGACGCCCGTGTACATTTGACCAGACCCCAGCACATCCGGAAGCGTGTTCCGCTCTCCCACCAGCTCCATTTTATGTATTACCGTCGTCCTCCCTTTTCAGAGTCCTTATCTTTGCAGCACCAAAGATTCCCTTCCTTGGTAATTCATTTCCAGCACACGCTCCACTGCTGGTGACAAATACACTTTCTCGCAGACCGTTTCTTGCCAGTGTCTTATGAACCGGTGTTTAACATACAGTTTAAGCATCGTGTTCTAAGGAGACCCTTGATAGTTCCTTTGTTGTGCCTCGAACTTCCTTAAAGATACACACGCTTCCGCCGGGAGGTAGACTGTTCCCGGGAACAAAAAGCCGAACGAATGGAAGTGCATGCACTGTAAAGAACAAAAGTAAACCGTCATTCACCCAGTGTGTAATCGGCTGAAACAGCAGAGCTCTCGTGTTATCGGCTCGGCTCGAACGTCAGCCGGCGGTGCCAGAGAAAGGCGCTGCTTGACTCCTGTAAGTAAGCGGTTCGCGGGAAGGAATCCACAGCTAAATGTCAAAACAGGAGACTACCTCCCCTAGCATGATGGAGAGGAACCCACCCAAGCTCAATCACTGCTCTTTATAAAGGTGGGTATAGTAACTGATTTGGCCACCCCTGTGTGAAGCACCCATTAAGCAGACCCATTGAAAGACGACGCACAACAGCACCATGGTTAAAATTACCGAAACTGGCCAAGCCCCGAAAAGAGGATGTTCATTCGGCTGCTGCTGACAACCTTCACTTTACTTCTTTTACTAGCCAGACGGGTTGATTACCGAGGTAGTTTAAATTGCGAAATGGCAAAACCATATCTGCCCACAGCTTTGGTCGCACAGGCTTGAATTCGGTTTCCTGCTTTTTGGAGGCCATACCTCGGATTTGGGTTTCTTGCAGTTGGTAGTGCAGGACCACTGTACCGACTGTCACTTTGTATGCGAAGTTTTGCTATGGTTAAAATGTTATTCATTTATGTATTCATTTATTTATTCACTCTAGTAAACTTGCCCAGAGGGCATTGTTGTAGGAGATACGAGAAGATGGTTCAGTGAAGAAACGTAATCATGAATCTCGTATTATGCAAAAGTTAAAATCAACAGAGGCATCTTTTAAAAGCTTGCAGCAGAGAGCATTGTATATCAGATGACAACAAAACTGAGGGCAAAAAATAAAACTAAAGAAAAGAAAGGAAACCAAGGCGAAAGGTGAAATAAAAAATGGACTTCTATAAACGAGTCACAGCGGTTATCGAACATTGCAGTGGGCAGCAGCACGCAGCAGCAATTTTAATAAAAGAAACAAATAATTGACAGAAACACGGTCACGGCAATCAGATGACATTGTTTTCAATGACGCCACGCAGGTAACACTTAGAGCGCTGTCAAATCTAGCACCAGATGCGCAAACGACGTTTTCCAGAAGCTTATTCTAATCGACAATTGTACGTAGAAGAAAAGATGATTTAAAAGGCGAGGTGCGGCAATGAATTTCGCAAATCTTGTTGCTATTTTCCCTCCTTTTTGATATGTAGGAAGGTGGGTATAAATAAGTCGGGTGGTTAATACCTATTTATTTGTTTGCTATCTAGGTGTGCGGCGAGATTGTGCTGTATGCTGTGCGGCTAGTTTGTAAGCAGTCCCAAGACAGTGCCTTTTTATTGCAGGAACACTGGTATTCCTGCTGAATGAACCAGCGACAAAGCGAGCAGAACGGTTTTGAATTTCTTCTAATTTATTAATCAGTACCTTGGTGTCAGGATCCCATGCAGCAGCAGCGTATTCTAGTATTTGGTGCACATTATTTACGTACAAACTATACGTCCTGTGGCGCATTTTCGAAATTTCTTCTAATAAATGTTTTCGCACAAAAAAAACACATTGCCGGAAACACTACCCAAACGACGAGTAGAAACACCTAAAAAGGTTGCCGATTCCCTCGGTGCCTCTTTCTTATTGCTAAACAGAAACAATAGATATTCGCCATGATCCCACAAAATATTCTCACCGGTTACAAACACCCCTACAAAAATCACCCGGCGCCAGCTAAACAGCTCAATTGAGGTTTGTGGATTCTGGGCCAGGACCTTTTTTAGTCGTGCATTCCAAAAAGAGACTAAATGCTATATACTAAATATAGCACAACAGGAAAATCTGGGAAATCTGGAAATCTGGGAAGCCGGAAAATCTGGCTGCCTTAACTACAACTCTTTTGCAGCACTATCGTTGACCTTTGTCACTTAGGAAGAGATGGACTTCCAAAGAGGAGGTGATTAGTTCTTCTTGCGCACTGTGTCTAGTATGTGACTGTATCAAAAATTTTGAAAGCTATAGTCGAGCTGCTTTTCTTGTTTACCGGAAATTCGTTTTCAATTACATCACTTGAGAAACACCTTGCTAATAAACGGGCTCCTGAAGTGTACGGGAGCAATCAAATTACGCAGCTCAGAATCATGTTGTCATGGCGAAGGCTTGTCTGAGATACGGTATACCACAATCGAAATATGGGAAATATTACTCAAACAGGTCTTGGCCAGTACCGCTCGCTTGAAACAGGTATGTGGGTAACGGTATTTACGTCCTGATTTATGTGGAGAGTGACGAAATTTACATTGCTCAAACAGTTCACGAGCTTTCCAGGTCCTGCAATATGGAAGGCAGTCGCGTTCGGGCATCTCATGAAGGTATTCCAGGCTCGCTTAAAAATAAGGGGTTACCTAGATAACAAAAACATTTGAGGGAATTCTTCAAAACACCTGTCAGTTGAATACGCTGCGTCGCATGCCGACGCCGCCAGCTTCAGCGATATGTCGTTCAGAGAAAAACAAAGTAATATCTAAATCTCACCCCCTACAGTAACGTCAGGCAGGTACGCAGATTAGTAGAATGCTTGTAATTCGTACCGCGCTTTCAGCCATCAAGGTGATTTTTATTTGAGTTCGTATGCGTTGCAAAACAAAAGTGCTAACATTGTTGAAGGTTGAATTCCTTTAACATGAAAGGGCTTACTTGTTTCCTTAGGAAAAATATTACTATACATTTAGGGGAGCTGTATTCGGCCACCCCCAAAACATCTGTTTCAATAAACTAGCCCTCCCTTAATACCAAACAAGGTACACGCAAAGAAGTACTGCACATTTTTTGTAGAGATTAAATGTATGTCAAATTTTGAATGTCGCAATCGACAATTTGACCATTGAAAGCCCAATGCAGCAACGAGCGAATATCAGTTGGGTGGCCGTTGGGATACAGGTTACTTTGCGAACACCATATAAATAAGAAAACTCTCCCCTTAACGCAGTGATGATATTAAGTAGTCTGCAATAAACCACACTATTTCCTAAAAAAACGTAATTTTTTCAAAGGTATTTGCAAATGTTGTTTTCCTACCGCGTCATAAGAAACTTCATGGAAAATCAGCACGGAGGATGCAGAAATGACAACAGTTTTTCAATAATTTTTGCAGCTAATAAAATCACGTAAATGCAGCTAGATGGATCGCAACATGAATTGAAACTCCACAATTCAGTTTGTGCTAGTTATCCCGCACTGTATGGAAATTTCTTTAGCGCCCTTTAAGGACCCCTGTCCACACTTTTATCAGCAACGATAAGAAGGCCCTTTTACGTGGATTCAGAATTCTGGACATACGCTTCTGCCAACTGGTAGACCACCAACAAGACAGTAATGGCTTGTTCGCTTCGGCTTTGGGTTAGTGTCAGTTTGAGTTCCTGACTTCCTGTGTTACGCTAAGTAGGTTTTATTGAAATAATGGTCATTTCTTGCTTGATTATGCAGGGTGTAAAGCTTCATTATTCAAACTGTCTAGGAGCGGCACTTTTGCAGCAGTCATTTGTGAATCACCTCTGCTTGCAGTTCATCGTGAAGAAATTATACGATTGTATTAAAAAAATGAAGTTGCGTGAAAGTACCGTACGTAGCCCTACACGGAAAGGTAATTGGCTTTCTGAATGGGGAGTGGCTTACACCCTCGTCAATTTATATTCGCTGCCTCTTTCGACGACAGATTCTTGTGATATCCATTTGGGCTGCAAATTTTATAAAGCTTCATATTTTGTTTGTTTTGTAGTGTAAAATGACGCCCTGTTTGCATGTGTAAAGTAGTGCGTTTTTCAATGATGCTGAGTTGGAAGTTAGAGCTTCTGCAGGTCCCTTCTTTCTGTGCTTGTTTGCTTTTTGGGCGACACAATGTTATCGATCCCCGATACCGACTACAAAAAACGAAAACTCTGGTAAAGAAAAAAAAAGGTTAACAATACGATATTCTTTGAAGATTGATTGAAGATTGATTGAAGATTGGTTTATTTAGAGCGTTGAGACATACATAAGGAATAATGCAAGACATCTGAATCCCTAGCCCGCAGGCTAGTTGGGATTCACGCAAAGGAAATCAATGGAGTATAAAGAATGTGCCTATACAGTTTTAAATAATAAAAAGCAAGCAAAACTTGCTGTAAGGCAGTATAGCTAAAATACACACATAAACGTATACATACATCGACATATACGCGTAATCATATACACATACATATATACATACATACAATGGGATACATGCATATAATCATACCTATATTCACACATTCATACAAACACCCCTACGTAAATCTGTGGATGCAGTTACTTTCTCATCAAAATATGCATTTTTAAAAGCGAGTAATGATGGAGCTGCATTGTCAAAGTCATAATATTTACAAGGTGATAACATTTATGCAAGGGACCTTATGGATTGCTGTGAAAGTAAGTTTTTATGGCTGAGTAAACATTTCTAGCGAGTTTTAGGTTGATTGGTAGATTATTCCAAAGCGTAACTCCTGTACTTTGCATTGTTCTGTCTCCATAAGCATTTTTATTTTTGGCTACTAGGAAGTTATTTTTAGCAGCACTTCGTGAATTGAATCGTGAGGTCTCGAAAACAGAGCGCGGCAAGGGAAAGTTATCAGTAATACACCTATGCACTAGTAAAGTGCACTTGCATTTGATAAGTACATCTACGGGCATTATTTTTAAATCTTTGAAAAGGGGTTTTGGGCGTGCATTGTAATCTGATGAAGTTATTATACGGATGGCCCTTTTTTGAATAACTGAGAGTGGCTGTATGTATGGTGAAAATGTATTACCCCAACATTCAATGCAATATGTCAAGTGACTCTGAAAAGTGCTATAGTAAATTGTTCTTAATGTGTCAATCTCGAAGTACTGACGACACTTATATAATATGTGACACGATTTACTAAGTTTTTTGCATAAAGAGTCAATGTGTGGTTTCCATGTGAAGTCTTCATCTAGTAAAACACCAAGGTATTTAATAGTAGAAACTCTGTCCAGACATTTTCCATCTAAAGACATTGCATATGTATCCTCAATTCTATTCTTTCGCGGTGACTGAAAAACCATGAACTTTGTTTTACTAGAGTTCAGTTGTAGCCCATTAGATCGGAACCAATTATTTACATTATCCATCTCGCAGTTAGCTGCCTTAAACAGCTCATCTGGGGAACCATGGGCCGCAAGGAGAACTGTGTCATCTGCATACATTACTGCTGAGAAAACATTCAGTGTGTCGGGTAGATCACTTACATATAATGAAAACAAAAGTGGTCCCAAGACTGAACCCTGGGGGACCCCAGAGCTAATCGCACTAACGTCAGATGTAACACCACTGATTTCTACCTTTTGCTGCCGGTTGGAGAGGTAACTTCGGAAAACGTCTAGGGTTATTCCGCGGAATCCATAACACTGCAATTTTCTTAGTAATATATCGTGATTCACTGTGTCGAAGGCTTTTCTAATGTCAAGAAAAATGCCAATTCCCGAATTGTTATCATTTAAAAAAGAATTTATTTTTTCGGATAAATTTAGAACAGCCGTACAAGTGGATCGTTTAACTCTGAAGCCATGTTGACTGGAGGTTAATATCTCTTCGCGATGCAGAAATTCAGTAACTCTTTTGGCTATAAGTTTTTCAAACAAAGTGTTGACGCAGCTAAGAACAGAAATTGGACGGTAATTCTCGGGCAAGTTTTGATCACCATGTTTGTATATGGGAAGCATTCTGGCGAGTTTCAGAACGTCAGGGTATGTGGCAGTATGAAAAGATAGGTTGAATATTTTTGCCAGAGGGCCAGATATCAAGTCGATGCATCGTTTCAATATGACAGATGATACCTTATCACAACCAGTAGTGGACTTAGCCTGCATGGTGTTGACAACTGAGACAATTTCAGACGGGGAAATATCGATGAAGCCAAAGGAATTACGAACCCTCGGAGGGAGATGGTGTTCTGAGGAAATGCCACTTGTGCTGTTCTTACAAATACTCGAAAAATAATGGTTGAAAGAGGTCACTAAGGTTTGCAGAGATATCCCTAGTACCTCGATGTCAGGCATAATGAAGGTTGTGGTTGTTGGCCTAATGATAGAGTTGATGATTCGCCATACAATTTTAGAGTTCCCTGAATTTTTTGCAATTAGTTGTGAGTAATACTCTTTCTTGCCTGCTCTAGAGCACTGGTGACTTTGTTACGAAAGGTGCGAAATTTTGCAAAATAATACCGATTTCCCCGGTTTTGCTTGCATTTAGTGTGCCAAAAATCCTTCTGCCTGATGAGATCGAGAATCGCACCAGTCATCCAAGGACAAATGGGAGTGCTGTGACATTTTTTAATGCTTTTTACTGTTGAATAAGTAATAGCATCACTGAAGTTTGTTTGAAATGTCTTATATCCTATATTAGCATCTGTGGGTTCTGAGGAGGCGTTTAAAACTTGCTCAAGTTGGTGTTTTAGCAAAGGAAAATTGATTTTGGTGTATGTTTTTTTATCATCTCGACATACAGGTGTATCCCTTGGAACCAACATGGCTATCGGGAAATGGTCCGTAATGGCAGTATTGTATACATTGCACCAGCTTAAGGATGAATCGAAGTTGCAATAAATGTGGTCTATGGCTGACGAGGACTCGGCAGTAGTTCTGGTCGGGGCCTTAATAACATTATGGAATCCATAGGATCTAATTATGTTAAAGTAATCCGTATTCGAAACCGCCAACAAATCTATGTTAAAGTCACCACAAATAACACTCTTTAGTTTCTGGCTACTCATGTGCATCAGTAGCTTTTCAAAGTGTTCGAGAAAGGAAGTCATATTTCGGCATGGGGCACGATAAACAACAGCAATGAGCAAGTCCGTGCACTTTACGAACAAGAAATCAAATTCCACGGAATGAGCAAACGAGAATTGCGAGATTAAGGAAAATGTAATCGAAGATTTTATGTAAAGTGAAATCCCCCCACCACGGTGTTTAGTTTGCCTGGAAGTCGATACGCATGCGTAGCCAGGCATGGTAATGACTTCACCCGGTCTAAGCCACGTTTCGCTAGTTGCAACAAGATCATATGGGAAAGAGTGAGCCGCCAAAAGAGCAAGAAGATTTTCAATGTTTCTATTTGCGCTTCGTATATTGCAGTGCAAAATGGTTGTACATGGGAAACTTGATACATAGTTATTTGCAGATACGAGAGAATTCATGGCGAAATCTGACAGATTGCCGATTAGCATATAAGGTCGAGGTCGTTATCGCAGAGGATGCGCACCGCTTTCGAGTTTTCTGCTTTGCGCGCAAGTATTTTGCCACTTGCGACCCACACAAACTTCCAGTTTTTTTTTCTCTTTTGCGCGCTATCGCTTTCCCAAGAAAAATTTTGTTCTCCGGGCATAAGTGTTCGTTTATGTACACTGTTCCGTTTCCTTCGTAACCAAAATCTGCGATGGTGAGTAACTGCTTTTTGGCTGCTTGTAGCAAGGAATCTCGAACCGAGCGAGTCACAAACTTTACAGCAACGTTAGGTTTTGTTTTGTCTTTGCAAGGAACACGATGAATGACGTCCACGTCTGTTGGTGACACTGGAACTTTCAGTTTTTCACTTATTTTTTGGACGGCTTCACACAATTGCTCATCTGGATTCAGTGGGAGGCCTTTAATTTCTAAGTTATGCAGTCTGGTGTACTGTTTCAGTTCGATAATGTCTTTCCTGGCGGTTGTCAGGGCATCGCGACGTTCGTTATTCTCTCTCTTCAATGTTAGCTGTTCCTTCTTCAAAACATTAAGCGTCGCCCTGAATTCGTCAAAGTGGCTACTCATATGATCGATAGATGCACGCACACCCTGCATTTCAGTACGAATGCTCGAGGAATGAGCGTCAAGTTTAGTTTCCATTTCGGTCATCATTTTTGCCAACTCCTTGATTGTAGACATGTTGCACAAAGATCACACTTCGAAATCGCAGGGCGCATATAAAGATATATTCTAATTGGGGTCGTGGGGTTCCAAAGGCGCGTAAGTTCTTTTCAGGTGCATGGCACAACGTAGCTGTCAGTGAAGAAGAATGCACCATTGCAAAACCGCGTGATGTCCACGACGTATTAGTTTTGTATCAGGTGGGTAATTTCAAGCACGCCCGCCGTTGGATGAATAGGTGGCACACCTTCTGAATATTTCGATTTAGTAGATAATAGTGGATGCTAATCATAAAAGTGCTGTATTTTGTTACTTCTGATTGTGGAACAATGTTATGTAGGACATAAAAATTCTTCCTCATGTTGTTAGTGACAGCGTCGTTACATATTCAATACCTGAGTATCTGTTTTTATTTAGGTTAGCGTAATTTTTCTGATGTAATGAAGTACGTCGACGTGTTACTTGTACCTGTACCGCCATAAACACTAAGGCTTTCCGGAAGCGGGATTTGCTTAAGCAATTATCACGGTCATCGAAAAAGTGGATGCCGAAATTGATATTTCCCATTACACCACTTCTTCTTTATCAATAAAAAAGAAAACCATCAGCCTTTTTTCTGTCAGCTTTGATCCGTTCTGCGGCGTCGCATGTTTCGAAATAATACACTTTGATATCCAAATACAAAAGGTAGCTTTAATTGGTCTGCGTTCCGTAATCTCAAATACCACTGCAACGATAGAGGACGAGAGTACCCACCACACATTTTTCGTCCTCTATAAGATAACTCGAATAATAGCTTCATGCTCGGGAGAAGCAAAGCTTCGTTGCTGATAAAACGTTGAATCAGGATACGGGAGTGTTTTTCAGGCGAAATTGGGTTGTCAAAAAAGGACACCAGCAAGAAATCACGTGATGAGAGCCCGTGCCGGTGATTGGAGGAATGAGCTTTAAATGCCCCCTGCCAAATCGCTCAGCGGCATTGCTGGCTGCTCAGCTATTCAACTTCGAGAACTCCGTGCGAGCAACACAGCGCTGTGGTAAGCACGCCCAACATTCTTCTTCGCGGCTGTGAGGTAGTTCTGAAGGCAAAGTTTTTTGCGATTAGTGAAGCTAGTACTGCTGCTTATCCCGCAACTGCCCTTGAAATGGGCCAAAAGCGTTGAGAAATTATAAACCACCCATACAATATTTACAACTTTAGTTGTGAACATAGCTTCAAGTACTTGAAATGTACGTAATGCCTTTCTTTTATGCTTTGGAAAACAATCGCTTCCCAAAAACGGCAATCTTTGCAGCGCAAAATAAGCCTATGTTTTATATGTCACAGCAGTGAAGCGGAGTTCACTCACACCATACTTTTTTTTCAGATGCACACACGAATTAAATATGAATAAAATACTCATTCTTTACTTGTTGTCATTGATCCAAATATAGAATATTTGCGATTTTATGCTTCTTACGTGTTTTAAATACCGAGTAGACTTCTCTCTTCACTCGCAATAATTCATTTTATCTGAGCGACTCATGCGTTTTTTACTCGCAGATTCCTTCTTTAAAAATGGGTGTCTTCGCACAGGTAAGAAAGTCTTTCAACAACTTTCGTTTTATGTTTCTTTTCACGTAAGTTTTTCTTACTAGTATATTCTCAATAGAAACTCTCATTCTGCTGGATACATAATATTCGATGATAATAAGCATGGCCTGAGGCCCATCTTAGTATAAAAAATTAGGCAGTTCAAAATTTCATGTCGTATCAAAAGACAGTTGGCCTAATTTGGTGACGTTTAGTGCAACTGGGCTCGTCTACATGGGCAGCGCAAACTTCTTTAACTACACCGCACTTACTTGCGCTTTGCCAACAGAACACAGGTTTACACTGCCAGGTCTGTTACACGCCCGAGACGCAATGATGCAAAGCGCGTATGCTTTGGGTCAGTCAGCGGAATTCTTGTTGTGTTCAGGACTGAGATCTACTTTTAAATTTTTTTTTCTTCACACGATACGAATGCTTTAATATTTCAGAGCTGTTTTCGGCAAGTACAAAACACAAAAAATTTCTTACTGCTCGATCGTAAATTGGTCACTAAGAAGCACTCGTTAGAAAAATGGTGACTCTTTATGTCACCTTGCATATTAGGGGCCTATTTTATACCAAACCGGTTTTAGATCATAGTCAAGTGCTGCGACTTGTGCTTCAAGTAAAACATCATGAAAACAAGGCAACCTGAAGATCTCTCTCAAGCTATTAGGAAAACAATGCATTCAAATGCCACAAGCATTGGGTAGTTTGAAATAGTAACGTTGTTTTGCCAGTTATCAAGCCGATAGCAAAATGGCGTGGATTTTGGATACTTAGCAATATGCTGCTGATTGAAAACATAGGTCAATTATGACAGTCATCCAACAGGGAAGCCGACCTCTGCAAAAAAGCATGATACCGTACGTTAACGTGATAAAGTGCATTCGGAAGGTTCATTTAGGAACCTTAAGTTTTCAAATTGGTCCCACTGTGTCGAGATTTCTTGCATTAGGTTGCTTTCGCATTTGAGTGCAGGGATCAGGAGCCGTCTTATACTGACAGCTAATCTTTCAACTATCGGTAGTTTCTTTCCTGATTCTTTCCGCGGTATGTTGTTGCATTTTTCAAAACAAACGTAACTGTACCACCGCATGTTCATGTATTTCAAAGACATCAACGCATTTTCACAATCTTGTTTTCCGAAACGGAACCAACAAGGTTTTAGTGAAAGAAAGGCAGTTTTAATATTGCCAGCTTGCTGAAATATATATAAAAGGATAAACATATTGCACTGTTTAATTTGAAAAGTTAGCGATAATTTATATTGTTTTACCAGAGAATATTGAGAAAGTATATACCTTTCTTATGCTGCCAAGTTTTCATTGGTATAGAAATTTATTTAACTACTGCCAAACCAATTTTTTTGTTAGAAGCAGGAGGCAGATCATCGCCATTTGTTTAAACACATTTCCGGCAAGGTCGCCATTCAGTACAAAGTTCTAAAAACTATATAGATAAAAAGCAGAGAGCATCAAAACTGTGTCCGAACCAACACATATGTAAAAACCGATTTTAACTGATTGTTTCTTGAAACATACATAAAAACAAAATACTCAATTTCTCAGACTTCAATGCTCAGACTTCATAACTGGGCGAAATCAACGCCCAAATTTAATATTACAATTGCTCTACTGAGCACATTGCGCAGTATAACTTTGATGTGACCAGATTCAGCGAATATTTTATAAAAACAAATGAGATTGCATGCAAAGCACGATGTTTAAATCGAAATAAATAACAACAGTAGTTTTTAAAAATGCCCTGTCAACATACGAAAAGTACTCCCTGTTGTGTCCGTGAGTGAACGGTTTTGTAAGATTGCTAAACTAGTCTATGGATAGGATTGGAGATCAAGAAGAAGTATCATACTCTACACAAGGGAGAAGTTAGTATCTGGTTTTTCTAACAGAGCTATTTACTCAAAACAGTTGTGCAAAGTTGGTTTGGTTTCTCGGCAAACTGGCTGAACAAAATATGCATATTCTACAGTGAAGTCTTTGGGCACAGAAGGAGTACTCATATTTATTGCCAATAGGTTGCAGTGGTGACTATCATTTCGCTATATGTTGTGGATGCTTTCTGCACGCATAGCCAGTACGGAAAATAAACATAACAAGACTGGGGGCAAAATATGCAATATGGGCGGGTGAAAAAATATCGCCTACCAGCAAGTTTTGAGAGGCATGTCTTGCTTGCGTAATTTATCACGTAAAACGTTATATTTCGGCAAGTTATAATTTCTGCCTAAACACTTGATCAGATCCTATTACGTCAGGGGCATTTTACAGGAATGTTTTTAAACAATGTTTTTACAGGCTACTTTTGGCATGACCAGAACTAATTTTGGCTTGGCTGTAGATTTTCAGATACCATATTGTGGCGATTATTGTTTTCGTGGCAATAATGGCCGCAGAGACTTTGGCTAATGGTTGTCTCGGCGAAGAGGTGAGAATACGAACAGTGCTTCCATACGTGTACACAGCCTCCTAAACACACGACCACAGATACAAACATACACATGCACATACTTACACACTGACGCATGCATTTCTGCAACCACACGCACACACGCACACACCGACGGCTGCACACACCAGCCGCACAAACACGCGTGAGCGCACTCGTGAATGCCTACTCAATACATTTTGTCATCAGGTAAAGGCAACTCCGGAAGTGGGTAAATAAATACACTTTATTGTGATTGGCCAAGTGTCCGGCTACTTATAATTGTAGTTTTACGGGTAGCTTAGGAATTTTACGCGATCATGCTTTACATACTGCAAGATCTAGGTTGTATTTAAAAAGCCATTTTTTAATATAGTCATGCAATTTCTTAATATAGGCAGTTATTTCGCCAAATTATCAAACTAAATTTGAGCTCGACAGCACTACTTTGGCTTTGAAAGTACTAATGGCTGAAGTACTAATCAGGTTTGCAGAAGGAAGCCAGTGAAACCCTCCATATTGCAGTGAACTCTAGCGGGTACGTTAAAACTACTAAAGGAAAAGAAAAGACTGACGCATTCTCAAAGAAATATGCTAAAAGGGCGCACTGGTGGCGTTTTAAACCTCGGTCTTGGTAATATGTTTTTAATAAAAGCTTGGAGATCGGCAATTTAAAAAAAAGAAAGGGAAATCTTGCGCAATAAAGGAATTAACAAAAATGTACTTCTCCGGTCGTACAAAGGTCGGGAATATGGTGTCGCGCAAGAATTTATGATGGGACCTTTACACGAAAATATTCCGGTTGCACTGCGCTTAGAGAAAGACCTTTCATGTGCCCAAACAAAGCCTTTGATTGGCCAGGACACTTAAAAAAATTCAGATTAAATTATTTTCCTTTAACTGCAAAGTGCGAAATACAGTGTGAGAGGATACCGAAGGAAAAAACTTGCGCAATGCAGTTGGAGCCGCACTGACACCCTACATAAGACAACCGCATTTAGATAGCACGCTTGAACAAAACCACCACGATATTTCAACGTTTTTATACAATAGTAACTTTAACATTACGAGTGCACTTTATTATGAAAATAAATAAAATGAAAATAAAACCTTCTGAAATAAAGTTTTGTTATGTTATGTTATTATGAAAAGGGAAGCAACCCGTAGCAATAAAAACAATTATACCAAGTCAAGCCTCGTAAAACGAGTAACTGGTAAATAGAGTACATCAGAATACTCAGCATTGACTAAAGTCTTTAAAGCAGTACCATAGGTATTAGTTTCGTTACAATTCTGGTTATTGTAACATCATTTTCTACCAGTGTGCTCAAAAGTCTTGGCAAAGTGCAGAAAACAAAGTTCTAAAAAAGATTTCTGCGACAGAATGGTAAACACCAAAATATAGGATGGTGTACAAAGTAAGCTGGATCTAGACAAACAAGCTGAAACATAGACTGATCTTTCCCGGTTGTTGGTGACTATAGCAGGGCTGCACATTGGACGTAGTCTGAACGCTTAGAGGGAAGTAATATTACGAACAACGCACTAACCTTTATGACGTTACGCGAACCGATCTTAGCAGCGGCTCTACATACGACAGACCGAGCGTACACTAGGTGACTGCACTTTGTATGGCAGGCCCACCAAAGTGAAGGGCAGCAAAATAGTCTATAGGTAATGACTATCTTCTGTCTACTTCTCAGCTGAGATGCCTGACTTGGTTG
>NW_027526204.1:50203435-50390030 GCF_048455015.1 Haemaphysalis longicornis
GGCTCACTAAATTTGAGCTCGAAAGCCCTAATTTGGCCCCGAGAGTGTCATAAAATGGCTGAAGTAGAGTAATCGGATTTTTAGAATGAAGCAGGTGACGTCCTCAGTATTCAAGTGAAGTCTAGCGGGTACGTGAAAACTGCATAAGAAAAAGACAAGACTCGTGCATTCTCAAAGACATACGCTGAAAGGACGCACTTGTGCTGTTTTAAACCTCGGTGATGGTAATATGTTTAAAAAAAAAACCAAATAAAGCTCTGAGATCGTCAATTTCAAACTAGAGGAAAATCTTGTGCATTACAGGACTTGACAAAAATGTACTTTTCCGGTCGTATAGAAGTGAGGAATATGGTGTCGTACAAGGATGTATGATGAGACATTTACACAAAAATATTCCAGGTGCACTGTGCATAGAGAAAGGCCATTGATGTGTCCGTACAAAGCCTTTGATGGGCCATGAGAGTTAGTAAAAATGCAGTTAGTAAAAATGTAGAGTGTACGGAAGCAAAAAACTTGCGCAATGCAGTTGGAGACCCACTTACGCCCTACATAAGACAACCACAGTTATGTAGGACGCTGGAACAAAACGACCACTATATTTAACGTTTCTACACAATAGTACCTGCAACATTACGGATTCACTTTATCATAAAAAGGGAAGCAACCCGTAGCAATAAAAACTTATACCAAGGAAAGCCGGGTAAAACTTGTAACTGGTAAAAAAAGTATATCAAAATCCTCAGCATTGACTAAACTCTTTACAGCAGTACCTCCGGTATTTTTTTCTTGGCGATTCGTGTTATTGAAACATCATTATCTACCAGTGTATTTAGTAGTCTTGGCAAGGTGCAGAAAACAAAGTTGTAACAATGATTGCTGTGACAGGTTGGAAAACGCAAAAATAGAGGATAATGTAAAAAGTTAGCTGGTTCATCACAAGCTGAAACATAGACTGACACGTCCCTGTTTTTGGTGACTAGAGCAGCGCTGCACATTGGAAGTAGTCTGAACGCTTAGATGGAAGTATATACGAATAACGCACTAACCTTGATGATGTTGCAAGAACCGATCTTGGCTGCGGTTCATTTTACGACAGACCGAGCGTACACTAGGCGACTTCACTTTGTATGGCAGGCCCACCAGAGTGAAGGGCCGCAAAATAGTCGATACCGAATGACTATCTTCGATTTACTTCTCAGTTGCGATAAAAGACTTGGTTTACGTGTTAACCTTCATTACGGCAACTGCAGTGGTTAAGTGGTGGTATCTGCGTTGTCACATTCCGAGCTATTGTTCTATAATGTGGCTACAGTCTACAAGACTAATACGAATAAGGCAGGTGAGAAGAAAAAAGGGTAATTTAAAATACGCGATTTATTTCTGTGAACGAACTATGAATTCGATGGCAGAAAATCAGAGCAAAGTGTGCAGACTTGCATTGCAGTTTTGTTAGGAATGGCCTATTTCATCTGTAACAAAATTGAAAGAGATTTGGTCTGCGAGAACATTTTGCCCAAAATATCTCACAAAGTAAGGAAGTTGGCGTTATTGCGAAGTGATCGTTTTAGGTCGAAAGCTCGTCAGCAGCTTTTGTATGCTTTTTTTCAGTGCTCCCTTTTTGACCAAGACTGCTGCAGTGGGCATTTCTGTATGCTAATGCCTTTACGAAGTGACCTGTGCTTGCCTCATCCTTTCTGAAAAGAGGCTCCGGAGCGTACGATGTCTTTGTGATGATCCTGCTTCCGAACGGCTGTATATGAATTGCTGAATATTAAAGAAGTTTTCTCAACTTAACCTCTTCTCGGTGTATCACGAATAAATTGTGAGAGTCAGCATTTTTCACTCTGCCTAAACACTCCGAAAGAGACCGTGCGAGACCTGAAATGTTTTAGTGAATGAACATTTTGGTCTTATATAAAGCAGCGAATAAAGTATCATCAATGACAACCAAAGAGCGTTCAGTGTCCATTTGTATTGTAGTGGCTATCTGATCGGCTGCTTCGGTGACAGGCAGGCACGCACGAAAAAACGTCATATCAGGATCAAGTACATGTAATTTTCCCACTTTGGCGCGATTGCGAAGAGTGGCGCTGAAGCGTTTTAATTTCTTCAGTGCCCGTTATGCCCGTGGCGGTCTTGTTCAGCAATTCGTTAATGAAAGGATATATCTGGCAGCTTGCCAAATGTGTAGCATAAACACCGCAAAAAGTATTTGCAATACGCCGACAGAAGTTATCTTTTTTAATACAGCGCCAAAAAAACATAATCGCCATGAATAAACCTCAGTTCGCCCCACCCAGAAAGGCACTGCAAAATTGTTGCCTGGCAAAACATTATAGATTGTGAAATAAACAACGCAAATATACTCGACAAACCTTTAAATGCAACCGGAAATGTTCGAGGAGTGGTTCATGTGGCGGAAATGACGTGTTTTCATCTGCAAGCAGCATTGGCGCAGTTACGAATCCTGCCCGCCAGCCCACGTGTGCGGTCTCGTCAATGATAGCTGTTTGTAGTACCGAGGCATAAAAGCACATGGGTGCAAACTTTTGGTGCGCTCAACCACGAAGGCTACACCGCAAAGTGCATGGCTTCTCATACTGTTTTCGCTGTAATAACGCGAAGAAACTCCTTCACAATTTGTGCATAAATACCGCACCCTTTAAATATTCTCTGCGTGAAACCTTGTTTCAATAGCCCACAAGGCGTCGTTGGGATTGCTCTGCCCACTTCGACCATGTTGCAGACTACTTGTAAAAAAAGAGTACTTCATGGATCAATGTTATTCTTGACTAGTCACGCAACAATGGTCGCACAATGCTTTTGTTGTAATATTAAATTGCAAAGAATGGGTCAAATCTAGAGGGGTCTTTAGACAATCTTGCGGCGGTGCTTCGCGCCTCCACTACGCTGGCAATTTGAAGCGTGGAAGTTGATTAGCTGCAAATTTTATGCAGCCATCGATTACCGCACATTTTGTGCAAGTAAAAAGTAAGTAGAGAGCTCCTTGTCTTGTGTATATCCTTATATATTAACGTCTTCTTGAGCGCCGGTTTTTACGTTGTATCAACACAAACTTTCAAAACTTTCCATCCTGCTAGATAAGTAAGGCATTCTTGTTTCCTGCAGCGCGGTGATAATGTAGCAGTGTTGTACACGTTTCTCCAAAATCGGAACAAAAGCCCCTTCCTCGTTCCTTCATAATTTTGAAACGAGTTCCTATTACAAGTTCCTACATTTAGAAAGAAACCCGTTCCAGTTACACTTTAAACGTTTTAGGGAGTCCTTATATTACAGGTGAATATTATTTTTGAAACAAAAATATTGTGTCGGAGAACCCTCAGGCGAAATATTATGAGAAATGTTTGAATGACATCGAACTACGTATATTATACGAATGCGAACACCACCGGCAGCAGATTATCAGGATATAAAACGAATCGAACGAAACGCTCCTAAACTAATTTTTTCAGGAAGTGGAGGACGTATTCGAGACACGCCTAAGTGCAACTGTAGTGCTCGTCTATAAAAAGTGCAACATATAAAGCGCCTTCCTCTTGGGACTTCAAATGCGCTGTCACAATACTGCGTTTCAGATGTGCAAAATGAAATTTACTTACATGGACGAACATAAATGTCTTGCACAAAAAACCGCATCCAAGGAAACACTACATGAGGGTTTAATGAATGCCGATTCAATACCACAGTATGAGTGGAGAAAAAAATGTCCTGAACACATTTTCGGTATTTAGAGGAGTTCTTTGTTTGAACTCAGCAAGAGTTGCATCCCCATGTTGGTGCTGGAAGACAAACCCATTTTGAAGCCAAGCTTTCTACCTCTACCAGCCAATCATTCCTTCGTGGCGTGAGTTACAAGCAACTGTGAACGAGGCTTTGGAGACGGAGGACGCTTTTCGCTCACGGAGCACAGTGTAGGTGGCGCGGCGATAGGGCGCTATTACTCAGCCTTCTCAGTTCTCAACCCCGTGGACGCGTTGTTCAGACCCTTCTGTCGGCTTTGTCGTCTGTTTTAGCGGCGGTCTTTAGCCTGTTTTGATGCAGCTTCACGTCTATTGCGCACTTACTTGACACAGCTTTAATAAATATTCAACAGAAGTCCTGGTTAACCCAGAACCGAAGACATTATGTGGTCGTACGGCTACGATACATTAAGGATTGGTTTCCAGGGCAGGAAAACAAAATCTAGAGACCACTTACACACATCTAGCGGTAAGAGAAACGCCACCATTTGCGTATTGCTTGTCACGAATGTGACTGCGTTTTCTAAATGGCTGAATACCAATTAGTTTGTGTTGTAACAGGTATTACAAAATAGGAATGGTGCAAATGGTTCTGATAGATTTGAATTATAAGCCTCCATCCGCTTTCTCGTTATACTTACACTTACAAAACTATTTAGTTTAAATCTACAAATTGGAATCACAAAGCTCACATGTCGGACTGTTTTGGTGTCAACGCTTGTGTCGCGCGGTGGTGTAGCGCCGAGCTTGCACATAAGAATGGTTAGGTTCCACTGTCTCACCCTTCGAAACACACTCCTATCCGTTCTGTAGCCCGGCATCCGCCCGGCTACAGAACGGAAAGGAGCGTGTCCGTTGCTCGAGCCCGGCCGTGGCAGACGCTTCCATGTTCGAAATGGCGCCCCACGAATCGCAGGTAACGGCTAGTGAATCTCTGGTTTCACACTTTCTAAAGTCACATGTGTGAATATAGATAACGTCGCATGTGGAATTGTTGTGTCGGTCGTTCACAGCTTTGCTTTCCAACCATTTCTGCAGCGTGGCCTGGAGAAACATTTTTCGTCAATACGTCGTTGGCAGTGTTGAAGAGCCGTTCCAACAAAGCTCTTGAGGATACTTCCGTATCGTAAATGAGGATGCGTTGGTTCAGTTCGTCATGCTCACGAGACCACGCCCGCTTGCGCTAATAGTCATGTGCTGGCATGCAGCCTGCCTTTCCACGGGCAGTGGTTGTTTTATGTATGCCGTAATACCTCTTCAACTTGAAGTAGTAAAAACCGGGAAATATTTCGAGAGAAGCATAATTGTATGAATTGATATGAACTATCGAGTTCTTTGCAAAAAAGGACGCTACTACTTACTACCTCCTTAACAACGCCTTACAATCTTATTTTAAATAAAGGTGAGAAAGAAAAAAAAACATACAACAGACGTTCACCGGATGGGAGGCGCGGTCTGCACGCTTCACCTCTATCCTCTTGTACACTTTGCCTCTGCGCATGTATGTCTCTACGGTCACATGACGTGCCATAGGGTTGCTTGACGAACTTTATGTGCCTCTAGGCTCAGACTTCCCATTCGGAGAACACATCGGCTTGGTGGTAGGCGCGGCTAAACGAGAAAAAAAATCAAGGGATTTAGGCGTGCCAGTATGGCGCGAATATTGTGAAAGTGTCCGCGTTGGCGAAATTTTCCTTCAATTTCAGACAAAATTTCGAGCTTTCCGCAGTTTTGCCCAAAAGACTCCGAAACTAAGGGGAACAAATACATGGGAGGTATAGGACATATTTCAGTGGCATAGAAAATCTTGACTTAGCCGATTTCTCGAGATATGCGAGTTCGATTTAACGAGGTATTACTGTAGTTTGTTTGACGACCATTAAAGCCCTCTGTGTTGCCGTGCGTATACCTTTGACAGTTGTGGTTTGCCCTTAAATATTCCCAAGCGCGAGCATCGGGGCCTCAAAAACCGAGCTTCGAAGCGTTTCTCAGCAGAATTTAGAATTCGTGTTCACCTTTTTGTCTCACCCGTATCTCCAGTGACTTTATGCTATTCAGTTATTCATGTAATAAACGGCTTTTATGTTTGGCCTCCGCCTCCTCACCGTCGGAAGGAAATAACTTTGCGCACAGCAGGAGAAACCAGCTACGCTACAACTACTCAGCTCGCCCTCGGTGGCCGGCTGTAGCCCTGGTCGGAACCAATCCATAACAATACAATACAGTCGTCGCGCTGCTATGATGCTAAGGAAAGGTGGCACCATTTGTCCAAGCAAAATTCGAAAGCAAATCGTCAAAGTAATCTCTGCACATGACGAAACCGTACGTCAGAACTGTGCGTGGGGAGGTTTAGGGCATCTACACACGACATTGACACAACGGCGTGCGCACCCAGCTCAGCCTTTCCGACAGCCTGTGGCCCGCAATTGTTTTTTCCTACCGCATCATACGAAACTTCACGGAGATTCAGCACGAAGTATGCAAAGAAGAGAACATTTTTTAAAATATTTTTCACTTTGAATATAGTCGCGTAAATGCAGCTAGAGTGATCACAACATGGACTTGAGACTCCGCACTTCAATTTGTGCTAGTACTTCCACAATGTATGCAAATTTCTTTAGTGTCTCTTTAAGGACCCCTTTCCACACTTTTATCAACAACTTTAAGAAGGCCCTTATACGTGGAGTCAGAATTCCAGACATACACTTCTGTCACCTGGTCGACTACCAACAAGACAGTAATGGCTTGTTCACTTCGACACTGGGTTAGTGTCAGTTTGAGTTCCTTGACTTCCTGCGTTACGCTAAGTAGGGTAATTGCAATAATGATCACTTCTTGCTCGATGGGGCCGGGTTTAACCTTTATTATTCAAACTGTCTAGGAGCGGCACTTTTGCACCACTCATTTGTGAATCACTTCTGCGTGCCGTTTATCGTGAAGAGATTGTACGATTGTATCAAAATAAAAAAAATGGGTCGCGTATCTGCTCCTTTCGTTGCAAATGACGTCAAAAGACGATAGTCTTTATCGGCTTTTGCGAAGTAAATGCCTCCGTTCGCTTTACCACTCACCTCTCAAGTTCTTCTTGCGTCGCGCTCGTCCCAAGGTAAAGACGCCAAATGTTTGCTTAATTCATTTTAAATTTCCCCCGTTCCACTGCTCCAAACCGGGTGTCTCGATGCGAACGCTGCCGTACGGCGAAGACGCGCGTTAATCGAGGCACCCTACTTCAACGTTTATAGAACAGCGTTTCCCTAATCTACGTGCGTTGCTAGCTGAACGTTGAAACTATCTAGTGGAGCCTTTCGTAACTGTTGCCGGTTGATTTCTTAAAATGGCGCCAGAAGCTATAGTGGCGCGGGCAACAGCAGGCGACGGCGGAGTGAATTCTTTTCCTGAAGTTGATAAAGTATTTAATTTCGCAACAGTCAAGCTTGTTGGAATTTTAAAAAGGAACACTGCAAATATCTCTTCTTTATTGATTTGTTGTCTCATATTTGCGTATTATCTTGTTCTTCTTCAACAATGTTGACAAGTATGAACATTGCACAGGAGGAAGAGGGGTAGATTTAGCTGTGACTATAGAGGACTCTTGCGCAGGCATTGTTGTGCTTTGGCCGGGTGGCTGAATGGAGTCACAGACAGACAGACGGACAGACAGACAGACATACAGACAGACCAAAATTTCTGTGTTTAAGTAGCCCAAGAAAAACTATCGTCTTTAAAAAAATGTAGTTGCGTGAGGGCACCGTACATAGCCCTACAATGAAAGGAAATTGGCTCTCTGAATGTTGAGTGGCTTCCAGCCTAGTCAATTCAAAGTGCTGCCTCTTTCAACGTCAGATTCTTGTTATATTCCTTTGGGCTGTGAATTTTATAATGCTTTATATTTTTTGTGTATTGTAGTGTAATATGACGCCTTGTTTGCATGTTTAAAGGAATGGTTTTTCAATTGTGCTGAGTTGGAAGTTAGCGCTTCTGTCGGTCAAATCTTTCTGTGCTTTTACGTTTTTTGGGCTACGCAAAGTTTTAGATCACTGATACCAACTATTAAAAACACAAACACAAAAACACAAAAAACACAAACACAAGCAAAAAAATGTCACCTTGACAAGTTCAAAACTGTGATCGGGGCATTCCAAACACGCGTGAAGGCCCAACCACACGCACGCGTAAAACAGGCGTACTCGCGCAACGACGCAGACCGGCGTAAGCGCGTAAGGAACCGGCCCACTCCGGCGTGCGCCGAATGGATGGGTACGACCTTGTTACGCCCAAGGCAGTGCCCGCCAGACATGGACGCAAAAGTTCGGGCGCATGGTTTTGACGTACACCTATGGCGGAGATGTAATCGGCGGTCAGGTAGCATAGCAAGACAGCGAATCTATAAATAAGCTAACTGTACTATTATTTATGCGATAAAACGAAGTAATTTATAAAATACGGAGAACAAAAAACCGGAAAAAAATACGCGAAGCAACGAGCAACTATGGGAGCAAGGCAGTTTACGCCAAATGTAGCGGGGAGTTTTGTGCCTGCCAAGCATGCATACTAATCCCTAATGTTTTTTTAATGTCCCAAGAACAGTTTAAGTTGTTTCTGTATTAAATATACGTATTTTTGTGAGAATAGGCATTATTTGTTTTTTTTAATAAAATGTAGTTGAACTGGTCGTTTGAAAGCCGAGTACGGAGTATTCGAGCCACACTGCGCGCGCATTGGTTTACGCGCGCGTTGAGGCAATGCGTGGTGACTCGCCCTCTCCGACGTCGTCGGTCGGCGTAAGGGCAGAGGCGTATGTCGCCGGAGGCGTACGTCGTTGCGCGAGGACGTCGATTTTACGCTTGCGTTTGGTTGGGCCTTAAGGTAAATTGTGGCCCATGGCATGACGTAGCTGTCAGTAAAGACGAAAGCACCATTTCAAAAGCTGCGTGACCTTCACGAGGTAATACTTTTGTATCAGCAGTATTTATTTCAAGCACGACTGCTGTTGGGCGAATCGGTGGCACACCTTCTGAATATTTCGATTTATTAAAGAATGGTAGCTGCTCATCATAAAAGTGTCGTTTTTTATGGCTTCTGAACGTAGAACAATGTTAAGCAGTACATAAAAATTCTTCCTAACGTTGTTACTAACAGCGTCGTCACATATTGAGCAACTGAGCCTGTTTTGCTTTAGGTTATCGTAATTTTTCTGATGATCTGAAGTACGTCCACGTGTTACTCGTATCGCCATAAATACTAAGGGTTTCCGGAAATGGTATTTGCTTAAGGAAGCATCACGGTCATCAAAAAAGTGGATAGTGAAATTGATATTTCCCATTACACCACTTCTTCTTTATCAAGATACCGAAAAGCCATCAGCATTTTTTCTGTCAGCTTTCTTCTGTCCTCCTGCGTTGCATGTCTCGAAACCATAGACCTTGATATCCAAATAAAAAAGGAAGTTTTAATTGGTCTGCGTTCCATAATCTAAAATACCGCCGAAATGATAGCGGGCCACCGTACCCACAATATGTTTCTCGTTCTCTATAAGGTCACTCATATAATAGTTTCATGCTCGGGAAAAACAAAGCTTCGTTCCTGATAAAACGTTGAATCAAGATACGGGAGTGTTTTTCAGGCTTAATTGGGTTGTCAAAAAAGGAGACCAGCAAGAAATCACGTGATTGGAGTTTTTGCTGGTGATTGGAGAAATCCACTTTAAAAGCCCTTCCCCCCCCAAAAAAAAAATCGCTCAGCGGCATTCGTGGGTGCTCAGCTATTCAACTTCGAGAACTCCTGGGGAGCCACAGAGCGGTGTGGTAAGCCCGCTCAAGCTTCGTCTTTGTGGCTTGTGAGGTAGTTCACAGGGCAAACTTTTTTGCGATCGCTAAACGTGGCACTGCTGCTTATCCTGCAAATGCTCTTAAAGTTGGCCAAAAGTGTTAAGAAATTATGAACGACCCATACATTATTTAAAACTTTATTTTTACACAGCGTCAGTTGCTTGAAATGGACCCAATGCGTTGCTTTTCTGCTTTGGAAAACAATCGCTTCCAAAAAACATAATTGTTGAAGCGCTAAATCAGCATTCGTTTTGTATATCACAGCAGTAAAGGGGAGTTCACTCATACCTTGGTATTTTTTTCAGATGCACACACGAATTTATTATGAATAAAATACCCATTGTTTACTTGTTTTGCGATTTTATGCTTCTTACGTGTTGTAAATATCGAGTACACTTCTCTGTTTACTCGCACTAATTAATTAGAGCTGAGTGAGTCATGAGTATTTTTACTCGCAGATTTCTTCTTTCACAATGGGTTTCTTCGCACCGGTAAGAAAGTATTTCAACACCTTGCGTTTTATATTTTTTTTTCACGTATGTTGTTCTTACTAGTACTATTCTAAATAGAAACATAATTCTTCTGGGTACATAATATTGAATGTACGTTATGGTAAGTATAATATTGGGCATACCCAGTGGTCCAGCTTAGGAGAAAAGAAATAGGCAATTCAAAGTATCATGTAGTAGATAGGTAGTTTTATTTTGGTGATGTTTAGTGCCACTCTGTTCGTCTGCATTGCCCGCGCAAACGTTCTTAACTACACCCCCTTAATTGCGTTTTGTCACCAGAGGACAGCTTTACAGTACCAAGACTGTTACACGCCCTAGACGGCACGATGCAACTCGCGCATGCTTTACGTCAGTCATGGATTTCTGTTTGTGTTCAGGACTAAGAAGCACGTAAAAAAAATTTTCTTCGCACAATACGGGTGCTTGAATATTTCAGAGCAGCTTTCCACAAGTATAAAACACAAAACATTTCTAACTCCTTGATCGTAAATTGGTCAGTAAGAAGCACCTAAAAAATGATGACTTTTTATGTCACCTTGTCTATTAAGGGCCTATTTTATATGAAGCTGGTTTTAGATCGTAGTGAAATCCTGTTAGTTTTGTTTCAGGTAGCATATGATGGAAACAAGCAAACCTAAAGATCTGTCCAAAGCTATTAGGAAAAGAATGCATTTAAATGCCACAACTATGCGCAGTTTCAAACAGTCAACGTTTTGTTGCCAGTCATGAAGCGGATAGCAAAATGGCATGGGTCTTGAATACTTAGCAATAAGCTGCTTATGGAAAGGAACACGTAGATAATTGCAATCATCTAACAGGGAAGCCGATCTCTGCAAAAAGGCATGATAACGTGCGTTAACGTAATATAAAATACATAGGGAGGTTTCATTTATGAACCTTCAGGTTTCAAATCGGTGGCACTGTGTCGAGATTTCTTGCAGTAAGTTGGTTTCGCACTTGGTTGCAAAGATCAGGATCGGTCATATACCGACCGCTATTGTTAAACCTTCTGGTAGTTTTTTTCCTGATACATTCCGCGCATGTTATTTAATTTTTCGAGACAAACGTAACTGTACCGCCCAATTTTCATGTAATTCAAAGACATCAACGCATTTTCACAAGGTTCTTTTCAAAAACAGAACCAACGATGTTTTAGTCCACGGAAGGCAGTTTTAATATTCCCAGTGTGCTGAACTATATATAAAGTGAAATACATATATTGGCTTTTAATTTGAAAAGCTAGCGACAATTTCGATTGACTTACCTGAGATTATTGGGAAAGTCTATACCTACTTGATGCTGCCAAGTTTTTATTGGTATAGAAAACTTTTTTAACAACTGTGAAATATTTATTTTTGCTAGAAGCATGTGGCAAAGCATTTTTTTTGTTTAAACACATTTCTGGCAAGGTCGCCATTGCGTACAAAGTTTCAAAAACTATATAGATAAAAAGCTGCGAGCATTGAAGTGATGTCCAAACCAACAGATATGTAAAAACCGATGTTTAATGACGGCTCCTCGAACCATACATAAAAATAAACTACTGAAAAGAAGCAATGCTCCGACTTCACAAGTGGGCGAAATCAACGTCCGAAAGTAGTATTACAATCGCACAACTGAACACACTGCGCAGTATAAATTTTATGTGACAAGCCCTGCCATAGGCAGGGCTTGTCTGAGATATGGTATACCACAATCGCATAATGGGGAATAATATTTAAACAGGCCTTGGCGTGTACACATCGCTTGAGACAGGTATGTGGGATACGGCATTTACGGCCCGATTTAGGTGGAGGGTGAAAAAATTTACACTGCTCAAACAGTTCAAGAGCTTTCGAGGTCCTGCATTATGGCAGGCAGTCGCGTTCGGGCATCTCAAGAAGGTATTCCATGCTCGCTTAAAGATAAGAGGGTAACTAGATAAAGAAAATAATTCTGGGAATTCTTCAAAAGACCTGTCAGTTGAATCCGCTGGCTTGCGTGCCGACGCCGCCAGCTTAAGCGATATGTCGTTCAGAGAAAAACAAAGTATTCTCTAAATCTTACACCTACAGCAACGTCAGGCAGGTACACAGCCTAGTGGAATGCTTGTAATTCCTAGCGCGCTTTCAGCCATCAAGGTCATTTTAAAATGAGTTCGTATGCGTTGCAAAACAAAAGAGCTAACATTGTTCAACGTTGAATTTCTGTAAAGTCAAAGGGATCACTTGATACCTTGGGAAAAATAATTGTATACATTAGGGCAGCTATATTCCGCCACCCCCATACATCTGTTTTGGTAAACTAGGCCTCCCTTCATAAAAAACAGGGTACGAGAAAAAACATACTGCACCTTTGTTGGTAGAGATAAAAGTTTGTCGAACTTTGAATGTCGCAGTCGAGAATGCCACCATTCAAGGCCCAATCCAGCAACAAGCGGATATCAGAATTCGTGTTCACCTTTTTGTCTCAGCCGTATCTCCAGTGACTTTATGCTATTCAGTTATTCATGTAATAAACAGCTTTTATGTTTGGCCTCCGCCTCCTCACCGTCGGAAGGAAAGAACTCTGCGCACAGCAAGAGAAACCAGCTACGCTACCACTACTCGGCTCGCCCTCGGTGCGCGGCTGAAGCCCTGGTCGGAACCAATCCATAACAATACAATACAGTCATCGCACTGCTTTCATGCTAAGGAAAGGTGGCACCATAGGTCCAAGCTAAATTCGAAAGGAAATCGTCAAAGTAATCTCTGCACATGACGAAACCGTACGTCAGAGGTGTGCGTGGGGAGGTTTAGGGCATCTACACACGACGTTGACACAACGGTGGGCGCACCCAGCTCAGCCTTTCCGACAGCCTGCGGCCCGCTGCGGGGATATTGTTCTACCACTGACTTTCGAGGAACGACGTTCTGCGGAAGGGGGGCCAATTGGCACCTTATAGAAGTAGAAGTAGTGGCATGTGGCTTTTGTAATAGCTTCAGCGCTAACCCGTTGGCACCAGAAACAGTCAAACCCTAGGGGTGGTACGTCTACTGAAGGAACGACGTTCCCTCTGCCATTTCTTCATCAACGTGAATAGTTACCGTAACAGTTCCACAAACTCTAATGAAACGGTGGCGTTCCTCCGTTACTCCCAAAAGGAACTAGTTTCAGCAACGCCGCTCCTGGGAACGCTGTTTTGTACAACACTGTGTCGCATCCACCCCACTACCCTTGTTTTGGAAAGCATCGTGATGTATTCAACGAATATAGAAACAGCAAAATTGGTGAAATAAAAGCATTGTATTAAGATTTTATACCGAGCTAAGAATGGCATTGCGAAAAAAATACCGACGGCTATATCACCGTGTTTCGGTTCGTTTTGGTTATTTTTTGGCGTATTACAAGCGAATGGAAATTTGTTGTCCCAAAGCGCATGTATATTTAAACACAAGCAGTTATTCGCTATGGAGCGAAGCATTTCTTGGCACACGCCTTACAAAGTTTGAAGGCAAAGACCATATGATACTTACAAAACCCTATTTACTTCTACAATGCAATTCTGTCTCCTCCGGCTGTTCCGTTCTTCCGATGGGATGCGGACGAGTGCTGCGATGAAAATTCCAGTCACAAATCGCTCGCTGCCACGCATGATGATGATGATGAATTTGATGATGCCCTGTCCCAGTACAACGATAGCTTCACATGCGACGAAGCGGCGAAGGTCTTGGAACCACGTCGGGCGGGAGGGTGGGCGATACATGTTTGGCTTGTGTGGCCACAGCTCTTCTCCGCTGTGCTTTATTCGGGTATCTAGCGTCGGGGACTCCAGGCGTAGGACATCATCGTTTTCTGGACTCGGCTTGGCTGGGACACCCCGGTGCGGCTTTGTTATCCTTGGCGGCGGCGTCCACGACGCTGCGACGACGCTGCGATGCGATGCGATACTCCACCAAGTGTAACATGGTGGCCATGAGGCTAACCATGTTGACATGAAGCGATCTATTTACTTAATGTGATGAACTATTTACATGCTGCCATAACTGAGCGTGGATTCCTGCGCACTGCACACAGCTGCATCCTTAACGTTATCATTGTAGGTTGTGGGCCTTGGCGCCACGGGGATATATATATATACAAATATATATTGCTTGGCAGCTGAATAGTTTATTAAATCAGAATCACCACGAAAAACAAAATATATATTACGACATTTCGGCTGGGGTCCAGTGTTTTTCAAGTGGAGAGCGAGGGCCGAGTACAGTACACATGATTTCTCGAAGGTACAAGAAGAGAGTACAGCAAGCGACAAGTGGGAAGCTGAAATATAGTCAGGATTGTGCGCGCAGGAATTCCATTTCAATATATAACGCGGCGCAAATCATAAGCAAGGCACTCACGAACTGTGTTTTTTTCAGCTACCGCCCAACCACGCACAGTAAAAATAACAAAACTAAACAAATAAAGAAGGGGTTTTGTGCCTCTCACTCCAAAGGAACGAAAAAAACCTGCGTCAAAAGGCAAAAGTGCGGAATCTGTAATGAGACCTATTAACAATGCGGAATGCAAAAGGCAGCTTTGGCTCAGACAGAGGTCGAAATAAAACTAAAGTGTGAGGACGGGTTAGTTATTTCATACTGGTGGAAGAAACAGTACAAAGAAACGGCCCAGAAGCGGAGAAAGAGACAAACACGGGCGATGATAATAAATTAACATGAAACTTCAACAGCCCAGGCGCCCTGAGAGGCCAGGGGCCGCGTCCTCAAAAGCAAAATGTCACCGCTTCCCGAAGAGACAGGATAATTGCCACAAATGGCTATTCCACAGCGCGAGTTTTGTGTACAAAGCGCACAATGACAACCCCTTGACGGGCGCCGACGCCGTGGTAGGGGTGCGGTAGCCACCCAAGAAGGGAAGAGCACAGGTTAGACGAGTGCCTTGAGGAATGACATAAGAAAGCAAGTAAACACAGAAACAGCGAACAAATCAAATGCAGTTGAACGAGCCCCTGGGGCTTGACATTAGATAGATAGATAAAACGAATTTGTAGCTTACATTTTTTATTCGTGCAAGTACCAAGGTATTGTACAAAATGGACAAAAGAAAAAAATGCGGCGCACGTACGTCAACAATTTTTCAGTGACCCAAGAAGCAAATGACATTCCGTAGCCGGTCATCAATCGCAGTATGAATTCGCACACAGCCTAATTTAAACAAAGTGACGAACGAAAGAACAAAGAATACCACCGTACAAAACGAAGGACATGGGGAACCATATTAGTGAACAGAAAAAGGTTACGAAATGATATTTCGTACGTACAAGAATGAAACATTAGGAAAAAATAAATTGTTTATAACTGTAAACCGAATAGGGCTTGGAAAGTGGAAGAATGCGATACATTAGGATTTCGTTCATATTAACCATTAAGACATACGGAAAGTAACCGGTTGGCAATGATGAACTATCGGGGGCTTGAGAAGTGGTAGCATGTGATACGTGTCGCTTTCAATGACTAGGTTTGAAGGAACGACAGCCATCCCGGTGTCTCTTTGATACCCCTTGTGAGAATGTTTTAGTTTTGGATCAGATATTATTCGCAGGCTTCACTGTCATAATGGGTTTTAAATCCTGATTATAGCACCGTTGCCGTAAATTGGTCGAATGGGTGTTTCAAAGAGTCAATGTGTTTTGAAAGGTCGAGATAAGGATTTGTTTTTGCACCGGATCTGTAATTATTGAATACAGTTTTAAAAAAAGCTTCAGTCTGTCCAATATATGCGCACCACAAGCACCACATCGTAGGAGGTAAACTACATTTGCAATATCAAAACTAAAGTTACCCCTGATCTGCATGAAAAAGTTCGATTCCCGGCATTGGGCTCTGGTTGGTCTTAGCGGAGACAGAATGCACTGGGGTGAAAGCTGTGAAACCAACTTCTGTAATCGAGATATTACAATATTTTTGCTGTTCAGTGCCCGGCGATACACCAAGCATGGTAAGTCTAGAATGACTTGCTTCATTATTTCACTACGGAGCAAGATGTTGTGGTGTCTCCTTAGAATTTCATTGATGTAAGGGCCACATGCCAATTATGTCAAAATCAGGTTAGTTTGAGACCTTCCAGTGGATGTTTTATTGCCTTTAATAAGACTACAAAGCTCATGTTGTGATGCCGTCCTGGTTGAATCTTCAATGAGTGGTAGTGGGTATTTTTGTCGCACGATTACAATGCGGAGCTGATCACAATTTGAAGCGAAATCATTTTGGTTAGAGCAAATTCTGCGGAAGCGTAGGGTGAAGCTGAATGGAATGGCCATTTTGAAGTGCCTCACATAGCTGCTGTGAAAATTTGAAACTGGGAAAATACAGTGCAAAGTGGCCACGGCTCAAGAAATAAGGTCCCCTTACGCCCGAGTAGTCGTAGTGCACTGAGTAACACCCCCGCGCAGGAAAGACTTACGTTAATATAAATACCCAAGACAGTGGAGGGGAGCACAGCCCCGCCATTATTGTAGTGGTCATCGCATTGTTCGCGTATTCTGGAGGTCGCGGGTTCGGATCCCCTTCGGCGGGCGTGTTTTTGTCCACTTTCAGAAGAGAGCCCCGCTTGATGCGGGCTCTTCTCGAGCTCTCCTCGAGCAATGGTACTTAGATGTCTGTTGTAACTTAGCTGTAAATAGTGCGGTAAGGTGTACAGTTTGTGGAGTAGACCATCGTCAGCTATGTGGCTTCAACCAACGAGCCAACTTCGTCTTCAACATCGTCAACATCGACCGATCTCATCCATCCTCGTAATTTCAACTGGTGCCGTGACCAGGATGGATCGAGAGGCTTCCGGTGGACGACGGAGATTCTACGGCACGGCGGGGCGACATTCTAGTGAGAAGCCCCAGGGAGCAGAAGCTCCGAGCTGCAGCGGGGAGAACCGGGGTGACATCTCCGTGAGAGACTTCTTGGGAGCAGAAGCTCCAGACTGCAGCGACGGGGATGACGCCCAAGACGGGATAGGGCTGTACTCTGTGAGGCAGCACCCGGGTCGAGCGATGGCAGGCGTTCGAGCGCTGCAGTGAACTAGAGTCGTCGGCGAGGTGACGACTAGGACCACCGGCAGAAGAATCGGGTTTTTGACCATAGGAAGGTGCATCGACGACGTAGCGTCAGTACGGATGGCTCGGTGGGCCCTCAAGGTGGTCCCTGATTTGTTTTCTCTGGGTTCACCATGGCCACTACGCTAACGGAAGGTAGGGGTCTGATAAGAGGCAGATGGCTATGACTTGGCAGATTGAAGAGCTTCGAGCTAAGCTGGCTCATCGGAATGCCCACTATGCGCTAGAAAAGGCAAGGCTAGCGGGTGGTTGGGGCATTGGCGGTCTTTCCGGTTGGCCAGGTGATGAGCTGAGTGTTCAACTGACGGTCGGAAGGGCAGAAATCGCTTTGGAAAAAGCGACGTTTCGTCGGAATGGTCAAAACACAGAGGATAGCCGAGAGCCTACACAGGTATTGACCGTGTTCGCTCTATCGTGGGCGTTTCGAGCGCCTAAAAGTAGGGAGTGCCAGCTCGGAGCAACACACGTAGAAGCTCGGGATCTTAAGGAGCCGGAGAAGGGAGGTGATGTAGGTTGAGGCTGCTCCGGCTGTTGAGAATCTATCTAGCGCTCTCACTGCTGTGTTGGTGAGCAATGAGCGGTTTTCAGTTGAGGTGGAAGCCAGTGCAGTTGTCCATCATCTGCCTAGCCTGCCCGTTGGGACGAAAGAGGTCGTAACCTCTCGAAAGATAGCGGCCTTAACATCTATCGTCACTCCTGTGGACGCGGATGCTGAGCCGCTCTCCGTTGGTGATGCAGTACAGTCGTGTTTTGTGCATACCGCTACTCCATGCGCCGGCATAGTGCAAAGCCCGGAGCGCGAAGAAGCGGTAGGAGAGGGACTGCAGCCAGGACTGGCGGAGAGCAAGTGTGAGGGAAACGGCGCAGAGGTTCCTAGGGGAATGGAAGTGCACCACGGCACACACAATAGCAGTGTGCCGCGGCGTAGCGAAGCCTTCCAGAGTGAGGTCCGTTCCGACCAAACGGAGGCGGTGCATGTCGTATGCACTGAGACTGACCTTCTACTTGTCACCCGGTGCTTGAGAATTTACGGAAGGCCCACGCGCAGAGACGTAATTTGCCCCTAGGTCAGCGTTGACAAGGCAGAGAAAGTATAAGCCGTGGCAAGGTGTCGAGTCACAGGTGCGGCCCCGGCGTACACGTTTCCGCAGGGCGGGTTGTTCATTTTCTCCCTTGTGCAAAGGAAACTGCGAGCCACACCATGCATTGTATAGCGTCAGCTGGAGGTGCATGTCGTTCGATCAGTTTTTGTGCGATGGTCGCTGTATTCCGCCGTGGAAGAAGCGGGCACGGTAGCTAAAACATGCGGTGAAACCCTCGGGCGGCCAGCTACTATGCTTTGCACACATTAACATGTGAATATTTTTTTGTTCTGGTATATTATAGTCACTTAAGGTGAATGGTTAGTGTCAGGGTGTCTTGTATTTGCGTCTCTTTTGTCGTTGTGTCAAGCCTTCATCTTACATTTCGGTGGTTGTTTTGGGAGTCTCATTCGTAGCCTTATATCCGTATTTGAGTGAAAGGGGATGTGTGTAGTCTACTGAGATGAGAAAGTTGAATCTAGTTTTTCAACATGTGTGTTTGGAGTATCTAGCCTTTGTTATACACTCTGTAGCTGAGCTCTCGCGTGTTTGGTTATGGGTTCCGATACGCAGTTGCGTAGCGCTCACGGGCCGTTAGAGCACGTGCGTTTGATGCAAGGAATGAGTGACAGCCACTGTTGTGCTGCCTGGTGGGCATGGTGGGCCATTGAATGTACAAGGGGGGCCCCAGCCTGTGCGTGTTTGGTGGTGTGAACGCCGTGCAGTTTCAACTCTCGCAATACATCGAAGTGAACGCCCAGCCGGGTTGAACACTTATGCGTTCCTGTTGTGCATTCTGAGAGTAGTGCGCAAGAACGCCAAGAGACGATGAACTTTTTTTTTACGTTTCTGAACTGCTACATAGGTGGCCGAATTTTTGTGCATTTGGGGATTGTCGTGTGTCTGTTTCTCTCTTTATGTGAGAGAATTATTTTGCAAGTGTTTTTAGCGTCATTGTGGTTTGATATTTCCTTCGTTTGTTTTTTCTGTGTTCGCATGTGTGTGCTGGGCATAAAGCAAAATCACTGTGGTGTTTCGAAGTGCTGAAGGCTTTGGCCTTTTTGGGGGGCTAGTGAGGAATGTACTTTGTAGTGTATGTCCTTTGCGATCGTCGGAACCGTGCATTCGGTGTGCTGTACCGTGTAACGGTAGCGTAATCTTGAAAGTGATTTATGCAGCGTATGTTCATACAGTTTTGTTCATGCTTTGTTTTGATTCTTTATTGGTTTATGGTGTTTTGGCTTATTACAAATCCAGACTGAAGAAGTTTACGTTTTAGGTACAACTAGTGTACATACAACATTCTTGGTGTACGTCAACGTTGAACAAAAGATTTTGAACGAAGTCCTCCCGTATGTCACGTTTGCGTACAACACAGCGCCCAGGAAACTATGCAGATGACACCGTTCAAGCTTGCCTACGAAAGACGGCCGACTACGATGCTCCACGCCCTGTTTCCGTACGTAGAAGACGACGACCTCAACGCCGACGTCCAAGGATATCTTCAACGTGCGGAGGAGGCCCGCCAGCTCGCTCGAATTCGTATAACGGAACAGCCGCTGGTGGATGCCGGACGCTACAATCTCCGCCGCTGAGACGCCGAGTACCATACCAGGGATCGTGTGTGGGTCTGGACTCCCATCCGACGACGCGGACTGAGTGAGAAACTTTTGCGACGGTACTTCAGACCCTACCAGATTCTACGACGTGTTGGCCAGCTTACCTACGAAGTGATCCCCGGTGGTGACTCCGGCACATCACGACGATATACCCGGCCCGAAGTCGTCCACGTGGTTCGCTTAAACCTTTCTATGGACGATGACGAACTTTTATTTTTATTTTCGGAGTGTAGCTTATGTTAGCATCGGGTCGATGCACTCTTAGAGGAAATGCAGCGAACCATGCATTGGGTTTTTTTTTGTGTGTTTTTCTTTTAACGCCAGGCTGCGGGGGGTCTGTGTGATCTCTGTGCCAAGGGAAGCGTGTGTTCCATTCTTTCTTTCTGTACCGCGTATCTTATCTCTTCTGATAGGGAGAGCATTCCGATCTGACGTGAACAGCCCGGAATAATCTTCTTGGATTTACAATGTTCTCGATGCGAATCGAGGGTTCGAGAACCACGCGCGCCGAAAGATAAAAAGACTGCAGAGCAGACGCCGGGCTATTCTATTTTGCTACACTCGCCGACGCACGTCACTTTGTTGACCGCTGCCTCGCCGCCTCTGTATTCTTTTCAGTTGTTAGGGGAGCACAAGTTCGCTCCAATAAACTTGTTTCTTTTCCAAAACACCTGCGTCGTCCTTGGCTTCGGGACAATATAACAAATAAAGGAATGTTTTGAGCACTTTGTTGCCCCGCAATCCCCAAGTAGAGCCCCTGAAGCAACATATTTTTCGCTCATCCTTACCTAAAATCAGGGCGAAAGATTTTCCCTAATAAGATCAAGCTCTAATGCTAAAATTTTAAACACGTTTTCCAGAAATGGCGGTTTTGTTGCTTCAAACTTGCTAGGTTAGAAAATTGTGCTGCCAGAACGATTGCATTTTCCCACTGTTTAACCGACTGGGTACAGTAAACGTCATCAATGCAACTCTGTGAAAATGTCGTATAAATTTTAAACAGTGATAAAAGCAAACAGACAAGCTTTGGTGTTTATTCCCTTTGGATGCCGTTAGCAACAACGTAGGGAAAAAGTGTAGCACTAAATATTACCACTTTTCTTATGAGCAGTAAGAATAACGAAATGATGGAAATATAAAAAAAAATCTGCCAACCGAATCGTCCAATTGTGGTGTTTCATCACCAGCTAGACAGCAATAACAAATTTAAACTACAAAAATGTTACCCGCATGTATACTGCTGTGATGATAAGTTCCAGAAATTCAATTTCTCAACCATTATTTTTTGTTAGGGAGGAAAACTGTAGGTGCCCGATTAAGCGGTGTTGGCCACTGCTTAACCAGCACTGCCCCTCGTAAATGTTGGAAACAGTAGGACAAATTGATTGGCATGAATGCAACCTAAGGCCAGTATTACACAGTGTAATATACAGAAGTAGACGCTCCAACAGAGTCAGAATAAGTATAAAAAAAAAACACAAGCAGTCACGGAAAGCATAACCTCCAGGTGCGCCCCAGCACAGATTTGAAGAAGAATGCAGTGGACAATTCAAATTAAAACTACCGATGCATGAATAGCGGAAGAAGTCAAGAAGTCCAGGTGTAAATATATATATATATACATATATATATACATATATATAGATATATAGGGAGCAGTTCAAGTTTTGAATATGGTAGAGAGCACAACAAAAGAAAACTTTGAACAAGGTAAAAGCACGATTGTTGCCAACGTTTCAGCAAAGAGACTTGCTTTCGTCAGGGAAATCTTTCGCCTGGCTGGCAGTCTTTATATAAGGGTAGGTCCCCAGGTGAGAGGGGAGCTGGAAAGAAGGAAGTGAAATTGAGAAAGCGGATTGTTTTGGGAGGATTTCGGGGGAGATATTGAAGGGCAAAGACGGTTGTATAGTTTGAGCCGCGAAGTAGGTCACAGGGAAGCCAGGCGGAGGTTGATATTCAGTAAATATTTGGAGAGAAAGGATGATAGGGTGTTTGTTGACCAGCCGCGGGGCATACGAAAAGGTTCTCAGAACCGCCGGAAGCAGACCAGGCGGTGAGGGTGGGGTCCTTATAAAAAGTATCTGCAAGCCTCAGGTGAAAAGAAAAGGTAGAGAAGGGGGAAATAACAGGTCAAGGAAAACAGAAAAAAAGAGAAAAAAGAAGAAAAAAACCAGGAGGGAACCCCACACACAAAAGAAAAAGCAATGACCCGGCAACTGAAATGGCACGTGTCACCCACGGCAACATTCCTGGAACAGGCCTGTTCTGAAACGCAAAAAAGAAAAGATAAAGTCAGAGTGACGTACACAAAGCCACGCGGAGTAAAAAAGAGACAAATAAAATAAATAAAATGAAATTCCCAAAGCAAAGGTTGGAGGGATGCGGGTGAGTATTAGGCTAGAAGCTAAGGAATGAAAAAAAATGAAATTAGGCGACGAGGTAAAGATCAAAGGGAGGGGTAATAGGGTTTGGATAAAGTATATGCAAGACAGTGCCTATTTCTGTATTCCCGATGGATATCGCAAGGATTCCCTAGGAGAGCTGAAGTTTTACTGAAGTATATACGACTTAAGGTCACCAAAATTCTGGCCTGGCTGGTTGAAATGCTGGGCTACAGCTATGGAGGATTTGCTAAGAATATATGCCCGGTGACCATTTAGACGTAGGCTCATAGGTTGACTCTTTTCGCCTATACACTGTTTGTGGCACATTCAGCATTCCACCCTATACACAAAGTTGGATGAAGTGCACGTAAAACTTGAATTAATCTAGTGGACAAAATTACTGGCTGTGCTTTTTACAATGCAGTTGGTCTGCAGGTGCCTGCATGTCTTGCATCTAGGGCGGGAGCACATGGCTATGACTGTCCAGGCACCACCGGACTGTTCGGCATAAAGCAGGCCGGTGTAGTTTGGCCGGTGATTTTCTGTCCGGCCGTTTTCCGGCAGCCAGGTTCGGCTCATGTCCAAATGTGGGCCTTTTGGCCGTATACGGCTGTACTCCCATGGCTGTCCAACGGCCAGTGTCCGTCGGCCAGTCGACCGGCTTACGCTCATACGGCCAGATTCCAGCCGTAGGGCTCCGGCCATTCCAAAGCCACCCGTGTACGGCCGAAGTACGGCCGCCGGAGGAGAGCCCAGATGCGGTCGTCGGACTCCAGCCGGACTACAGCTACCGGAAATACGGCCGTGCTACGGCCATTGGAGTTCAGCCACAGTTCGTTAACTGTACTGAGGCCGGTCTTTGCATGTCGCGCAAGCAGATGACTCATTCGCGAAGTGCAGAAGCAGCACAAACCCAGCATTTTGGGTCCAATGCAGCCACATCAAAGTGAGCTCGCGCGCAACCAGCAGCCGTCAAGCTTTCAGCGCAGCCTTGCTTAATTACCAGCCTCAGTTGACAGCAAAATTCATTTATTAAACAGTGCTCACAAATTGTCGTTCCTTTAATTGCTGTGCCTCTTTTACTGCCGAACAAAGAAAATATTCAGTTCTTTGTAGAGCTTGAATAGATGTATTGTCCAGGTCCTGATATCCTCTGTGGGGAGGCTTACCTGTAATAAACGGGGAAAGAGGAGGTGTGGGCGGGGGTGGGAGGCGGCGGATGGCGCATACTTCAGTGGGTTGAATTTCATAGAGATAAACTACGCCGCTTTTAGCCAATTTCTTTTAGGGTAATATTCCGGAACACTTTCATGCTATGACTACATAAACTATTTTTATAAAAGTTGCTTGACCAATTTTTATGTATATAAAACCGGCGTGAATGCCTTTACGAAGCGTTTTGGTTCTCAACAAAACACTCAGGAGCATTTAATATAACTCTTTCACAAAAACTATGCCCAGTTCTTGCCCATTTTTTTTGCAAAGACATTTTCTTCTCGATCAATTTTTCTGATGATCTTGCGCAGGGCTGATCCTAAGAAGGAGCGAACAGGTACTTTCATTTTCAATCAATTTAATGTTGTTTTCATGAGTTACGTCCACACCACTTAGTAGTCCAAAAGAACTTCATTTTTTCAAATGTCATACTACGTTCGAAAAATTCTAGACGCGTTGCGAATGACGCCCTGCTTGAGGTGGCTGCAGTTGTCCCCTCTGTGTTCACGCAAGGAAAGGCGTAAAATTATAGTTACATAATTTGTTTAAAACCAATAACATAGCAATGGTAGCATGCATACCGGAAACCTTGCATACTGCAGCGAATAGGGCAATAAATATTTTATTGGTCAAGGTTGAATGCATAGGTTCTCAATACGTCGGAGGCAAACTCTCGCCTCTGGAAGTTTATTTATTTATTTATTTATTTATGTATTTATTTTTATTCATTGATTTATTCATTGTTTTAATTATTTTTTTACTTATTTATTTGATGCCTGCTTGCCTTTGCATGCATTACAGAGGGGAGATACATAGCACTAAGCATTAAATATGAGACAAAAAACAAAATAATTCTACAAAGCGCGCTGAAACTCGTCAATATAAACAGTTAAAGCAATCATACGTGGAAGATAATTACACTGCAGTATTAATCTAAAATAAAATGAATCGCGCAAGGCGTCATGTTTAAAGGAAAATTAATAATTGGCTTTAAGCTAGCGGTCCCACTTTGCGATATGTAGAATGGCGCTTGGACATACTTCTGCTCTTCTATTAAAGTTTTCGAAAGATAGATAATACGAAAAAAGTTAAACTGTGGTTTCGTCTGTGATCTTTCACGTCCTGCCATTTCAGTTTACTTTTACTTTCTCTCATGCTAAGTTGAGCGTGCCAATTACCTAACACGAATCGCACTGATATATTCTGTATGTTTCCGAGCGTTTCTCTTTGGTGTAGGGATCCACGAAAACACATGCGTACTCAAAGACTGAGCGCACATGAGTGAAATACGGGTGTTCTTTTCAGTTAGATGGCGGTTTAGTGAAATTTCGTCTCAGAAAGCCAAAACCATATGCAGCCGTAACTTTTATGGTGTGAACCTGCCTATTTAAGCTCTAACCACTCCCTAAATAAACTTCTAGGTATTTATATTCCTCGGCCGTTGTCACAGCAGCATAATTTACGGTATACGTATTCAATTGGAATGAAGGTTTTCTTGTAAAGGTGCCGTTAACACACTGTTTACATCCAAAAACGTTTCTGAATCAGCACACCAGGATGTTATTAAATTCAAATAAAGCTGCAGGTATACGGAACCACGTTCATTTGCTATAGTCCGGTAAACTACACAGTACTTTTGGACAAAGCTATAGGGCCAACAGTAATAACAGTGCAAAAACCGATTCATTCAGTTCATAGGATGAAATGTACTACGCAGAAGGTGATATGGAACACCATCATTTGCTTTTTTGCAGTCCAAGAATATACGGTCAACCACTTTAAGGTTATCTATGGCAAGGTTATCTATTGCAGCAATCTGCGTTCAGCAAGAAAATCCTGACAAAATCCGTGTTTGCTAGGATGCTGGTGATTATGTTTAGCCAAATGAGCCATATCCCAAGAGTAGCTAAGCTCACCTTCAAACATCGGCACTAAATTAACAGCTAGGCTTCGTCAGTGACAAGGCTCTATTGTCATCGCAAATTTAAAATAATTTTTTTTTTCTAAATAGGCAGTCGTAAAATTCCATAACGTAACCTAGTGCAGGGCATGAAGTTGATCCTACCAATGCACGAGCGAGTCTCTTCTACGTTTATCACCAACAACATAGTGCAACATTGCTTGTCGCAGTTTAATTGTAAGCAGAATAACTTGCGCTTTTGCTCGCACTTGCCTTTGTTTGGTGGGGAGTCCTTGACATGGTGGCGGTTTAGCTCCTGCGTGGTGGCCGCTTGCTCGACGCCCTTGAAGGCTAGTTATTTTGGTGAACCATCTCCATCTCGGATCGGACATCTCTGCCGGGTCGATGTCTCCAATGCTCTCCATTTCTTGAGGGGGCGAATAGCCTCGAGCTGATGCGTTGACGAAGCCGGCGGAAGAGGCATGGTAGCAGCGATGACTGGCGAGGCTTAGCTCACCCGTCGGTGTGGCACAGTCTTCTTGTGGCAATAAATGGCATTTCGAAAGCCTAAAAGGTTCCCTGCTAATGTCCAGTGAGTCCTTGCACCTTGCTGTTCACCGAGAACACTCATTACTGTTTCACAAACGATGTTCGTTCATTTAAAACGTAGAAACATGGATCGGATGAAAAACGCGTCCCCGTCGTTCGGCTCCCTAACCGCTTTTTCTCCCCCAAAAAAAAACCGGTCGATCTTCTTCCAAACACGTCTGTGCATGAATTCTCGGCGCCCAGGCGCGTGCCGTTGTTCGGCTCTATGCCGTTTGCCGAAAAAATGACGTATAACTAGATACCTTACGTAGGCCGGTCTCCTCTTGAACACCGGTTGCCAAATATTCTGCGGCCATTTGCTTGCCGTAATTCGGCCGGTGACAGCTAACCGAATGAAAAACGTATATTCTGGGGCCGTACGTCGGCCGGTATCCTTCATAACACTGGTTGCCCGAAGAAAACGAATATTCTACCGCCGGACGCGCGGTTCACTGTTGAAACAACGAACGCACGGCAGCCGCGCTCCGGCCGGTCTCCTTTCGAACACCAACTGCCGCAAGAATACGCATATTCTGTGGCCGGTCGCTTGCCGTGCTTCGGCCGATTACCGCTTCCCAAAGAAAAAACAAATGCCCTAAGGCCGTACTTCGGCCGTTCTCTTTCTCAACATCGGTAGCCGTAAGAGAACTGAATATCTGGCAGCCGGTTAGCTGCCGTTGTGCGTCCGGACACGGTCGGACGGAAAAATACCGAAGCGCTGTTTGCCGAATGTTGGCCGTTCAACGCATGATCAGTGGCTGCCAGAACCTGGATGCTGCCGGACATGCCGGAAAGCGGCAATAGACGGGCCGGTCTTGGGGCACACTTTCTGTGCCGCCTGGGGTATCTAAGAAGTTCACTTCTCTTTCAGAATACTGGTAGGAGAACTTAATAGTCGGATGCGAAATATTGAGATGAGATATTAACGTTTCTAGAGTCGCGCGACCGTGTTCCCAAATCATGAAGATGTCGTCTATATAGCGGAGGTAAACCTGAGGTTTATGAAGAATATAGCTTAATAGAGTGGCTTCAAGTTGCCCCATGAAAATGTTGGCATAGGTCAGCGCGAATGGAGTACCCATGCTGGTTCCAAAAACTTGCAAAAAGTAAGAAGAGTCGAATTCAAAATAATTGAGAGTTAAAACTAGTTTCAACAAGGTGATGTTCACTGCTGGCGCGTGTTGGTGCGGGTTCTCTGATAGAGCTTTTGAAAAAACTTCAATTTCTTCGAAAAAAGGATGTTTTATAAACTGCGGCAACGTCCAGAGTAACAAGGAGGGTTGCACTGGGTAGGCGCCCACCCTGAATTATCTCTTTTAATGTGCGGGGCAAGTGGGGGGTGTCCTAAACGAATGAAGGAAGAAGAGTAGAAATGCCAGATGGGTTGATTCAGAAACAGAGATAATGCTTCTGTAGGTGTATTCTTATTCGAAACTATTGCTCTGCCAGGAATGTCGGCTGTGAACCATAATTCTACGGGGACCTTGTGGACGTTTGGGAGGAGGTAAAAACGGCCTGCATGCTTATTATTCGGTTTGATGAAATTGAATTCAGTGGTTGTTATCAATTCTCTAGATCGCAGATCTGTGTGGCTCTGAAGGATTTTTAGGCTCTATTTCTGGCTTGGATCGCTATCTAAGGGCTTTTCTTGCTTTCTTTTTGTCTCTTTTTTCTTTTTTCCTTGACCTGTTATTTCCCCCTTCTCTACCTTTTCTTTTCACCTGAGGCTTCCTGATAGTTTCTCATAAGGACCCCACTCTCACCGCCTGGTCAGCTTCCGGCGGTTCTGAGAACCTTTCCGTATGCCCCGCGGCGGGTCAACAAACACCTTCTCATCCTTTCTCCCCAAAAATTCACCGAATATCAACCCCCGGCTGACTTTTCTGTGACCTACTTCGCGGCTCAAACTATACAACCTTCTTTGCCCTTCAATAGCTCCCCCGACGTACTCCCAAACCAATCCGCTTTCTCAATTTCACTTCCTTCTTTCCTTCTCCCCTCTCACCTGTGGACCTACCCCTTATAAAGCGTGCCAGCCACGTGAGAGATTGCCCTGACGAAAGCAAGTCTCTTTGCTGAAACGTTGGCAACAATCGTGCTTTTACCTTGTTCAAAGTTTTTTTTCCTATATATATGTGTGTGTATATATATATATATATTTATATATATATATATATATATATATATATATATATATATATATATATATATATATATATATATATCAAAGTTGCAGTCCTTATTGCCAGTTCTGTTTGGCGTTTTAACAGTGTTTTATAGTGCAGAATGAGGTATGCTTGCCTTTTTATGCAGGGATAAATAATTGAGAATTAGAGTCGAGAAAAAATGCGCCGTTTATTTGGAAGCGGGAACCGAACCCACAAACTCCGCATAACGCGTGCGGTGCTCTACCATTGAGCTAGTTACCCGGCGACTCCTCTCTCGACTTTACCGTGGGGTTTTCAATTTACGACTGCTCAGAGCCCGTTCAACTAGCGCCCCCATCGACCACCGCGGGAAGACGTAGAACGTCTTTTTCCCTGTGGCCGCACGTAAGACGTGGCCGGAAGTCGGAGATAGCAATAGCATTTCAGACTGCTGAAGCCAGAACCCTCGTAATGCATTTTGTAGAACAGAGACGTACGGGACGAGGGATTCCGTAAGACATATATCAAAGTTGCAGTCCTTATTGCCAGTGCTGTTTGGCGTTTTCGGCACTATAAAACACTGTTAAGGGGTGTAAAGAGACGGACATAAGATGGCGGAACAGGCATAGATAATCGATTCGGTCAAACTGCAAGGCCGCATGCATGCAGGGCCCCCCAGTCGACGCTGTGCATGGTACTCATACCCGCCGGGTGGGTAGTGTTCCCGGCAAAGTCCTTTTTAATAGCAAATATAAATTTCAGCTGTAGCAAACCGTTGCATTCAAAGTGCAACCTAGGTAGCTCCCCGCACCATACTCGGAATGTCGTGTCCCATTTTCGGTTTTATTTTACTCCTGGAATAAGCCAACAGCAGCTCTCGTCTTGACGCCACTTCGACGAAACCGAGTGGAGTAGCAAAGCTTTGCCGCCCGGCCAACGAGCCGCGGGACAAGTACAACTAGGATTTCGTTTCATTTGCGACGCCTTCTTCGGCCGTTTTTCTGTCTGCGGTGTGGCGGTCATAATTTATGCACTCTGCGTCGGCGGGTCGGCGGGAGCGGTCACAGCTGTCACTGGTCACTGGTGAGACGGGTGATGGTTGCCGAACTGGCGGGAGTGGGGGGAGCGGCGTTCTATCACGTTTGTTTTGCTTGACTTAGTCCATAAAACGGGGTTTCCTTTTTTCTTTCTTGCTATCTTTTTTGTGTTGTATGCACCTTCCCTGTTCCGCACTCATCCCTCCACCGCCCGCAAGGCCCCGATACTTCGCCTAAGCCGCATCATTGCTACATGCATTCAACCTCGACAAATATTCGCCTTTTGTATTTAAACGCACACGATGGCGATTTGAAGTTAGTATGATGGCTGATCGCACATTACAACTTGCTAGCATTCCACTAGGTTGCATGCTTGGATGGAGTTGGTGTCATGGTAAGAGTTACAGAAAACTTCGTTTACTTCAGAACGACATTGCACTTAAGCTAGCAACGTTCACATGCGGTGCAAGCATATTTGACTACAGGTGGTTGATAGAATTCACGAATATATTTTGATCGACCACTTAAAGAGCTATCTTCAGGTGAGCATCGAATACCTTCATAACAAGCACCAACGCGCCTTTCTGACATAATACAGACCTTGAAAAGCTGGTGCATGAATTGACCTTTCTAAACATTCACGAATGACAGTGAGTATGCATACAGCCATTACCATGCCTGGATTTTGTGTATTTCAAAAAACAATTGATGTTGTTACCAGCACCAAATGGCTATGTTGGCATCGGCTCTTCTATACATGATTGTAGGGCTCGCTTAGGGAGGCTTCCACCTCCACAGATTTCTCACTCTTCCCCTAATACTTGCCGTAAATACGGTGACCCATGCTACCTGTCCAGAGTGATAAGTAAACTACCAAGGCGAATATAAGTGATATATATTACATTTTACAAGTGCTGCGCCAGATCCGTGGCCCGCCAGCCCGGGAAAGAGCGCCGGGGATTAGAAGACATGACATGAAGGGTTCAACGTCTCAATAACCTGCCAAAGACACCACGAGTTCCAAGCGCGCAGAAGGTGTTACATGCTTGAAGCGCTCGAATGAAGAGCAGATTTTAGAAGTCCGTCGAGAGAAGGTCGCGAGAGGTCGAAGTGAACTTATCATGTCGGAAGTGTCTTGCATGAAGTGCCACTTGTCTGGCGTTTAAAAAACTTTTCCAGTCGTTTTCCTACGCCAGGTGCCGGTGATTCTCGGGATACAAAAACAAGTACATAAAATGTATAACAATAAAAAACTGCCAGTCATACGTAAACCATTTACGGAGTTTAGTTGGGGCACGTTACTCTACGAGTGGGTAAATTGCGAAGGCGAGATGTCACAAGCCATCCTCCAAAACCAGGGGGAACCTTACCAATCACCGTATTTATCGTATTACTCACCATCCGCAATGAAAGTACAGTTTATGAACGGAATATGTATTGTTTTTGCATTGAAATAGAACAAGGTACTGACAGGAGATGTGCAAAATGTTTATGGTACTCATACCCGCTGGGTGGGTAGTGTTTCTGGCAAAGTCCTTTTTAATAGCAAATATAAATTTCAGCTGTAGCAAACCGTTGCATTCAAAGTGCAACCTAGGTAGCTCCCCTTCATTGTCAACTGCAAGAAACCAAAAACCGAGGTAACGCCATCAAAAAGCTAAAAACCGAATTCAGGCCAGTACGACCAAACGTGAGTGCAGGAATTTTTTTGCAGTTCCGTGATTGAAACTACCTCGGTGGTCACCCGCTCAAGCTATTAAGAGAAATGAAGTTAAGCTTAGCAGCAGCATCCTGCAGAACGCTTGCTTTTCAGAGTTTTACTGGTTTCGGGTGTTTACAGTGGCGCTGTCGTAGTGCGAGTCTTGTCGTAAATCTGTTGAATGTCGTGTGTCATGCAGGGGTGGGCGCAGGCTAGGTTCGGAGAAATTGGTAACTAGACCCACCGATAGATGGCGCAGTGGTTCAGCAACGATGGCTTCCTCTCCCCGTTGCTAGCCTGCGAAGCATCTCATGCTCGCTCTTTCCTCCCTTGGGGCTCCGTCCTTTCATCCCTTGTTGTTGTCCGCCATCCGCACTCTACTGCGCATGCGCGTCTCTTCAGCGCCATCAGCGTTTGGCCTGACGTCAACGCAGTCCACTACAAATAAAAGAAAGTGTTAGGTGGCACCCCGTTTCGAACCCATGATTCTGGCAGCAACGGGAGGTACGTGGCGCTCTTTCCACTGCGTACAAACCGAGACGGGAGAATGTGCTACGAACGCGCCTTATGTCCTTCATTCATTGAAACTACGTGAAGAAGCTACTGATGCAACGAAGACACGCGAAGCTGAACGTAAACGGAAAGGAGGAACTGAAAACTTCAGACGAGGATGTTTAATTTCCAGCAGGAAAACTATTGTGGGAAGCGCCACGCACCTTGCAGCTCGACCAGAGATGAGGACGAAGAGGGCGGGCAGCGGGGTAGGAGCGTGAGCACGCAATAAAAAATGACGAGAACCAAGTGTTCGGTCAGGTATCTCGGGTGTCGGACTCCTCACTGTCTCTGCATTTCTCTGTCTCTACATTCGGGTTCACAGTACGTTTCTATTCGGGCTCCAAAAAATGAAACAACATACGGCAACACAAACGAACCTTAACGGAACCCCCATGAAGCTTTGCATCCTTCTCATGACTCCCGGCGGAAAGATGGTATAATTTTTTTAGATGCGAAGCTTCTCATGGTCGGGGCGGTGTCCCTCCCTCTCTTGTTGTTGTCCGGCGTCTGCACTCTACTGCGCATGCGCGTGTCTTCGGCCCCGTCACCGTTTGAGCTGACATCAGAGAAGTTCACAATAAAAAGAAATAGGTAGGCGGCACCAGGTTTCCATACCACGAATCTCTGTCCTCAACGGGAGGTACGGGGCGCTCTTCCCACTGCGCTAGAAACCAAGATGGGAGCAAATGCTACGAACGCGCCTTATGTCCTTCAATCATTCAAACTACGTCAAGAAGCTACTGATACAACAAAGGCACGCGAAGCTGAATGTCAACGGAAACGACGAACTGAAATCGTTAGAGACGGATGTTGAATTTCCCGTGCAAAAGCTTTGGCGGGATTAGCCAAGCGCCTTGCAGCTCAAACAGAGAATAGGATGACGAGGGCGGGCAGCGGGCTAAGATCGTGAACCCGCAATAAAGAAAGACGAGAACCAGGAGGTGCTCGATCAGGCAACGCGGGTGTCGGTCTGTACATTTCTCTCGCTGTTTCTACATCTCTCGCTGTCTCTACTTTGTCTACATTTCTCTACATTTCTCTATCTCTACATGTGTATTTCCATTACGTTCCCATTTGTGCTCCGATAAATGAAACAACATAACGGACCACAATGAAACCTACACGTAACCGACACGATGCTTCGCATCCTCCTCATCATTCGGCACCGAAAGATTGTGTAAGTTGTTTCTTTCCACAGCACGTCCTTCCGATCCCTTTGTTTTTTGTTCCCTCGACGAGTCGACTTACCGGTGGCATGGTGTGTATCTATGAAGAAGTTCGAGGAACAACAATGAAACTATTGCGAGCTTCTGAGAGAATGATGCTAAATTCGTAAGTTTCAACTCTGAGTCAGCGATACTCACAAGAAACGTTTTGCGAGAGAGTTAATCTGTCGCGATCTGTTGATCGGGGGCTGGAGATCCAGCACCAGAAGAGGAAAATGTTAGTGACGCAGGAGGGTCAGAGAAGAACCCAGCAAAGGGAAGACGCAGCGAATGCAGGAAAATGCCGCTGGTGGGAGACAGGAAAATTCCTCTGGATGTGCTGGGGGCTGGTCAAATGGACGTGGGTGTGACTGAATTGTTCATTTGCAAGTCGCGTAGAATAGTTAGAGAAGGTCGAACTGCGATTCCGTGTTCGTTTTGTTAGAAAGTTGGAAACACTATCCAAATATAATTTACCCCTTACCATGTTCACTGAAACGAAAGAAAACAAAGGATGGTCGGTAGAAACAGGAACACAATATTGCTTGTTTTTTGGACATTGATTTATAGCTCTAATGCTGTTAAGATCTAGCAAAATTGTGTAAAACTGTATAGCCAATTCAGGCCCCGCAGATGATGGTATGTTTGAAGAAAGATTAGGATAGAACCATAACTTCATGATAATGTAATGGTTAGCGCTCAGTACTTCTATTTTGCTTTTGGCAGATTGTGTAACAATAGATTAGGGAAATGTATTATCTGCTTTTCACCATCAAGTGTACAAACCTAGGGCGTAGACCCGCAACTTAGGGATGCTTCGGCGTAAAAGTCGCGCATCTTACTTCACATCCACGTGCTGCTGTGCTTGTTTTCGCGATAAATTATCAACGCTCAGGTGCTGTCTTTTTTTTTGTCAAAATGATTCACCTCGAGGGTATAGAGGGAGGCATTTGCAGGCCTTTCAAAAAATTAGGTCAGCAAAAAAAAAAAAAATTTAGCTTGAGAAACAGATGTTCTAAACGTGCGCCTATTAGCTCTACGTAACTGGAAAAGTTCACTCGGCTTTCTGGAGTTAGTCGTTTTCCTCTTCACCTGCTAGAGAGCAACTATAAACTTTAAACTACAAAATGTTACCCGGATGTTAACTGCTTTGCTGATAAGTTAAAAATATACACTTTCTCAACTATTGTTTTTGGTTTGTAAGGAATGCTGTACGTACCCAAATAAGTGGTGTTTGGCACTGCTTGACCAGCACATCCAACACGTGTCCCAGTTGAGTACACTACATAACCAGTTTCATGAAACACGAAACGCCTTGCGAAAAGAAGTCTCTGCGTGATAGCAACAAGTCGCACACTTCCTACAATCCTACTTTTTCAATTCATAGGGGTTGGCAGTCAAGAATGCATCGAAAAGCAAAGAAGAATGCGGCACGTCTTTGGAAAAGACGGAGAATTTTGAAACACTGAAATAGAGTTGTGAGAAAATGGCCGCCTCGTGTGATCCCAACACTCTACTTGCAGAATACGTGTCCTGTGCGATAACCACTACGAAGCCGGCGGGGCTGTTTCTCCTCCACTTTCCCGAGTATTTATATTAAGATGTTTTGTCTTTGCATTTGGAGGTGGTAGCCATCGCCACTCGGACTACCCGGGGTGATAGGGACCTTCTTTTAGCCACCGGGCAGTGACTCGAACTTCTACGACATGTCGGAAGTGGTCGACCAGTGCTGAACGCTCTTAGGCTACCTGTGGCACAAAGACTGCCAGAACAGAGGCCCTCGCTATGCATGTAGTGAATCAGAATGTGAAATGAGGAGCTAGTTCAAATATAGACAGAAGATTAGGGTTGGCAGCCAAGCATGGTTCGAAAGCAAAAAAAGATAGAGTTCGGTCATTGAAACAGAAGAATTTTGAAAGACGGAAAAAAAGTGGCGAAATAACGCCTGCCGGGTGGGATCCGAACCCACGACCTCCAGAATACCGGTCTGGTGTGATGATCCCTATTCTACCGGTGGTGCTATTTCCCCTCCACTTTCTGGTGTATTTATATTAAGTTATTTTTTCCCTGCTCATAGAGGTGGTAGACATTGCCACTAAGACTATTCGGAGTAAAGGGAACTTTTTTTTGACCCACGGAATGTGACTCGAATTTATACGGCTTGTCTAGAGTGGTTGACCAGCGTTGACCTCTCTTGAGCTACTTCTCACAAAAAGGATGCCAGAACAGAGGCCCTCGCAATGCATCTAGTGAATCAGAATGTGAATTGAGGGGCTCATTGAATTTATCTATTATTTCTATATTTATTCAAAACAAAGACCGAAGATAAAGTTTGGCAGTCAAGAATGCCTCGGAAAGCAACGGAGAGAATGGGACAGGTCATCGAAACCAGTGAAGAATTTGAGAGACAGAGATTAAGTTGAGCGTAAATGCCCACCAATTAGTATTTGAACCCAAGACCCCTAAAATACGCGGCTGTTGCGATAACCCGGCGGTGACCCCACCTGGTGGGGATTATGGTCCAGTTTCTTTACGACGCTGAAGAAAGTCTGTAAAAAGTTTGCAAACGACGAATCGTCTTTACTAGAGGGTGTTCGCCCTCAACTGCTCTGCTTGATGCGTTTGCAAGGACTAAAACAGACATGGTCAGAGTGACAAGTTATATATATTGCCAATAAAGAATCAAACCCTCGATCAGTGAGAGGTTAAAGGAGATGTTTAATTTGTTCCAGCTGCTGGCCCCAAAGCGAGAGATGCCTGCCTTCATGGCACACTTTTTTAACCTCCTTGTTTATTATTTGCGTGAATGTTAAATGACAAGAAGCTTCAATCATCCATTTTTTTGAAATTGAAGGTGAGTTCGTAACCTTGAAAACTAGCAGCGCTGGCTTTACTCCACATTTTTAGAGAAATCAACGAGATATCGCCACCAAGGCTGACAATCCAGGCGACTCTTTACGTGCTTCAGCTGGCATCTTGTCGGCATATGAAATATTTAGGAGACAGGAAAACACCACTTGCGTTTCAGATGTGCAGGTCGATGACGTCACTCCATCATTTGTGACTGCGTAATGTATGTCTAGGACGGAAAATGCATTTGTACTGGCTGAAGAAACGCCTCAATAGATTTCGCTCAAACAGCAGTTGTGAGTATTATTCCGCACCCAAACACAATACTTCTGTTTGAAGCGCAAGTTCCACTCCCAGGGATGCAACCATAAACGTCCATACGTCAATTAGGTATTGTCATGACCATTTCCAGGTAAGAGGGGCGTTTCACCCGTTGCGAGGTCAGTTGTGCAATGTCGAGAGTATTGGGCACGGGTGCATGAGGCAGCACCGCATCCATCGTCCTGTTAAGCTGTAACGTGCACATGGTGAACAGTAAAAAAAAGGTTCGAAATTTACACGCAGTGTTTTTTTTCTGTGAGCATCACACAACACGTTATGGCATATTTTTTGCTGGATTATACATAAATGGCTACACAAGTTTGTGTCATTCCAGCACTCGGTGAGTGAATCAATGTTTGGGTGCTATGCTGCTTGACTGTTGTCGGTGTTACCAGCAGAATATCCTGCTTATTTGAGGAATGTTGCAAATCTGCATCTGGTATGAGAACCTGCGGAAGTCTTTGTTGCAATACAATGCCCTAATTTAGTAAATCTGCAATTCCAGTTGTCTGTCAAGACTGGAGGGCTTTTATTTCGGCATGTTGCCTAAACTCGTCTGTTTTTTCGTTCACCCACTAGTTTTCAGAATTTTAGCATCAAACGGGCAGCACACCAGCCGGCTTAGTAACAAGCCACAGCCTCTGGTTCAACCAGCCGGAAAAATCTGGCTGCCTTAACTACTACTCTTTTGCGGCACTATCGTTGACCATAGTCATTTAGGAAGAGATGGCTTCCGAAGAGGAGGTGATTAGTTCTTCTTATGCACCGTGTCTAGTATCTCACTATATCAAAAATTGAAATGTTACAGTCGAGCTGTTTTTTTTGTTTACTGGAAATTTGTTTTCAAGTGCATCACTTGAGAAACACCTTGTGAAGAAACGCGCTGCAGAAGGGTACGTGAGCAATCAAATCACGCAGCTTAGAATCACATTGCCATAGGCAGGGCTTGTCTGAGATATGGTATACCACAATCGAATAATGGGAAATATTATTTAAAAAGGACTTGGCGTGTACACCTCGCTTGAGACAGGTATGTGGGTTACGGCATTTACGGCCGGATTTAGGTGGAGGGTGAAAAAGTGTACACTGCGCAAACAGTTCAAGAGATTTCCAGGTCCTGCATTATGGCAGGCTGTCGCGTTCAGGCATCTCATGAAGGTATTCCAGGCTCGCGTAAAGATAAGAGGGTAACTAGATAAAGAAAATATTTCTGGGAATTCTTCAAAAGACCTGTCAGTTGAATCCGCTGTCTTGCATGCCGACGACGCCAGCTTAAGCGATATGTCGTTCAGAGCAAAACAAAGTATTCTCTAAATCTTACACCTACAGCAACGTCAGGCATGTACACAGCCTAGTGGAATGCTTGTAATTCGTAGCGCGCTTTCAGCCATCAAGGTAATTTTAAAACGAGTTCGTATGCGTTGCAAAACAAAAGAGCTAACATTGTTCAAGATTTAATTTCTGTAAAGTCAAAGGGATCACTTGTTACCTTGGGAAAAATAATAGTATACATTAGGGCAGCTATATTCCTCCACCCCCATACATCTGTTTTGGTAAACTAGGCCTCCCTTCATTAAAAACAGGGTACGAGAAAAAGCGTACTGCACATTTGTTGGTAGAGATAAAAGTATGTCGAAATTTGGATGCCTCAGTCGAGAATGCCACCATTCAAAGGCCAATCCAGCAACAAGCGGATATCAGAATTCGTGTTCTCCTTTTTGTCTCAGCCGTATCTCCAGTGACTTTATGCCATTCAGTTATTCATGTAATAAACAGCTTTTATGTTTGGCCTCCGCCTCCTCGCCGTCGGAAGGAAAGAACTCTGCGCACAGCAAGAGAAACCAGCTACGCTACCACTACTCGGCTCGCCCTCGGTGCCCGGCTGAAGCCCTGGTCGGAACCAATCCATAACAATACAATACAGTCGTCGCACTGCTATGATGCTAAGGAAACGTGGCACCATAAATCCAAGCTAAATTCGAAAGCAAATCGTCAAAGTAATATCTGCACATAACGAAACCGTACGTCAGAACTGTGCGTGGGGATGTTCAGGGCAACTGCACACGACGTTGACACAACGGCGTGCGCACCCAGCTCAGCCTTTCCGACAGCCTGCGGCCCGCTGCGGGGATATTGTTCTACCTCTGACTTTGGAGGAACGACGTTCTGCAGAAGGCGGGCTAATTGGCACCCTATAGAAGTAGTGGCATGTGGCTTTTTTAATAGCTTCAGCCCTAACCCGTTGGCACCAGAAACAGTCAAACCCTAGGTGTGGAACGTCTACAGAAGGAACGACGTTCCTTCTGCCGTTTTTTCATCAACGTAAATAGTTACCGTTACAGTTTTACAAACTCTAATGAAACGGTGGCGTTTCTCTGTTACTCCCAAGAGGAACTAGTTTCAGCAACGCCGCTCCTGGGAACGCTGTTTCGTACAAGACTGTGTCGCATCCACCCCACTACCCTTGTTTGGAAAGCATCGTGATGTATTGAACGAATGTAGAAACAGCAACATTGGTGAAATAAAAGCATTGTATTAATAAGATTTTATACCGAGCTAAGCATGGCATTGCGAAAAAAATACCGACGGCTATATCAGCGGTGTTCCGGGTCGTTTTGGTTATTTTTTGGCGTATTACAAGCGAATGGAAATTTGTTGTCCCAAAGCGCATGTATATATACACACAAGCAGCTATTTGCTATTGAGCGAAACATTTCTTATCACAGGCCTTACAATGTTTGAAGGCAAAGACAATATGATACTTACAAAACCCTATTTACTTCTACAATGCAATTCTGTCTCCTTCGGCTGTTCCGTTCTTCCGATATGATGCGGACGAGTGCTGCGATAAAAATTCCCGACAGAAATCGCTCGCTGCCACGCATGACGATGATGAGTTTGATGATGCCCTGTCCCAACACAACGATAGCTTCAAATGCGACGAAGCGGCGAAGGTCTTGGAACCACGTCGGGCGGGAGGGTGGGCGATACATCTTTGGCTTGTCTGGCCACAGCTCTTCTCGGCTGTGCTTTACTCGGGTATCTAGGGTAGGGGACTCCAGGCGTAGGACATCATCGTTTTCTGGACTCGGCTTGGTTGGGACACCACGGTGCGTCTTTGTTATCCTTGGCAGCGGCGTCCACGACGCTGCGACGACGCTGCGATGCGATGCGATACACCACCAAGTGTAACATGGTGGCCATGAGGCTAACCATGTTGACATGAAGCGATCTATTTACTTAATGTGATGAACTATTTACATGCTGCCATAACTGAGCGTAGATTACTGCGCACTGCACACAGCTGCATCTTTAACGTCATCATTGTAGGTTGTGGGCCTTGGCGCCACGGGGATATATATATATATATACATATATATATTGCTTGGCAGCTGAACAGTATATTAAATCAGAATCACCACGAAAAACAAAATATTATTACGACATTTCGGCTGGGGTCTAGTGTTTTTCAAGTGGAGAGTGAGGGTCGAGTACAGGACACATGATTTCTCAAAGGTACAAAAAGAGAGTACAGCAAGCGACAAGTGGGAAGCTGAAATATAGTCAGGATTGTGCGCGCACGAAATCCATCTCAATATATAACGCGGCGAAAATCATAAGCAACGCACTCCCGAACTGTGTTTTTTTCAGCTGCCGGCCAACCACGCCAAGTAAAAATAACAAAACTACACAAATAAAGAAGGGGTTTTGTGCATCTCACTCCAAAGGAACGAAAAAAACCTGCGTCAAAAGGCGAAAGTGCGGAATCTGTAATGAGACCTACTAACAATGCGGAATGCAAAAAGGAAGCTTTGGCTCAGACAGAGGTCGAAATAAAACTAAAGTGTGAGGACGGGTTAGTTGGTTCATACTGGTAGAAGAAACAGTACAAAGAAACGGCCCAGAAGCGGAGAAAAAGACAAACACGAGCGCTGATTATAAATTGACATTAAACTTCAACAGCCCAGGCGCCCTGAGAGGCCAGGGGCCGCGTCCTCAAAAGCAAAATGTCACCGCTTCCCGAAGAGACCAGATAATAGCCACAAATGGCTATTCCACAGCGCGAGTTTTGTGTACAAAGCGGACAATGACAACCCCTCGACGGGCGCCGACGCCGCAGGGGTGCGGGAGCCACCCAAGAAGGGAAGAGCACAGGTTAGACGAGTGCCTTGAGGAATGACATAAGACAGCAAGTAAACACAGAAACAGCGAACAAATCAAATGCAGTTGAACGAGCCCCTGGGGCTTGACATTAGATAGATATATAGAACGAATGTGTAGCTTACATTTTTTATTCGTGCAAGTACCAAGGTATTGTACACAATGGATAAAAGAAAACAAAAATGCGGCGCACGTACGGCAACAATTTTTCAGTGACCCAAGAAGCAAATGACATTGCGTAGCCGGTCATCAATCGCAGTATGAATTCGCACACAGCCTAATTTTAGGAAAGTGACGAACGAGAGAACAAAGAATACCACCGTACAAAACGCAGGACATGGGGAACCATATTAGTGAACAGAAAAAGGTTACAAAATGATATTTCGTACGTACAAGCAATGAAACATTCGGAAAAAATAAATTGTTTATAACTGTACACCGAATAGGGCTTGGAAAGTGGAAGAATGCGATACAGTAGGATTTCGTTCATATTAACCATTAAGACATACGGAAAGTAACCGGTTGACAATGATGAACTATCCGGGGCTTGAGAAGTGGTAGCATGTCATACGTGCCGCTAGACTGACTATGTTTGAAGGCACGACAGCCATCCCGGAGTCTCTTTGATACCCCTTGTGGGAATGTTATAGTTTTGGATCAGATATTATTCGCAGGCATCACTGTCATAATGGGTTTTAAATCCTGATTATAGCACCGTTGCCGTAATTGGTCGAATGGGTGTTTCAAAGAGTTGATGTGTTTTGAAAGGTTGAGATAAGGTTGTGTTTGTGCACCGGATCTGTGATTATTGAATACAGTTCTAAAAAAAATTTGAGTCTGTCCAATATATGCGCACCACAAGTACCACAGTGTAGGAGGTAAACTACATTTGAAATATCACAACTAAATATACCCCTGATCTGCATCAAAAAGTTCGATTCCCGGCATTGGACCCTGGTTGGTCTTAGCGGAGACAGAATGCACTGGGGTGGAAGCTGTGAAACCAACTACTGTGATCGAGATATAACAATATTTTTGCTGTTCAGTGCCCGGCGATACACCAAGCATGGTGAGTCTAGGATGACTTGCTTCATTCTTTCACTCCGGAACAAGATGTTGTGGTGTCTCAGAATATTATTGATGTAAGGGCCACATGCCAATTATGTGAAAATCAGGTTAGTTTGAGACCTTGAAGTGGAGGTTTTATTACCTTTAATAAGACTAAAAGGCTCTTGTTGTGATGCCTTCCTGGTTGAATCTTCAATGAGTGGTAGTGGGGATTTTTGTCGCACGATTACAATGCGGAGCTGATCACAATTTGAAGCAAAGTAATTTTGGTTAGAGCGAATTCTGCGGAAGCGTAGGGTGAAGCTGAATGGAATGGCCATTTTAAAGTGCCTCACATAGCTGCTGTGAAAATTTGAAACTGGGAAAAAACAGTGCAAAGTGGCCACGGCTAAAGAAAGAAGGTCCCCTTACGCCCGAGTAGTCGTAGTGCACTGAGTAACACCCCCAGTGCAGGAAAGACTTACGTTAATATAAATACCCAAGACAGTCGAGGGGAGCACAGCCCCGCCATTATTGTAGTGGTCATCGCATTATTCGCGTATTCTGGATTTCGCGGGTTCGGATCCCCTTCGGCGGGCGTGTTTTTTTCCACTTTCAGAAGAGAGCCCCGCTTGATGCGGGCTCTTCTCGAGATCTCCTCGAGGAATGGTACTTAGATGTCTCTTGTAACTTAGCTGTAAATAGTGCGATAAGGTGTACAGTTTGTGGAGTAGACCATCGTCAGCTATGCGCCTTCGACCAACGAGCCACCTTCATCTTCAACATCGTCAACATCGACCGATCTCATCCCTCCTCGTAATTTCAACTGTGGCCGTGACCAGGATGGATCGAGAGGCTTCCGGCGGACGACGGAGAGGCTACGCTACGGCTGGGGCGACATTCTAGTGTGAAGCCCCAGGGAGCAGAAGCTCCAGACTGCAGCGACGAGGACGACGCCCAGGACGGGATAGGGGTGTACTCTGTGAGGCAGCACCCGGGTCGAGCAATGGCAGGCGTTCGAGCGCTGGAGTGAACTAGAGTCGTCGGCGAGGTGACGACTAGGACCACCGGCCGATGAATCGGGTTTTTGACCATAGGGAGGTGCATCGACGACGTAGCGTCAGTACGGACGGCTAGGTGGGCCCTCAAGGTGGGCCCTGATTTGTTTTCTCCGGGTTCACCATGGCCACTACGTTAATAGAAGGTCGGGGTCTGATAAGAGCCGGATGGCTATGACTTGGCAGATTGAAGAGCTTCGAGCTAAGCTGGCTCTTTGGTATGCCCACTATGCGCAGAAAAGGCGAGGCTAGCGGGTAGTCGGGGCATTGGCGGTCTTTCCGGTTGGTCAGGTGAGGAGCTGAGTGCTCAACTGGCGGTCGGAAGGGCCGAAATCGCTTTGGAAAAAGTGAAGTTTTGTCGGATGGTCGACTCACAGAGGATAGCCGAGAGCCTACACAGGTATTGACCTTGTTCGCTCCATCGTGGGCGTTTCGAGCGCCTCAAAGTAGGGAGTGCCAGGTCGGAGCAACACAAGTAGAAGCTCGGGAGCTTAAGGAGCCGGAGAAGGTAGGTGATGTAGGTTGAGGCTGCTCCGGCTGTTGAGAATCTATCTAGCGCTCTCAATGCTGTGTTGGTGAGCAATGAGCGGTTTTCAGTTGATGTGGAAGCCAGTGCAGTTGTCCATCATCTGCCTAGCGTGCTCGTTGTGACGAAAGAGGTCGTAACCTCTCGAAAGATAGCGGCCTTAACATTTATCGTCACTCCTGTGGACGCGGATGCTGAGCCGCTCTCCGTTGGTCATGCAGTACAGTCGTGTTTTGTGCATACCGCTACTCCATGCGCCGGCATAGTGCAAAGCGTGGAGCGCGAAGAAGCGGTAGGAGAGGGACTGCAGCCAGGACTGGCGGAGAACAAGTGTGAGGGAAACGGCGCAGAGGTTCCTAGGGGAATGGAAGCGAACCACGGAACACACAATAGCTGTGTGCCGCGGGGTAGCGAAGCATTCCAGAGTGAGGTCGGTTCCGACCAAACGGAGGCGGTGCATGTCGCATGCACTGAGACTGACCTGCAAATTGTCACCCGGGGCTGGGGAACACACGGAAGGTCCACGCGCAGCGACGCAATTTGCCCCTATTTCAGCGTTGACAAGGCAGAGAAAGCATAAGCCGGGGCAAGGTGTCGAGTCACAGGTGCGGCCCCGGCGTACATGTTTCCATGGGGTGGGCTGTTAAATTTCTCCCTTGAGCAAAGAAAACTGCAAGCCACACGATGCACTGTATAGCGTTAGCTGGACGTGCATGTTGTTCGATAAGTTGCCGTGCGATTGTCGCTGTATTCCGCCGTGGAAGAAGCGGGCACGGTTACGGAATCTTGCGGTGAAACCCTCGGACGGCCAGCTAGTACGCTTTGCACACATTAATATGTGAAAAATATTTTTTTGTTCTGGTATGTTATAGTCACGTAAGGTGAATGGTTAGTGTCAGGGTGGCTTGTATTTGCGTCTCTTTTGTCGTTGTGTCAAGCCTTCTTCTTCAATTTCGGTGGTTGTTTTTGGAGTCTCATTCGTAGCCTTATATCCGTATTTGAGTGAAAGGGGATGTGTGTAGTCTACTGAGACGAGAAAGTTGAGGCTAGTTATTAAGCATGTGTGTTTGGAGTATCCAGACTTTGTTATGCGCGCTGTAGCTGAGCTCTCGCGTGTTTGGTTATGGGTTCCCATACGCAGTTGGGTAGCGCTCACGGGCCGTTAGAGCACGTGCGTTTGATGCAAGGGTTGAGTGACAGCCATTGTTGTGCTGGCTGGTTGGCATGGTGGGCCATTGAATGTACAAGTGGGGCCCCACCCTGTGCGTGTTTGGTGGTGTGAACACCATGCAGTTTGAACTCTCGCAATACATCGAAGTTAACGCCTAGCCGGGTTGAACAATTATGCGTTCCTGTTGTGCATTCTGAGAGTAGTGCGCAAGAACGCCAAGAGACGATGAACTTTTTTTACGTTTTTGAACTGCTACAGAAGTGGGCGAATTTTTGTGCATTTGGGGATTGTCGTGTTTCTGTTTCTCTCTTTATGTGAGAGAATTATTTTGAATGTGTTTTTAGCGTCATTGTGGTTTGATAATTGCTTCGTTTGTTTTTTCTGTGTTCGCATGTGTGTGCTGGGCATAAAGCAAAATAACTGTGGTGTTTCGATGTGCTGAAGGCTTTGGCCTTTTTGGGGGGCTAGTGAGGAATGTTCTTTGTAGTGTATGTCCTTTGCGATCGTCGGAACTGTGCATTCGGTGTGCTGTACCATGTAACGGTACCGTAATCTTGAAAGTGATGTATGCAGCGTATGTTCTTACACTTTGCTTCATGCTTTGTTTTGATTCTTTATTGGTTTAGGGTGTTGTGGCTTATTATAAATCCAGACTGAAGACGTTTACGTTTTAGGTACAACTAGTGTACATACAACATTCTTGGTGTACGTCGAAGTAGAACATAAGACTTTGAACGAAGTCCTCCCGTAGGTCACGTTTGCGTACAACACAGCACACAGGAAACTATGCAGATGACACCGTTCGAGCTTGCCTACGAAAGACGGCCGACTACGATGATCCACGCCCTGCTTCCGCACGTAGAAGACGACGACCTCAACGCCGACGTCCAAGGATATCTTCAACGTGCAGAGGAGGCCAACCAGCTCGCTCGAATTCGTATAACAGAGGAGCCGCTGGTGGATGCCGGACGCTACAATGTCCGTCGCTGAGACCCCGAAAACGATACCGGGGATCCTGTGTGGGTCTGGACTCCCATCCGACGACGCGGACTGAGTGCGAAACTTTTGCGACGGTACGTCAGACCCTACCAGATTCTACGACGTGTTGGCCAGCTTACCTACGAAGTGATCCTCGATGGTGACTCCGGCACATCACGACGATGTTCCAGGCCCGAAGTCGTCCACGTGGTTCGCTTAAAACCTTTCTACGGACTATGACGAACTTTTATTTTTATTTTCGGAGTGTCGCTTGTGTTAGCATCGGGTCGATGCACTCTTAGAGGGGGGAAATGCAGCGAAGCATGCATTGGGTTTGTTTTTTGTTTTGTTTTTCTTTTAACGCCCGGCTGCGGCGGTCTGTATTATCTCTGTGCCAAGGGAAGCGCGTGTTCCATTCTTTCTCTCTTTACCGCGTATGTTATCTCTTCTGATAGGGAGAGCATTCCGATCTAACGTGAACAGCCCGGAATAATCTTCTTGGATCTACAATGTTCTCGATGCGAATCGAGGGTTCGAGAACCACGCACGCCGAAAGATAAAAAGCCTGCAGAGCAGACGCCGGGTTTTTCGAATCTGCTACGCTCGCCGACGCTCGTTTCTTTGTTGACCGCTGCCTCGCCGCCTGTGTATTCTTTTGACTGTTAGGGGAGCACAAGTTCGCTCCAATAAACTTGTTTTTTTTTCCAGAATAACTGCGTCGTCCTTGGTGTCGGGACAATATTACAAATAAAGGAACATTTTGAGCACTTTATTGCCTCGCAATCCCCAAGTACAGCCCCTGAAGGCAACATATTTTTCGCTCCTCCTTACCTAAAATCATGGCGAAAGTTTTTCACTAATAAGATCAAGCTCGAATGCTAAAATATTAAACACGTTTTCCAGAAATGGCGTTTTTGTTGCTTCAAACTACCTCGGTTTGAAAATTGTGCTGCCAGAACGATTGCATTTTCCCACTGTTTAACCGACTGGCTAGAGTAAACGTCATCAACGCAACTCTGTGAAAATGTCGTATAAATTGTAACCAGTGATAAAAGGAAACAGACAAGGTTTAGTGTTCATTTCCTTTGGACGCCGTTAGCAACAACGTAGGGAAAAAGTCTACTACTAAAAATTACCACTTTCCCTATGAGCAGTAAATATTACGAAATGATGGAAATATAAAAAAAATCTGCCCACTGAGTCGTCTAATTGCGGTGTTGGTTTTGCAAAAACTCAGTTGGTACAAGAAATATTACGTGCTCGAGGTAACGAGGTTGTTCGCTACAACGGCAATCTGCTTGACTGACAGCTATAGTATACGAAGCGGCGGGCATAAAATGAGTGCTCCTCTGAACGGTACGACACTCTCGTTACGCCTTCATGTTAATTTTTGTTTTACTTCTCAGAGGTTGAGTTTAGGATAGCGTGCATCGAAGAGGTATAGCTTCGTGTAGCGCAAAAAAGTGACAAGCACAGAAAGCCGATCGGCACCAGCGCCAACTTCTAACTGAGCATAATTCACCAAGGCACGTATATAAATCCGCAGGCGAACAATTGTCACACACAAAGAATGGAAAGAAACAAAGTATTATAAAATTCAACAATGAAAATTAATCCCCGAAACATGTGACTTCAGAATGGGCAGCAGAATAAATTGACTATTGTAGAAATAACCCCCTTTTATACAGCCAGTGTCCTTTTAGATAGGCACGAGGACGGTGCGCTCATGCAGCTGTGTATTATACAATTTTGATACAATCCTAAAATCTCTTCGTCACACAATGCAAGTAGAAAAGATCCAGAAATTATTTGTCGAAAGCGTCTTTTCTTGGCAGCTTCAATCATAACACTTTACACTTTGCGAACTCTAACAGGAAATGACCATTACCCCATAATTATCTACATTGAGTAACACGATCACTAAAGGAACTCACACTGACTAAACAACTCGAAATAACATGCAACTACTGGTACGCTCTTGTCATGACAGGTGAAGAACATTATGATTACAATGCCCTATAGGCGTAAAGACTGCTCTTTATAGCGGTTGAAGAAAGTCTGGGCACACCTTGTTGCTTTTCTTAGATGACCTTGGCAGCACTGTAGCGCAAACGTACTTGTGAAATAAAAGGAAATGAAATTCTTAGAAACCAACGCTGCACCTTTTGTAGAAACCTTTGGTTCTCTAAAATTTGCACACCAGATGAAGAAGTGGTAGTCCATGACAGTTCCAAAATGGCTACCCTACAGGCAGGAATGAGACCTATTTATTTCCAACACATCAAACACAATTGCTTCAGTACTCAAGCAGCTGCTTTTTTTCCGGAGAGGCACTGCGACATGCATATTCAATCAAAAAAATGTGTCATCCCAATTTTGAATTATCTCTGCACAGAGCCCTGTGTATTCAAACCATCCACGGATCTTAGTAGCCGAATCTTGGTTTCAGTTTTCAAAAGGGGGTGTCAGTGGTGTTGTTTTGCTCAATGTTTCAAACATCTGCTTTGACTCGTGTGTCCACTGACTTGCTAACTCGTGTATCACTCCTTAGGATATTGGTGTCGGTATGTGAGAAAAAACTAAAATGCCGGTGGCAGGCCCTGCGGCCTCTGTACCTTTCGAACACCAGTGTTTTGGTAGTAGCGCATAAGGGCTGCCACTGATCGTTTCACAGGTTGCGCTGACTCGTTTGGTTTACCCTAGTCGACCACACCTAAATTTCAGGTTGTATGGCTACCTGTGTTTATAAAAATGCTATATTTGTTATACAAGATACATTAGTACTATTGGCTACATGCATTTGATTATGGAGGCACTTTTTGTAGTTTATGTTTGTAGAGTTTTTTTAAAATAGTTTCAGCTTCCGTGGTGCGCCACGCGACGTTCTTGGCCTTCAGCGTTATCTGTGATATCGAGAAACGAACATTCTAAGAATCGCCAATTTAGGCTATCTGGAAGTTGGGCTTCTGAAATGGTCTGAATTGCCCTCATATCTTCGGTTATAGAACATTTATCTGGCTAACGGAGAGGCTGAATTGGGAGAGCCTTCTCTCGCACCTGGAGATCTCGCCTCTCTCCATTTTGCAGTGCCCACTCTCGTACTGACCAAATCACCCAGTTATATAAATGTGAGTCCCGTGAGAAATTATGCATAGTCATGTACTTGTCAAAGGAATATCCTTATTTGTTTTTTTTTAAGACTTATTGTAGCAATGCAACTTGCTAAGCCGAGCATTTCTCGTATAAGGCATGCTCAACGAAAAAGATATTCTTGTAGCTCCGTTGTACAGTGTACAATAAAAGTCTCCATTGAATGCAATTACCTTTAAATATGAACAGTCCATTTACTCTTCTCATGCCGTTTTTGCCTTAGATTGTGTTTTGTATTACCAGTCGCCCTAGCATATGTGGCTTACGCCTCCAGTAAACTGAAGTGAGCGATGGTTTGTAAGCGCATCTAAGTACTGCTTCTACGCTTGTGGGGAGCTACTTTGGCTGTATGGACAGTGCTAAACGTGGTACAGCATAAACACTAACAAAATAAAGCCGTATTTTTCTGCGTAAATCAATTAGGGGCTCCACAAACTAACAACGATGGGTCCGCGATCGTCTGCCGACTTACTCTGTCGGAGAATCAGCCACCCGAACAGTAGGCACAGTGAAGCTTAGCTGTCAGAGGAAGCATTATACGAAACGTCGTAGGAAATCGGCGAGGGGGCTGAAACGAGAAGGAGAGCAACTTCGAACAACTTCGCTGAATAATAGGTTCTGACACATAAACCCTAAAGGGCAGAAAAAAGGGCCAAGAACTCAAGAATATTTTTCCAAGGAATGTCACAGTGTTTACAAATCTTTATTGTCCCTTGAAGCCTTTCGTCGCATCGCTGAATTTTACATGCTCTTACCTTACGTACGCACTCGACAAAAAGTATGATTGCAGATTTCTTCCAAAAAAAACTGTTACAATCCCTTCTTAAAGAAAGTGTTCAAAAGGGCGAAGACAAAAAGTGCCCCCACCTCCACTGAAAGTCTGTGGAATGGATTGGCAAAACTGGTAAGACTAAATGGCAAACGGTTTACTTATTGATTGAATAATTGATTGATTGATTGATTGATTGTTTGATTGATTGATTCATTGATTGATTGACTGACTCACTGATTGATGGTTAGGTTTAATGCGCCTATGCTACACAGCTGATTAGGAGCGCAGTTGTGGAGGGCCCCAAATTGATGTTCACAATCTGGGCAGCTTTATGTACGCCGAAATCTCGAACAAACGGGAGTACGCGCTCATTCGCGAAATATTCGCGCGCAATTTAAGCGAATCTACGAACTCTCCAAATCTATACCGATAGGTGGTTTTGGGAAAAAAAGGTATGCGTTTGCAGTTACTTCTTAGTGTCGAGGAGTCCATTGCTGGATGCAGAGCCATTGCTTTATAGCGATTTTTGATTACCCCTTTTCCCTCAATGAAAGCATGAATTCGAAAATTCGCTGCATGTCCCGAGGTCTTTTGAACTTTTGGGTCGACCAAACAGTATATAGCGATACCTATTAGTTTTTTGGCAGAACGCAACCTGTCCGACTATAAAATCCTTCTCGTTATTAGTGACTTTGTGTGAACTGAGAACATTGGTTCGGGGGCTTAACCTGCCGAAACTACACCTTGAAACTGTGCTGCGCCGTGATGGAGGGCTCCGAATCATGTTCACACCGTGGGATGGTTATTGTGACCTTATATCTCCACACAATGGTAATTTCGGTTTTTGCCTCCTCCGAAATGGAATCATCGCAGCGGATTGGAAGTGGTCTTTTGGGTTTAGGTTCAGCTGCAATGCACCTTTCATACTAAGCCATTAAGAAACGTGACTCAGGAAGCCAAAGTGGCTCAAGCATACGCCCACTACTATATATTGGTGCGTGGGGAACACCATGAACAGAATGTCGGCTCACAAAGCGAAATAAAATGCGAATTACGCAATGGAAACTTCTTTTGTTTGGGTGACCTCATCTACAGCAACTTTAGGGTTCATATACTACAACCGTCCTTGACATTACATTTCACAGACCATAAGGCGGTCATAATCAAAGCGGAACGCAAACCAATGCTCTACGTCACCTAGTTGAACATGATGATGATAATGCCTAAATAAAGACAAACTCATACCACGAATGACGTCTCTCTCTCTCTCTCTCTCTCTCTCTCTCTCGCTCTCTCTCCCTTTTTATCGCCTCTCCACTCTAACATCCCCCCCCGCCAGTAAAATTACACCATCTTCCCGTAGGGGAACCCCGAGTAGTAGCGAAACAGCCATGGGGTAAACGCAATTTTCCATTTTGCAGTTTCAGTAAGTGAAAAGTGTGGTAGTTACCATGGAAACCAAACGGTAATTATAACGGTAGCTACGTACATCCCCCTCACGGAAACGACGAATTCGAAACTAATGGGAACTTGAATCAACCTCATGCCTGCTTCGTGTACTACTCAGGGTTCCCCCTACGAGAAGATGGTGTAATTTTTTTCTACTCATGTTTTCTTAGAAAGTAAAGCTGCTCTGAAGCATTAGTAAAACCTTATTTATTTTATGCCTACTTTTATAGCTCATAAAAAACCTGTGTATTTCTAGCAGTTTACTTCTTTTCACGTCTAAAAATGTACCTTTTCGTGCGTTATCTTTCTTGCAATGCCATTTTAACCACTATGTTGCTCCAACTGCCTGTTTAAAGACAACCCCTCATAACAAGGGGTTGTTTATAAAATTCCACTTTGTTGTAAAAACTTTGTGTTGGGCAGACCGGGAGATGTTTAAATGATTGGTTAAGAGAAAATTCAAACAAAGTCAATAACGCACTCGAAAGAAACGTGGGTGATGGGTTTCTAGCCCAGCACTGCTTCGTGTGCGGATCTGTGCACTTCTTCGGCCAAACAGTTGTAGTAAAAAATGCTCTGACCACATCGCATGAGATATCATAGAAGCTGAGCTGTCTAACAGGTCGGAATGGCAGGTGTCAGCACACCATCCGTAGCTTTGTGCAAGAAGGAATTAAACTTCCTACGCATGGGCGACTGATAAACAAGCAGTATAGATTGGATACTACGCATATATAGGTGTGTGTATCTCTTTCAATAAACTATTGGTCCGAGCACTCGTGTGTGTGTAGTTCTCCATTGTGTCCGTGTGCAAGCTGCGATGTACTCCCCTATAACGCCTTTATATTTTCTTCTGCCGAAAACAATTGTTTCACTGGAGCAAAAGACTGAATCATATCAATAAGACATTATCATAGTTTTATGTATTCAGTCGGCCCAACAAAACTCAGAATCGTTCATTTCAAAGAAACAACGAGTTTTGAAGGCTTTTTGTACTCAACAAAGACAAAGGACGTATACAAAGCAACTTTTCGAATAATTCCTTGCCGACAAAAAACCCATGCTGAATTCAGAAGTCTGTAGAAAAAAGCAAAAAGGACATGACCAGTAAACATAGGACAATATCCGTGTGAGTCAATGTAAAAGCTCATTGATTGCACGGTGATTAAAAATCCTAGGAAACCTTTTCTGGTACTCAGCACGAATTTTATTTTATTAGCAACGTGTGTTTTATCACAGTGGCTTTTCACTCGTGCATACGGCGCGAAACATAGGGGTGTGGCAGAAAAAGCATGTGCAGCTCCAGGCCAAACACAAACAAAATTTTCCTGAAAGCTGTTTCTAACAGCGCTAAAGTAACGTGATACCGCCATTTCAAGTTGATGATGTTATGCAAACAACTTACACCATTTTCGCGTAATGTCACATTGTTGTCTGATGATCTCTCAACGCCTTTTGTAGGCCTCGAAAATTTTAGTGTGAGAAGTAGTATTATTTCAAACATTTGCACGACACTTTTAAGCCCTTACAGAAATTTATCTCGCATATCAGGCCCAAAGAGGGAACTTTTGAAGCACATTTATCAAGTGTTTTTTTGCCGGCCTCAAGTGTCTACGCTGAAATTCGTAGCCTTGACGACTGCAGCTGAGAGACTTACAAGAGATGCTTTTATAGAATCGCCTATCAATCACACGCAAGAACGTGTATCACGTGATTCAATGCTTCCGTGTGCTCTTGCGTACCAAATAAAGGCGGCTTAGCACTCGGATGACCGCATTTCACTTTTAAATGCAGGGCATTTCAGTAACTCACGATGTCACCCGCGTTGACGTGCGTAGTCCGCACCGTCGTTGTCCCTACTATATAAAAAAAATACTATCCGGCGCCCGGTTTAGATCCCTCGACCCTGCGGGCGGAACGCAATGTACATGGTGCTCTACCTACTGCGCCACAAAGCCGACACAGAATGGGACGCTACGAACGCGCCTTATATCATTGACTCATTCAAATTACTGCTGACGACCGCTCTCTCGTCAGCAGTTGCCACAAGTGCAACAACATTAACGTAACGCAAACTACTTAACGTCGTGCGCCCCCGGAAATGCCCTGCATTTGATCGTGCCCCTCGCGAGGGGGATCTTTCACTGCGTCTTCTCTCGGTCGCGGGACCCGTGGCGCCATCTGGCGGAGGCGCGGCAAAACTCGTAGCACTGAAAAGATGCGGCGCGAGCCAGCTGTGTGTGTGCGTGCCGCACTTGTACAAATGGCGAGTGCATTGGCTGTCCACAGAGCAAAGCATTTGTGCAAGTAAGCAGTTGCAGTCAGTCAGTCAGTCAGTTAGTTATTTCGTAAGTTAGTTTAGCAACTCCGGAAGCATTTGCGTTTCTTGCTTTGTGATTAAAATTTCTGCTGAGGAAGTCCTGTTTTTTATCAGCTTTCATCGGTTTCAAGCTTTCTATTGAAACTTCTAAAATGACGATTTGATAAGGAAATAAGCAGGAAATTATCCCGGCTTGAGGAAAAGGTTGTGATTGCTTTGTGTGGGTTTTTTTTTGTTGTGAATGTGGTAGCTGGGGATGAGATCTCCGTACTCGTGAGACCTTTTTTAAAGCAAAGTGGCGTTTTGTGCTGGAAGAGACAATGCACAATAAAAAAAACAGAGCACCAAAAAACTTCGAATTCGTCTTAACTTCAATGGGCTTTTTGAGATAACATTATGGTGTTCTAAAATTTTAAATATATGTACCCAATTATTTGTCAAACTTTTAACCCCTCCATTCTCTTGTTAGGAAAAGCATGTTTCTATACTATGCAGTGCCACATCCTTAGAATGATTATTTGTTTGTTTTATATGAATAATTTTTAACAACTTACTACGAAAAACGCTAAGAGGAGACCACTGAATTGTAAAAACGATTTAAGCAATATTAGTAGCCGAAGTCACTTTTTATAGCACTAAAAAAGGTACACTGAAATTGAAAAACATAATTCTTCGATCACGTAATCAACACGGACCAAAAGCAGGCACATCAAGCTACCAGTATCTAGAAGCAGCTTAGGCTGTTTTCTAACTGAAGTCAATGAGGGCAGATGATTTTGGCAATAAAACCTTAAATATGTGGCAAACATGAGCGCGTACACTTGCAAAAGTTTACACAAACCTGCTGTTTCACAAAAAATTTACGAAGAAAGCGAGGAAAATAAATTCTTAGTACAAGAATGCAGGCTAATGGTTCAAAGATTGGGATTCCAAACTTTACCCACAGAAAAAAGTGCTTTTAACAATAACGCATAAAACGTGTCCGAGTGTTTTTCAGTGTAACCTTCATAACAGCACCTTGACGGAAGTTTTATATTACACATTTTATTGCCAATTTCATCCCAAAAATTGTCATTGTCCCAACATATCTCAAATATATGCAGGTCAGCTCTTAAGAAAGGTATGATTTTTAAGGCGTAAGCATAAGATTGCTCAAAGTGGTGTGGTACTCGTAGCGTGTCACAGTTTTTTCCGATCTAAACTCTAGTATGCAGCAGTAGTATGGGAGCCTCATCCTGAACAGCGCTTAACAACACAGCGATGAAGAAGAGGGGACGCAAGACGGCGCTGGACAAGTCCCCTTTTTTTCGTCGTTGTGTTGTTAAGCGCTGTTAAGAATGGACAGATACCAACTAGCCCAGCTGTCGATTCTATGGATGGGAGCCTTCCTCTAAAATTGTTGTTACTAACTAAAGATAATACAAAAAATGTTGCTCTTTTATTTAGAGCAAATATTGACGGCAAGACTCCACAACGCCGCGCTTAACCTTCAATCCTATCTATTCTCTTACCCGAATCACACCCCTTTCCTAGAAAGCAGAAAGAAAAGAAATCGCCTAATATGTCTTCACAATGCCCAGTATAAAGGTGCCTCAAGTCTACCGGCGTTTTGTAACCACTAACCACGCGAGGAACTCTTTACATACTATTACATGCAGTAGAGCCTATCTTACAAAGAATATTTGATTTCACTGTAGCTTTTTTCAGCACCGCATAATAGATTGTGACTTACTTCCTGAGTGAATACCAGTTTCTGTGATTTTGGATAAAGCCCTGAAATTGCGTTGTCATGTTGAACCAATATTTCTTACAGAATATTGCAATGCAACTACTTTCGTGTTGGCGTGTTGTATTTTAGAGGTTGGATTATATTGTCACGAACCCAAGGACGACGCAGTTGTCTTGAAGGAGAAACAAGTTTATTGGAGCGAACTTGTGCTCCCCCAACAACTCAAAAGAATGCAGAGGCGGCGAAGCAGCGGTCAACAAAGTGACTTGCGTATGCGAGCGCCTCAGAATCGAATGCCGAGGCGTCTGCTCTGCAGGCTTTTTATCTTTCGGCGCGGGTGTTTCTGGAACCGTCGATTGACATCCAGAACATTGTAGATCACTGACGATTATTCTGGGCTAGCGACCTTAGGGCGAAACAGTTTCCTTATCTGAATGTGATAGCCCGTGCGGCATAGAAATAAAGAATGGAAGACGCGCTTTGCTTGGAAAGCGATAACACAGCCGGGCGTGGCCTGGCAGTAAAAACAAACAATACATAAGCAAACACATACATCGTTCGCGGCATTACCCCCCCTCTAAGAGTGCATCGACCCGATGCTAAAATAAAAGACAGGCCAAACAAAGGACAACAACAAAAAAAAGTCCGTCATCTTGCATAGTAAGGTTTCAAGCGAACCACGTGGACGACTTCGGGACGCGTATGTCGTCGGGATATTCCGGAATCGCCATCGGGGATCACCGCTAAGGTAAGTTTTCCGACACGTCGTAGAATTCGGTAGGGTGCGAAATATCATCGCAGAAGCTTCTCACTGAGTCCCCGTCGTCGGATGGGAGTCCAAACTCAAACACGGTCGCCTAGGTGGTACTCGGAGTCTCGGCGTCGGAGGTTGTAGCGCCCGGCATCCACGAGCTGCTGGCGCGTTGTACGAACTCGAGCCAGCTGGCGGGCCTCCACTGCACGCTGAAGGTATCCTTGGACGTCGGTGTTGAGGTCGTCGTCTTCTACGTGCGGAAGCAAGGCGTCGAGCATCGTAGTTGGCCGTCTTCCGTAGACAAGCTCGAACGGCGTCAGCGGCGTCGTCTCCTGGATAGCCGTGTTGTACGCAAACATGACATACGGGAGCACTTCGTACCAAGTCTTATGTTCAACATCAACGTACATTGACAGCATATCTGTGATTGTCTTGTTCAGACGTTCTGTTAGTTCGTTCGTTTGGGGGTGGTACGCCGCCGTTCTTCTGTGATACGTGTTGCTGTAGCGTAATATTCCTTGCATTAGCTCCGCAGTAAAGGCCGTCCTGCGGTACGTGATAAGGACTTCCGGGGCTCCATGTCGCAGCACAACTTGGCTTATGAAGAACTTTGCGATTTCCTGTGCAGTGCCCCTCGGAAGAGCGGCGGTCTCTGCGTAGCACGTCACGTAGTCTGTCGCAATGACAATCCACTTGTGATTGTGACGTAGGGAACGGGCCTAGAAGGTCCATTCCAATCTGTTGGAAGGGCCTCGACGGGACGGCGATCGGTTGAAGAAAGCCGGCGGGTCTTGTCGGCGGCGTTTCTCGTCGCTGGCAGTCACGGCAACTCCGAACGTAGGGGGTGACGTCGGATGTAAGGCGGGGCCAGAAGTACTTCGCCTTGTTTTTGCAATGGTGCGAGCTGTGCCGAGATGTTCGGAAGACGGGTCGTCGTGGCACGCTTCCAAAATTTCGTCACGGAGCTCTGCAGGGATGACAAGTAGGTAATGCGTTCTCGTTCCGGGGCTGAAATTCTCCTTCACGAGGACGGAGTTTTTGAGGCTGAATGCTCGCAAGTTCCGCTTGAACGCCGTAGGTACGGCGACATTTCGTCCTTCGAGGTAGACGATCATGACGCGCAAGTCGGGGTCGGCACGCTGCTGGGCGGCTAGGTCGCTCTCCGTACTGACTCCGAAGAACGCTCTGTCTTCATCGAAGTCTAGTGGTGGTGGGTCGACGGGGGCGCGGGACAGGCAGTCGGCATGGGAGTGTTTCCTGTCGAATTTGTAGACGATTGTAACGTCGAAGTCTTGCAGGCGCAAGCTCCACCTACCAAGACGGCCAGAGGGGTATTTCAAATTGGCGAGCCAACACAGCGCATGGTGGTCTGTGACAACCATGAATGGTCTAACATATACGTATGGGCGAAATTTTCAAATGGCCCGTATAATTGCGAGGCACTCTTTTTCAGAGGCTGAGTAATTTTTCTCCTCCTTCCACAGACCACGGCTGCAAAGGCGATTACTTTTTCGTTACCGCTTTGCTTTTGGACGAGAACGGCACCCAAGCCTATATCGCTGGCGTCGGTGTGCATTTCTGTTTCGGCGTTTTCGTCGAAATGAGCGAGCACGGGAGGGCTTTGCAGGCGTTTTTGAAGCTCGCAGAATGCCTTTTCTAGGTTGTTTTCCCAGCTAAAAGGCGTGCTATCTTTCGTCAACAGTGTGAGTGCCTCTGCAATGCGGGCGAAGTTTGCGACGAAGCGCCGGTAGTATGCGCACAGTCCGAGAAATCTTCGCACGCCCTTCTTGTCTTTCGGCCTTGGGAAGTTCTCAATGGCCGAAGTTTTTGCCGGGTCAGGTAGGACTCCCGCGGCGTTGACGACGTGGCCCAAGAACTTCAGCTCCTCATACGCGAAACGACACTTTTCAGGCTTCAGTTTTAACCCCGATGTACGAATGGCCTGGAGTACTGACTCCAACCTTGCAAGGTGTTCGTCGAAATTCCGGGCGAATACCACAACGTCGTCGAGGTATACGAGGCAAGTGTGCCACTTCAGGTCAGCTAGCAAAGTGTCCAGGTCTCTTTGAAACGTTGCTGGCGCTGTGCACGGCCCAAAAGGTATCACCTTGAATTCGAATAGGCCACACGGGGTTATTACCGCAGTCTTCTCTCGGTCTCTCTCGTCCACTTCAATTTTCCAGTAGCCGGTCTTCAAATCCATCGATGAGAAGTACTTGGCATGGCAGACGTGGTCAGGGGCGTCGTCGATTCGGGGCAGGGGATACACGTCCTTTTTGGTGATTTTGTTTAGTCGCCGGTAGTCAACGCAGAACCTTAATATGCCGTCTTTTTTCTTTACGACTACGACCGGCGCAGCCCAGGGGCTTTCCGATGGCTGTATAATGTCGTCGATGAGCATGTCGTCTACTTGAGTCCAGATGGCTTCCCGTTCGTGGGAAGAGACGCGGTATGGTGACTGTCTGGTAGGTCGGGCTCCATCTTCAGTTATAATACGGTGCTTCACTATGGGCGTCTGACGTAATTTTTAACTCGACGAAAAACACTCGCTGTAGCCACGCAGCAAAGCCAATAACTTGTTCCGTTGTTCTTGCGGTAGCGCCGGATTCTTGTCGAAGGGCTGCGGAAGCTTGAAGTAGTCGTCTGGTTTGCGTTCAAAGTCGGCGACCACGATCACGTCACTTGCTTCTTGCGTTTCTTCGAGGAACGCAATTGCAGCTCCCTTGTTTAAATGCTACTCACCTACGGGGCAGAAACTTGGAGGCTCACTAAGAAGGTTCAACTTAAATTGAGAACGACTCAGCGGGCAATGGAGCAGAAATTGATAGGTGTAACCTTAAAGGACAGGAAGAGAGCGGAGGGGGTCAGGGAGCAAACTGGTGTTAAAGACATATTAGTAGAAATTAAGAAGAAATGGACGTGGGCAGGACATGTATTGCGAAGGCAAGATAACCGCTGGTCATTAAGGGTAACAGAGTGGATCCCTAGAGAAGGCAAGCGTTGCAGGGGGAGGCAGAAGGTTAGATGGGCAGACGAGATAAAGAAGTTTGCGGGGATAAATTGGTCACAGTTGGCACAGGACCGAGGCAATTGGAGAATAATGGGAGAGGCCTTTGCCCTGCAGTGGGCGTAGATAGGCTGGTGATGATGATGATGATGATGATGATGTTAAAATGCTGGTACTCTTCAGTGAAATTAGTGACCAAAACGTGAGATTGGCGTTGCTTAAAGTGCGCAATGCCTCTTGCGACGGAGACACCGCGGTCGAGAAGCAACCTCCGATCCCTCTGTAGGATAGCGTCGATGTCAGAAGCAGCATGCTCACAGTAGACCGCGATAATCAAGCTTGCGCGGGGTGGCAGGGTGATGTGATTGTCGGCGATCCTGACAGCAGCAGGGTGATCGGGGTTCGGCTGCGGCGTCGTCGAGTGATCGGAGGAAAAAGTTATCGACTTGGTCTGCAGATCAATTATTGTGCCGTTGAACGTCAAAAAGTCCATTCCGAGAATCACGTCGCGGGAGCAGTTAGGCAAAATAACGAACTCAGCAGGGTACGTGGTACCGCCTACGGTGACGCGTCATATGCACGTTTTACTTGGCGTTACGAGATGGCCTCCTGCTGTGCGTATATGGGGACCGTCCCATGTTGTCGTAACTTTCTTCAGCTTAGACGCGATTGAGCCGCTGATTACCGAGTAGTCGGCTCCCGTGTCGATTAGGGCGACTACGTCAAAGCCGTCGATGAACAACTGGACGTCGGATGCCGCTTTTCTCGAGTTTCTGGTGCGTCGGGACGTTGTATCTCGACTTGTGCGTGTTGACGGTCGGGCAGCATGCGTCGTCATTCTCGTCATCTTCTCAGCGGCAGGCTCTGTCGTTTCGGGTACGCGTCGCGTCGTGTCGTCGTCGGGTTCCGGAGTGACGTCCGGGTTAGATCGAGTCGTTGGGCGGCAGGTACGTTGTTCGGTGCGGCCATGCGTCGTTGGATGGTTTTAGTTTTTTCGCCGTTCTGCAACTTCACCTCCAGAAGTTGCTGCTTTCAGTTCCCCCGCGTGGGCTGGGGGACCTTCCACGTGAGAAGTCAGTGGTGTTATGGCGCTTTGGCGACTGGTACCGGTAGGGCGACGGCGAACGGTTGAAGCGGGCAGGTCCTCGGTTCGTGTTGGACAGGTATTCGTCGATCTCAGTAGGGCGCTGGCCGGGTAGGGGGCGTGGTGCGTCGACGGAGAATCCTCGCAGACCGAGCCTCTTGTAAGGGCAGCGATGGTAGATGTGGTCGGCCTCTCCGCAGTGGTAGGACAGCGGGCGATTATCGGGCGTTCTCCACACGTTGGTCTTCCTTGGCGTCTGGTATTGGTCTACAGGGCGTCGGGCGGGCGGCATTGGACGGCGGTATGGCTGGGCCTCTTGACGAAGGGTAGGAGCAGGGCGGGGTTGACGAAGAGCTGTGGAATAGGTCATCGCTTGGGGCTGACAGGGTGCTTCTGAAGGCATAGAAGTTCCCAACGCCTTTTAAACCTCTTCACGGATGACGTCAGTCAGAGAAGCCACTTGAGGATGCGGCGTTGTTGGAAAAAGCTTCTGAAGCTCCTCCTTGACCACTGCTCGAATGGTCTCGCTCAATGTATCGGAGCTTCCAGTTGCGGCACCGATGGTCTCCGAGAACAGCGCGTTGACAGGGCGGCCGTACTGCCTCGTTCGAACTTCTAGCGTCTTCTCCATCGCGGCCACCTCAGACGCGAATACAGCCACCGTCTTCGGCAGGTTACGGACTAGACAAGCAAAAAGCTCTTGCTTCACTCCTCCCATTAGAAACCTGAGGTTCTTTTCTTCGGTCATTTCGGGGTCCACACGGCGAAAACGTCGCTTCATCTCCTCAACGAAGATCGCGACCCCTTCGTTGGGGTGCTGCGTTCGAGTTTCAAGCAAAAGCGCAGCTCGCTCTTTTCTCACAACGATAGTGAAGGTCTTAAGGAACTCCCTTTGGAATTGAGTCCAGTCGTTCAAAGAACTCTCATGGTTCTCGAACCAAGTTCGAGCAGCATCTTCTAAGTAAAAGAACACATGTCGGAATGTTTCTTCGTCGTCCCACCTGTTGAAGATGCAGACGCGCTCCAGCTTCTCCAACCATTCTTCAGGGTCTTCAGCGGGGGCTGGCCGGAACGATGGCGGTTCCCGGGGCTGCTGCAGGACGATTGGTGACGTTGTTTCTTCCACCATGCTGTTGGTTCAGCGTTCCTTCTCATGGGTCCTTCTGGCATGAGACCGAACTCTGGTAGCAATCCTTGCAGTCGGCGGTTTTCTCTGGTTGGGCTGGCTTGGCGGCTTTCAGATGTCGTAGAGAGCATAAAGGGTGCGTACCCAGCTCCTCCACCAGATGTCACGAAGCCAAGGACGACGCAGTTGTCTTGAAGGAGAAACAAGTTTATTGGAGCGAACTTGTGTTCCCCTAACAACTGAAAAGGATACAGAGGCGGCAAAGCAGCGGTCAACAAAGTGACTTGCGTCGGCGAGCGTCGCAGAATCGAATGCCAAGGCGTCTCCTCTGCAGGCTTTTTATCTTTCCGCGCGAGTGTTTCTGGAACCGTCGATTGACATCCAGATCATTGTGGATCACAGACGATTATTTTGGGATAGCGATGTTAGGGAGAAACAGTTTTCTTATCTGAATGTGATAGCCCGTGCGGCATAAAAATAAAGAATTGAAGACGCGCTTTGCTTGGAACGCGATAACACAGCCGCGCATGGCCCGGCAGTAAAAACAATCAATACATAAGCAAACACATACATGGTTCGCGGCAATAATATTGTTATATTGGGCTTACCAACTTATATTGTACATCCGCTGTGTTTTCTTATACGCTGTGTTTCCTTGTCAGTTTAACAGGGGTACCGGTTTTAAAGCAAAGCTTTGTACCTCTACAATTCAACGGTTATATCGTGGCGTGCGGGAAAAGAAACTCCCAACGCGGCTGCAAACGGGGAGGGCGGTTTTCACTCACAGAGCACCATGTAGATGTTGCGGCGAATTTACCCAGCGTTCCCCGCGCGCTTATGCAGGCGGGCTAATCAACGCGATCCGGGTTTCTCGCTTCCTTTATTGACGGTTGTTCTGAGCCTGTTTTGGTGCGCCTTCGCGTCAATTGCGCGCTTCCTTAATACGGCTTGATGCAATTGTTCAACAGGACCTTCTCGGCATCTTGGACACGACGCAATTAGGTGGTCGTAGGGCAAAGAGACGTTATAGATCTGTTTGCAGGGGGGGGGGGAATGTAGACACCACATAAAGACATCTGGCCAGTAGACAAACACTACCTTTGGCGCACGGTTTACCACAAAAGGGCCTCCGATCTCTCAATTGGTGAATACGAATTCGGTTCTCTTTAGAAGGTATTCCCCGCACGGGGCACCTTGAGCAATCTTGGTGACGGTACTGGCGATACCGCGGACCCCGAGCCCCCAAACATACGCTGGATCCAACCGTGGCAATGTGTTTATAGGTGGAGGGTTAGAAACCAGGAACAGTGGCCGTCGGAGCCCAGGTCAAGCTCCGGCGGATGGGCTCCCTGTCTGTCTACCAGGCAGGGAGCTCCGGGACCTCTTTGGCTACCAGGGTAAGGTCAACAAAGAAAGTACCCCAGTCTCCCTGTTTTGCAATGTATCATATGGCATTTTCAAACCCCCCCTCCAAACTTGATCGATCCCTGAAAAGGGGCCGCACCGAAGTATCTTTTCCTCCTTTGTCTTCGATCTCCATTCCGAGGCCCGATAATTTCTCGCGCTTCCTGGTAATGGAATCCCTAGATAAATCAAAACCCGTCACGTCCCAGTCTGTCTTTCTCATTTCCAAGTTTCTTGAAAGCCTTGTAGGCAAATCGTACAAGGCTAAAAAGCTCACAACCGGAGAAGTCCTAATTGAAGTCCAAAACAAACAACAATCCTGTAACCTCTTGAAGCAAACGCGCATGGTCGATGTCGACATCAAGATCACGCCCCATCGCAGTCTGAATAGCTGCCAGGGCGTAATCTCTGATAGAGATCTAATAAATGAGACTGAAGCAGATCTGCTCGACGGCCTTCGTGATCAGGGCGTGACAGCAGTGCGGCGAATCACGATACGCCGAAACGACAAAATAATAGCTACTAAACACATAATCTTGACATTTGACCACTCAACACTTCCTGAGTCGGTCAGCGCAGGTTTCCTGAGATGTCCGGTCCGACCCTACGTGCCGAACCCACGCCGCTGCTACAAGTGTCAGCGGTTTGGACATGGCACTAACGCTTGTCGTGGTCGACTAACATGCGCCAAGTGTGCACAACATGATCATGCATCTGACAACTGCCCATCGCAAACCCTCATCTGTGCGAACCTCAAGGGACCCCACGGGGCCTACTCTAGAACATGCGAGCAATTCAAACAGGAGAAGGAGATCATCAAGGTTAAAGTGCCTGAGAATCTTACCTTCCCAGAGGCGCGGAAGAGGTTCGCCTCTGTCCCCCTGGGGAGGTACGCCGACGCGGCTCGCCGGGGGGCGGAGCGGCGTCTGGTTTCGGCGGGGACCCAGTACCGCGAGTCGGACTTGGTCCCGCCCCCGCCCCCCCCCCTGGGTTGCCTCTGGCCGCCAAACCCGCCACCACGCCGCTTGCTGAGGCAGCAGCGGTTGTGGTTGCAACCTCTTCCGTCGGGACTGGTGCCGCTCCCTTCCGTGCCTCCCCATCGTCCAGTGCGTTGGAGTGTGCCATGGACACCACGAGCCCCGCACCGGCTCCCACCGCCACCGCACCGCCCGTGCCACTTCTTGTGCCTCCGACACCACCGGCGGTGGCGGCTCAAACGAAGGGCCCCCGAAGGGGGGCCAAGTCCGGGGGGCCCGGTTCGACGGGCACACCCAGGACATCGGACGACGAGATGGACATCGTGCCGTTCTTGCCTGCAACGCAGCGCAAGGAGCGGCCTCCGATGTCCAAGCCTTCAGATAGGCCTCCCAAAAAGCCCAATCCAAGAGTCACAGCCCCGAAAGACGACACATAAACATACACACTCCAGTAGCTCTCACACTAAATAATGGGAAGAGAAAATATTGTTCAATGGAACTGCAGAGGCCTTCTGAATAATCTTGACGACGTGTATGAGATTCTGCATACCAATCAGCCAAGTGTAATGTGTGTTCAGGAAACACATTTGAATTCTAAACACACAAATTTCTTGAATAGTTACCGGGTATACAGGAAAGACAGGGATGGCTGCACACACTCTTCTGGCGGTGTGGCCATAATCGTCCGGAAATCCTTAGCATGCCACCCTGTCACCTTGAACACTATCCTTGAGGCTGTAGCAATACGCTTAATAATAATTAATAGGTTGATAACGGTATGCTCCATATACATTCCTCCTGATGTTTCACTTACGAGCTCCGACTTCGAGGCGCTGGTTGACCAGCTGCCCGAACCATACATCCTTACAGGCGACCTTAATGCTCACCACTCTCTTTGGGGCTCTTCCAGAACGGATGCCCGAGGTCGCCTGATAGAAAAATTCCTTACATCTTCTGGAGCATGCCTTTTCAACAATAAACAGACTACATACCATAACATAGGTCACAACACATACTAATGTCTTGACTTGGCTATTGGCTCCGCAGTTCTCTTTCCTCTTGTCGGGTGGGGAGTGGGAACTGACCCATATGGCAGTGACCACTTCCCCACTTCACTCACTTGCATAGGTAAAGGTCCAAGCAGTCCATCTTCCCATAATAGGTTCAATGAAGCACGAGCTAACTGGAATACATTTACACAGACATCCAAACTACACCACTCATCCGTAGGACACCTACACATTGAAGAAGCTACCCAACTCCTCACGGCGCACATCCTCGACGCCGCAGAAAAGTCCATTCCCCACGCCTCTGGAGCCCCGCGCAACCAGCGGAGGCCGTGGTGGAATGAGGACTGTAGGCGGGCGCGAGAGGCCCAGAACAAGGCGTGGGGTATCCTTCGTTGGTACCCCACGTCGGGTAACCTCATTTTGTTCAAACGGGCCAAGGCGTTCGGAAAACGTGTGCGCCGTGAGGCAAAACGAGAGAGTTGGCGCACCTTCCTTACATCCATTAACTCATACACAGATGCACATAAGGTATGGACAAGAATACGCAAACTTAAAGGACAACATACACATAGCCTGCCCCTGGTCAGTACAACAGGGGACACACTCGAAGACCAGGCTAACACTCTTGCACAACACTTCCAACACGTTACCAGCTCCGCACACTACACAAACACTTTCCTGAAATATAAAAAATACTTTCAAAAGAAGTCCCTACATGACAATAACTGGTCCAAATCTGGTTACAATTCTGAATTTACACTCTATGAGTTGAGGGCTGCACTGAGCACGTGTAAACCTTCAGCTCGCGGCGCAGATAAGATTACATACACCATGATACAACACCTACACCAGGACACTCTTGAAACACTCCTACACCTATACAACAACATATGGCTTTCGGGGCGCATCCCAAAATCTTGTAGGGAGGCTATTGTAGTGGCGTTTATGAAGGAGGGTAAGGACCCTTCTTCTCCCGCCAGTTATCGACCCATCGCCCTCACAAGCTGCCTGGGCAAGCTTCTCGAGAAGATGATCAACAGGAGACTTGTGTACTTCTTAGAGTTCAATGGTCTTCTCGAGAGCTGCCAGGCCAGCTTCAGGGTGGGGCGATCCACAAACGACCAACTCGTCGCCCTTGAGTCGTATATCAAGGATGCGTTTGTCCATAAACAGTTTTGTGCTACGGTGTTTTTTGATCTCGAGAAAGCCTACGATACCGCTTGGCGATACGGGATACTTTGCGACCTAAAAGCCTTCGGTGTCACGGGAAATATGTTTAATACACTTCGTAGCTACCTGGAGGAGCGAACCTTTCGTGTGAGAGTTGGCACTGCCCTTTCAAATGTTTTCCTGCAGGAAAGCGGCGTGCCTCAAGGCGGCGTCTTGAGCTGCACATTGTTCATTGTCAAGATGAACTCACTTCGAAAGGCGTTGCCACGAACCATTTCCTGTACAATATATGTAGATGATGTGCAAATATCTTTTAAATCATGCAATATGTCAATCTGCGAACGCCAAGTCCAGCTTGGTGTCAACAAACTAGCAGGCTGGGCAGATCAGAACGGTTTTAAGCTGAGCCCGGTCAAGAGCACTTGTGTTGTGTTTTCCAAAAGGCGTGGGATCAGGCCAGATCCAGACATCAAACTGAATGGTGTCTCGATTCCGGTCAAAAAAGAACACAAGTTCCTCGGTATAATTCTTGATGAAAAACTTTCCTTTATCCCTCATATGAAACAACTAAAACAAAAATGTCTTAAAACAATGAATATCCTTAAGGTTCTCTCACACCAATCCTATGGTTCTGACAAAGAACTCCTACTAAGGCTCTATACTGCTTTGGTTGGGTCTCGTTTGGACTATGGCAGTGAGGTATATGGGTCGGCGAGTAAAACAGCATTGCGAATGCTTGACCCAGTACTACACTTGGGGCTACGGCTTGCGTCGGGTGCTTTTCGCACTAGCCCTGTCGAGAGTCTATATGTTGAATGTAATAAGTGGAGCCTTGAGAACCAGCGAACGTACATGGACTTACTTTATGCTTTTAAAATTTCATCTCAGAATAACCACCCTTTTTATCCTGTCCTTAACGATACATCCACATCTGTGCTGTTTGTAAATCGCCCGTCCGTTACTTCGCCTTTTTCACTTCGAGCGAGAGAGCGAGCCTCGGATCTGAGTGCTTCGTTTTTAGACGTATACAGGTCATCCTCTTTAAACATTTTACCGCCTTGGCAAGTTCGCCCTGTGTCCTGTGACCTTTCTTTTATAAAGCTTGACAAAAATCGGGTACCGCGAGCTGCAATACTTCAGCACTTTCTTTCTTTGCAGCTCAAATACCCACGTGCGGAATTCTACAGTGACGCTTCTAAAACCTCCACTATGGTGTCGTGCGCTGCTCATGGTCCAAATTTCAATGCAGCCAGAACCATGAGCGTGCACACAACAATTTTTTCAGCAGGAGCGTACGCAATTTTACTGATTGTACGACATATCCTTGAAAATCAAATTCCCAATTCTATCATCTACACAGATTGTTTGAGTGTTGTTCGCGCATTATCATCGCATAAACCCCCCAAAAACCACATAATTAATCTTGTATTCAACACTATCATGTCGGTGTATGCGGAGAAGCATCGGCTGCTCCTCTGCTGGGTCCCAGGACACGCTGGGATCGCTGGGAACGAGTTGGCGGACGAGAGGGCCGGTGCTGCTGCACTCAGGAACACTGTCGACATAACGAGCGTACCATATACAGACCTCAAGCCTCACATAAAACAACACCTGTGCAGAACATGGCAAACACACTGGGACGAACAGACAGACAACAAACTACACGTAATAAAGCCACACTTGGGACGGTACACAACTGACTCACACAACAGACACACGGAAGTCGCCTTGGCAAGGCTGCGGATAGGGCACACCTATGCGACGCACTCGTATCTGCTGACGGGATCTCCTAGACCCCAGTGCGGCAGGTGCGGAGAGGCCCTATCCGTAGTGCACATACTAATCACATGCAAGGCACTTCACACAACACGACGCAAACACTTCAGAGAACTCTACAGACAACATATCCCACTACATCCGTCGTTTTTTCTAGGTGACGATGCCATTGTTTCTGTGAAACGTGTGTTTGAGTATTTGTTAGACGTCAAATTTTTAAACCTCATTTCCTATCACACATCATGAAATCTGGCCCTATACACCGGCCATGCTCATTGTCGTTTTGTGATTTTACTTTTGTTTTTGCTGATTTTACTTAGTGTGTAAGGTATCACCTCTCATATACGACTATTGTTTTGGCGCTCTTTGCCCCAGTTGGCCTTGCGCCATAAACATCAAACCATCATCATCATCTCTTTAGAAGGTATTACAAAGGCGAAAGGTGGTAGCGGTGCTGATAAATAGCGATTATAACAATTCCCTCCGCTTTCTCGCAATCCCCAAATTTACTAAACTAGTTAGTTTGAACCAGTATCAATGAGAATCATAAGCTCACATGCCGAATTTTTTCGGTGTCCACTCTTGTGTCTTGTGGTGGTGTAGCCCCGAGCTAGCACATCAGGATGGCTAGCCTCCGCTGGCTCATCCTTCGAATGACGCTCCTCGCCGTTTTCTTTCTCCCCACGCACGTCCGCGCTAAAGCGGAGGAGTCGGCCGCTGTAGCCTGACTTTGTTCTACACGAATTGTTCCGGACGTCGCCACTGCAATGTCTAGGTAATGGCAGGTAGAATTTTGGGCCGCGGCGGCCGCTTTTCTGATGGAGGCGAAAAGCAAAAACGCCCATGTGTTCGAGATTTCGGCGCGCGTTACAGATCCCCAGGTGGTCAAAATTAATCCGGAGCCCTCCACTACGGCGCGCCTCATCGCCTGCGTTGCGTCGGCGCGTTAAACCCTACAATCAATCAATCAATCAAGTAGAATTTCTGGTTACACTCTATTTAGAGCCACGTGGGTGAACTCAAGGGACGTCGCATGGTCGATTGTTGTGGGTATCGTTGAGAGCTTTGCTTTCCAACCAACTTTACAGTGTGAATTGGAGCCAATTTTTATATGGTTAGGTTGCTGTTACCGACCACTGTTCATGTGTATATTGAACTTTGCCTTTCTTCCAAGGGCTAATCTGACCTGTAGTATTCTAAAATGAATAATAAATCAATGAATATAATAATATATAAAGAAAATATTGCAATTCAGAATCCCATCAATACGACACCTCGTGGGGAGAAACTACATGCGTTTTAATTCTTTACCTGCTGCCTTTATACACAACGCTTTGGAGCAGTCACATAGAGTAATGCCTCTTCATACTGGACGCGCAGATATTCCGCCCTCCTTAAATTAAATTTTGCTGCCACAAGGCAACACTGGAAGAAGATTGCCACAGTTTCTAAAAAGGGTCGCCATTTTCAGGTGATTTATTACTTTTTTGTAGTAATAAAAAGTAAAAAAATTCAGTGTTTTAAAACGTTTTACAGTTATTCAGTAAAACAGGTTTAAATCGATGTATTTACAATGTATTTACAACTGATGAAATTTTTAATTGATGTATTCGCACATTTAGTACCATCTTGAGTATAACCAGTTCTTTTTCCGTAACCAACATGGGTTTAGGAAAGGTTCATCATGTCAGACACAACTGCTAGAATTCACGACTGACGTTCACTGGAAGATGAATAATAACCTCCAAACAGACTGAACTGTTCTCGACTTTTCGAAAGCGTTTGACTGTGTGCCCCACTGCCGCCTAATCTCAAAAGTATCTGCTCTTCAATTAGACTCACTAACCTTATGATGGCTTCGAAATTTTTTTTTCTCTCCGGTAACAGTTCACTGTCATCAATAATGATTCGACTTCAATGTGCGATGCAACCTCCGGGGTGCTACAAGGCAGCGTGCTCGGCCCGATGCTATTTCTTATCTTTATTACGCCTTGACTGATGGCGTTATATCATTCATACGAATATTTGCCTACGATTGCATATTCTACCATCCTAACAAAAACGTTAACGATCATTACGCACTACAGAAAAATCTTGACGTAATTGTCAAATGGTGTGAGACTTGGCAAATGGTTTTAAACGCATCGAAATGCAAAACCATGTCATTTCGTCGTAGGCATGACTCATCTATTTTTTCATACCGTATAAATAACGAACTGCTCTGGAATGTCTCCACATACAAATATTTGGGCGTGCACTTCACACAAAATCTTTCATGGTCATCTCACATCACTAATATCTGTGCAAACGCCTCGAGATTACTATGATACCTACGCTGTAACCTACATTCCTACCCAGCTTTTAGAAGCTAGCTTACGAAACTTTTGTTCATCCTCAACTCGAAATTGCAGCTTAGTTTCTCGCGCATGTACGGTAAAACGAAATATTGCCTCAAACCATGACAATATTGGAAGCATTGCCTCGAGCCATAACGTTGTGGAATGATCTTCCCGATAACTTAGTATCTGACACTAACCCAGTTTCCTTCGCAACAAATAATCTTACATTTCGGGTGATAATTTTATGTTCACTGCTTCGTTCTCGTATGTATATGACATTTAAAGTTTTGTGAAGCGAATTGCGCACTCACTTTTTGTGCTTTATGTTTTTTGTTTAGATCTATCTGAACGAACTGTTCACACTTCCTGCAAGCGGTGTCATGACTTTTCCTGTATATTATACCACAATCTGTGCGAAATTAAGTTACACATACTGTACACTTTCATAATTGCTGTGTGCCATGAACTGCATCTTTTTATTTGTTCGGTGATAATGTATGATGCCAATTTATACATACTTAGTTATTGCTTCTTTGTTACTCATGTTTTGCACTTACTTTTTGGCACCTTTCGCCCATTTACGTGTTGTACATGTCTTTTTTAGCCCCCCCTACTCGATGCACTAACCAAGGACCTGTAAGGTACATGTAAATAAAAATAAATATTGAGCAACTTTAGCGATTGCGGTTTACATGTGGTCCTCGAAACAGTGCATTTATACTGTCACTGCTATTTCGACGAGACTCTAAAAGAAAATCAGAAACATTCGGTTTCGTTGCAACTTGTTTCATATATTGTTTCTTGCTGTTTGGGGATTTGTTTGCTCAAAGTTGTATTTTTTAAGATACCAGTGTTTCGTCTGTTTGGGGGCTACGTGGTCAAGCAATTTTTTATGTCGGGGGTCTCCGTGTCTTTTATTAATGCTTCCTTATTTGAAAGCAGGAGGTTTTGGGGAGGGAAAAAAGAAATATGGCAAAAGTGGAGAGGCACGCGTGAGTTTTTTTCTAACCGATCGCGTTACTGAGGGGCCGGCAGAAGCGCAATGTCATTGGAGCAGAAAACAATGTTATCTAGCATCAGAGTGACAGAGCAACGTCAGGACAGCACGCAGGCTTCATAAATAGGTTTCAGTCGTTATCTCACCTAGGAAGCAATTTTTGTAAGCATCAGGTCGCTTGCCTGCGCTGTCACCTGAAGTGCATTGCCGTTACAGGAAGAAGCACATTTGTCCCAGATAAGAGAGAAACTACACCACGCTGAGAAGGCTTGAATGACAGGCAATCATAATGTTCTTTTGACAGGATATAACGTAAAAAACAGTGATTCTAACAAGGAAAGAAACAAAATCAGCTTTGTTCAAAGACGTGATAAGACAAGACAGCCAGCTGCGCGAAATTGGTACCAAATGGATATTTTGCTTCATTTTTTTGTATGAGGTTTAACGCACCCCCGCTACATAGACGACAAGGCGCGCCGTACTGAAGGGCTGGGGAAAAATTTGGGCAACCTGGGGATCTTTACCGTCCGCCGAAATCTCGAACACACAGGGGTTTTCGCTTTTGGCCTCCATCAGGAAAGCTGCTACAGGATCTGGAACCCAGCCTGTGTTCTTTTTCTCTGGGGTGTGGGCGGGGGGCTCAACAATACTTAGCGTCGTATTACTGGTCCGTGATACAGCTCTGACCACCTAAAACCATAAAAAATTGTTATTGTCCCGATTGTGAAACCTAAAAATATTTTTACTGATATATTCCTGTTTCACCAATGACACTTTTATTTTGAGAAAGATAACTTTGTTGTGATTTCCGTTTTGTCCTTTTGTTTGCGCAATACTTTTGATAACATACGTTGGCCAAATTTCCAGGGAATGCGGACTACTGAAAAGACCACCTGCATCCTCTTCAATCGCTTGTTTGTCTCTCTTTGATGTTCCTTGATTGCAGCGTACATTATTTTGTCGTCTGTCTTCGATGCTCCTTGATTTCAGCATGCATTATTTCGTCGCCTCTGTGCCGCTGAAGCTTTCGACTTTTAAGCATCCCTTACGTTTTTCTGTCAATAAATATAGACCCTCTTTGAGAGCAGGATAGGGATTATCCAACACCTTCAACAGAGGTTGCTTTGTTTGCGCGTTTTTACTGTGTTGCCGAAAACCAGAAGGTAAACCATCACGACTGTGCATAAGATGTTATTTATTTTGATATATGATTTTTGCTTCATCTTTCCACTCGGGTTGCCGTTTTTTGACAACAAATAATATCATTACGTGATATTTGGTTGTAATAAATTTGGATTAAAAGTACTTTTGCTGCATAATTTTTAGTGTTGCACATCAATCAAAAAGAAAGACGTGAAAAGATTGTTTCATAAGAAAACAGGGCACAATGCTTCTTTCAGGTAATATTGCTTGGACAGCAATTATTTAGGGAGTTGATAAGTGGAACTTACTGCTTCCAGAGCGGGTGCTCATCACCGATCTGCTCAGCACTGCAGTTGAAAGTTGAAAAAGTTTAAAACCAAAAGCCGCCTTGTTATTCAATCGCCGTGCCGCTGCTCGTCGCGCAGTCTTTATTTCTCTGTGTTCTCGCTGCGAAGAAGGATTAACACGAAATTATCCCCCGGGGCCGGTATGCAGTGAGTGCAGTGCCTTTTCTAGGTGCTTTTTTTCCAAAATTGAAACCTCTGCGGTTGTTGGTGATGACAGTTGTGCCTACCAGGGGACATCGAAATGCAGACTAATGTCGCTACCACGGCCAAATGCATCTTTTCAAGGCCAATCCATCTTGTACTCTTCCACCTCAATGGTGCGAATTTTTTCTCTCTGCTTGAAAAGGTTTCATCACCATACAGAGAAACCGTACGTGATTCTTTTGCCAACTAGTCTTCTCGATCCCTCTCACCTAAATAACAAGCGTCGGTATTGCTACAATGGAGAACATGGAACGGTGCTTTCCAGCAGTCTTCCTTTCACTTTTCATGGCCTAAAAAGCGAATTATTGTGTTGTCACTAAAAGCTGCAACTTTGAAATGGCAATAGTATCTTTAGTACTCGAACCGAGGAACAGACGAAAGAACTTTTGAGATAATAAAGTATAAAAAGGCCCGTATTGCTTGACAGCCCCAATATTCGCCCAATGAATACGCTGTCTTAGATTCCGGATCCTATCAATAACGAAGATAGAGATGTGTCCGTAGGTTTTGAAAACTTCATTGATTTGCAGCTCCTCATTAAAGGGTTGTGAATAAAGAGGGCGCTGCCTTTTGACCACAATAATACAAATTTTCTAGTAGTACTGCTATGGTAGCAGTGGGAGAGAAAACACAAAATTAAGGGCAACGGATGCACGGTGAAACCTGCACATAACAAGGTTGACCAAAATTGGAAATTTGTGCATGTGCGTTGTCGTTATATGCAGATTTAGAGTTAATGTTGGCATAAATGAAGTAGAAACGAAACCAAGTTGCTGCACATTATCGATGGCGAACTCGCACTTCAAAAATTTATTTCGGAAGAAAAAGCTGCCTGAATTCCGCCTGCGGCTTTACCACGAGCTTAGTCACTACATGACACTTCAAAAACAAGGTTACTTCGCGCTGTATTCACAAACGTACCTTAAGTATAACATTTGATTTCGTTAATTTTGAGGTATGGGAGCGCATTTCAAGGATCAAACGTGTGCTGAAAGGACGTGATTTCAAGAATGGTGTGCTTTCTCACACTGAATATTGGTATAAAAATGCTAGCTGGGATACTGTACCGGGTGGTGTCGTTCTTCTTTCTCGCCAGCGTAGGAGGCATTTAAAACTGAGAACTTGTCTTCTTTTTGCTTTCTCGCTGCCGAAAGCGTCATCAATGAACGGACCCCACAGATAGCAGTGGAGACTCGCAACTACATGGCGATAGGCAGGCCTAGCACCTAACCTAAGCGTACCATAATCACTCAACTGCAAGCCTAGTTAACACACGTAACCGAACCTAACTCACACGTCAAATGGCGCAAAAGTTTGCGGGGCGGGCAAAATTTGCTAAATAATTGCATTTCCCCAACCGATTTTTTAGAAAAACCCCAAGTAACCATTACTCATATGTGTGGTGAATTCGTTATATAAAGGTTAATCAGCCCATGGCCTTGTTACATAGATGTCGTAAAAACATCGATTTAAATGGAGTTGGCAATGGGTAATCGAAAAGATTTGTTAAGTCGAGGAACTCGTTACATAGAAGTGTGTGACATGCAGGTTTATAATGTCTTAAAATAAACATAAATCTTCTTAAAAACTAAACCAATATTCCTTGCACCAGTAGACGTTTCGGTGGGCCTAATAAAGCACCTTTAAAAAGGAAAGAAGCCTAAAATGCCAGATATTATTAGGGTGGTTCACACACCTAGCTGTCTATTTGCTGAGATTCTCTTGTTCGCATAACAAACATTTTGGCGAACCATTGTGTGAAAACAAGATCTATTTGTTGGTCTACCGGGCTCTAGGTAGCGAACCTCTAACACTTTTCCAAGAAGGTTTACTAATATGCAACTGGCTTTCCGGTGTAAATTTTTTTGAGGTTTATGCGTAATTTTTTTCTCGAGGTTCATTCTTCTGAGACTTTTCATAACTAATGCAGCATGGGGAAACGAAGTGTATTGGTTGCACTCATTTTATTTTCGACAAAAGCTTTTGGGACTCGCAGCTCTCATCCTCCTGACATAACCTGGTAGATACGCATCAATAGAAATAAAGTCTAAACAATTTTCACGCAGTTTATTAAGGAGTAACAATGCACAGTAGTAATAATTGTGAGACCATAAAATGTGATGAATGGGGTGGACGAGGTATTCTTTTGTGGGTTCGAATTTTTCTGTCATACATCATAGATTTATTATCTGTGCTAATGGTTCCGCAGCAATGACTACGATGGTACAGCTTTATTTTTACACTTTTTTTAATGAGAAACTTTATTCATAAAAACACGAAGTATGTACAGACACTGTTTGGACCGATAGCTGCATAGGCTAGTGGCCAGTCCAATATAAAATTACAAGCAATTCACAAGCAATTCACAAGCACTTAAACGTCAGAGCGTAGAGGGCTCAAGAAAAATTGAGATGTACACAGGGCTACATGTCATACAACTGGAAAAGTACATATTCACAGATAGACACAACAAACACAACAGAAAAATATTGTCACTAAAAAGATGATTCACCTAGCAAAAGTTTCAGATAAAATTTCACAAGACTTGTAATGCTGTTTAGCGGCCATCTTCAAATTTCTCGCTGTTTTCACCTCTATCGGAAGGTCGTTCCATATTTTGACTCCACTGAACTCGATCAGGCGTTCACCATATACATTGTTACATTTGGGAAGGTTGAAATTGAAATTCGAGGCTTGCCTTGTACTACGAGAGGGTAAGGTGAAAAGGCCTAATGGAAAGGGAGAATTGGTGTTTATTATATTGTTGATCACGAGCGAAATTTTGTTGTTACGCAAGGACCAATACGACAGTACGTGATTATCATGGAAAACGTTGTTTCTGAAAAGACCTGAATCAGTTATCAACGCAGTCAATGCTCGTTTTTGCATACGAAGTAAAGGCGACAGGTAGGTTTTATACGTTTGCCCCCAAGATTCCCAACAATAACTGATATGTGAATGACAGAATGCATAGTAGAGGGAGCGTCGTACATCGTACGGAAAATATTATCTCGCCCTAAAGAGCGCGTGGCAACCAAAAGCTAGTTTCTTGCATGTGCTATATTTGTTCTTTCCAGTGTAAATGACAGTCAAAAATTATTCCTAGGTATTTGAAATGCGATACTTGCTGTAATAATGAGCTGCCGAGAGTAAGTGTAAAATAATTGTGGGTGGTATTGTACCTAGAGTAAAAAATGACGTACTTAGTTTTGTCTGCATTAAGTGTTAAGCCGTTTTCAAAAAACCAAGAAGATAGGTTTTTCAGCTCACTGGTTATTCTGGTTTGAATTTCCTGAAGAGATGTTCCGGAAACAACAAGAGCGTCATCATCTGCATACATTATTATTTGTGAGGAGGAAAGAGCCTTAGGGAGATCGTTTATATAAAGTAAAAACAATATGGGACCCATAAAGGAGCCCTGTAGTACACCGCAAGTTATCTCTTTAACGTCTGACAAAATACCATTAATAAGAACCCTTTGCTTCCGGGAGGATAAATAGCTATGAAAGAATTTAAGTGTGCACTCTGTAAAGCCATAACTTTCTAATTTCTGCAGCAAGATTGGATGATAAACCGTGTCAAATGCCTTTTTAATATCCAGAAAAACAACGACAGCTATGTTATTCTGATGCATCGCGGAATTGAGAGCCTGTGTTAAAGTAAGTACGGCTGTTGAAGTAGATCTATTTTCTACAAAACCAGGCTGCTGGGGTGCAATAATATTATTTTCATTAAGAAATTGTTTAACCTGTTGCGCAATTAGTTTTTAGAAGAGAGTGTTGAGCGCACTCAGTACTGATATCGGCCTGTAACTACCTGGTTCGTTTGGATCTCCATCTTTGTATATGGGGACCACTTTTGCAACTTTGAGTATATCCGGGTAACAGCTATTTTCAGGCGAATGTTTGAACAGGTGGCATAAATAAGGACCAATGGTATCAATGTTTTTTTTTATAACCCGCATCTGGATGCCATCAAGACCCGATTCTTTATTTACTGCCATTTTACTGACACTGGCTCGCATATCCTCTATAGAAATGTTATGAAAACAGAAGTTATTATTTACAGTTCTGGGTGCAGGAGTAGTAGATAACTGGAAAGGAAATTTCCGGGTGAGGCCAGAACCAACATTATTGAAGTACTCGTTAAAATTATTAGCAACGTGCTGGGAGATATCTTTGGGTGTGACTTTGTTTTGTCGATCTATTCCAATTACGTTTTTGACAATCTTCCATAGTTTTTTCGTGTCACCTTTGTTTTGTGTAACCATTTTTGCGTAATACAGTTTCTTCGATTTTCTAATCATTGCTACTGACTTGTTTCTGTAGTACTTAAACTGCTTGCGGTAATACTCAATTGTTTTGTTTCTTTTCCATCTGTTGTAGTACGAATCCTTACTCTTCAGAACAGCAAGTATGTCTCGAGTTTTCCACGGGCACACAGGGTCTTCATGATTATGTTTGACGCATTCGCGCGTAGATTGGGTAAATACATTTGTGATGCAAGAAACAAAATTTTCAAATTCAATGTTTACATTGTCACTACCCAGGTTTTCAAACTTATCACGCTCAAGTAGTTTTCTAACACTCACATAAACAATACGAGAAGTTCGCTTCGGGTGACTTTTAAAAGAGGGTCCCATACAGGCTCGTGATAAGAACATAAATTTTGGGCAATGATCGGCAACAACGACATCGCACACACCGGCTCGCAAATTCATATCTAAGCTGCACAACATGTGATCGATGAGAGTGGCAGATTTACTGGTAATTCGGGTTGGGGAGTTAATGACATTTTTAAATTGAAAGACTGCAAAAGGAAGACATAGTCACTACAATCGTCCGATGAAAGATCAATATTAAAATTACCGCAGACTACGATGGGATTCTTGGTTGTCGCATATGACATCAAAATGGTTTCCATTTAAGAAACGAATTTTTGCACACTAGAATGCGGCGGACGGTAAATAACACCAATTATGAGGCCACACTGCAACTTTACAAAAGGGCTTCAGTTGCGTCACTGCTGTGTTACTTAACCTCAGAAGCGCAAAAGGGAAGTCCAGTTTTGATAAAAAAGGCTACGCCACCACCGCGTGTAGTGCTGCGCCTAGGCATCGATAGCATTTTGTAGCCTGGTATAAAATCAGATTCTCCTCCCTTCAACCATGTTTCTGTGACGGCAATGACGTCATATCGAAAAGAAAACTGTGACAGGTAAACGAGAAGATTATCGGAATTTTTACGGATACTCCTTACGTTGCAATGTAGAATAGATAAATCATCAAACGCAAGCCTAGCTTGCTCTATTTCGGAAATGGTAAAAGCCATCGGATTAAACAACTCTGTTCAGGTCTTCTGCGCGTGTCACATGGCGTACTTTTGGTTTTTCTGCTTTCCGCATTAGAATTTTTCCGTAAGAAACCCAAGTGTATTTCCAGTTTTTTTCTCGCTTCGCTTCCAGAGCCTTTCCTAGTAGTAGCTTATTCGCAGGACAAAGATATTCATTGATGAATATAGGATCATTTTCCACAAAACCCAGCGCAGATGTATTAAGCAGGCATTTCTTGGCTGCTAGTAGGACACGGTTTCGGTACTTCAGGGAGGCAAACTTCACAATGATATTTGATTTAGTTTTATCTTTTGTTGGAACACAGTGTATAACTTCTATGTCTGCTTCCGTTATATCCTCTTTCAGCGAGGAGCAAATGGCCTGCATCGTTTCTAGGAGATTCTCATCTTGTGTCGAAGAGACGCCCTTGATTTCCAAATTAGTCTTCCGACTGTACTGCTGGAGGTCAACCACCTCACTCCTTACCTCTTTCAATTCTTTTACAAGGCGGTTGTTTTCCTGTTTAAGGTGGCGGTTGTCCTCTTTTACAGAGGAAAAGTCTTTTTTCAGCGTCACTATTTCTGTCTTGAATTCTTCGAACTTCTCGTTTATAAACTTCAGCGACCCTTTCACACTTTCTAGTTCTTTCTCGATTACTTTTGTCAAGGCCTCTTTCAGCCTCTCCTCCTTGCCATTGAAGCGAGCCTCAAAATCGGGAAATGCTTTTGCCAACTCTTTTATCGTGGAAGGTGTCTTGTCAGCCATTTTACCGGAAAATTTACGCTAACATTATATAGAAAAACACTCGCAGAAAACACCTACGCCACTTGGAGCAGACCAGCAGCTACAAAATTGTGGCTAAAAAAAATCGCACCAATCCACCCCGTGCATGTGGTTGGAAAGCAAAGCTGTAAACGGCACCCATAACGATTACCCATGCGACGTCACTTCACTCACATCGCTCTACAAATAGCAAAACCAGATAGAAGTGAAATGCACTTAACCACACGATTTATTACTTCAACGAGCTATTCTTAATAAGGTTAAGTCAATGCATGGAGAATGAACGGTGTTTGGTTGAGTTGTATTGGTGTAGCACAAGAGTGGAAACTTTTTTTTATAAAATTAAAGTAAGCTCCAACCCGCTGTTAGACGATCTCACTTCGTGTGCCGCTGCGGACGGTCACGACGAGATTTGCGGCAGAGGAGAAATACTTCTGTTCAAATTTCTGAATGGCCCAGAGTGCAGCACTGGGGAGTGATTCCTTCTTCTGTGACGCCCATATGCAGTCCGCGCGGTCTGTGTTCTGTCCACCCGCTGAAGCTGGGTAGGTAGAGAGGGCCTTGGCAGCAGCATCTCCCATTGCTCTTGTTGGGTAGTTGAAGGAAAGATAGCAGGGTGCTCTGGGCTAAAGTCGCACACCCCGATTACGGGGCGGAGTGTTCCCACTTCTGTGCAAAATTTGCATTCAGCGTCGTAGCGATTCGGATACATTAAGTGAAGACGCGTAGGCTGTGGGAAGGAGCCCGGATTGTATGAGCCGTAGGGTAGTTTGTTGTTCTCTGGAAAGCTGAGGGTAAAGCGAAGGTGCGGTCTGTCTCAGAAGCGATAATGCTGGGTTATCTCCCTGAACTCGACAAGCGGGTGACTGTCCTCGTGCAGCTCCATAGCACGGGAGGTAAAAGCGCAGGCTTGTTGGGTGCGCGTATTTGTTGCCCTTCATTGAAGCGTGAGGGGGTGTCCAGATGAGCTGAATGGAACCGTTTGGGGAGTGGTTTTTGAGCACGCACAGTGCAGGTCAGGGCGCCCACCACTACTGGTAATTCCAGTAGGCTTGCTGGGAATCGATGACTACCCTCCGAACCCCTGGTTGAGCGAGAGACAAGGTGATGGCTGCCTCTTCTGCTGCCGTCATTTCTTGGGTCCTAATCGAGGTAAACGAAAGTAAGTTGGTTCTGGAGGTAGCCACGATGACGGCGTATTGCTGCCATCGATGTTTGGAGGCGTCTGTGTAGATAACTGCATGCTCCCCACCGAGGCTGGTGCTTAGCGCTTAAGCCCGTGCTTTTCGGTGACCCTCGTCATGTGAGGGGTTCATATTTCTAAGCAAAGGGAGCATCTTTAGTTTTAATCACCAAGAGTCTGGGAGTACGTCAAGCGGAGAGACATTCTGGGCTGCCCAGCCAATCTGATGAAGCATGCGGTTACCCATCGCAGTTCTTAGTCAGACCTTCTGGTTAGAAAGATGGCCTTCTATCAGCTCTTCCACCGTGTTGTAGAGCCCCGTGCTAAGCAGCCTCTGTGTAGACGCACTCATGAGAAGACCAATGCCCTGCTCGACCGCCTTTATAATCATTATATAAAGCATCTCTATGTTTTCCTTGTCGAGAAGAAGACAGGGGGTTGACGTAAGTACCTCTCGAGAGGTCAAAAGCTTCAAATAATCGAAAGGTACCGGCTTCCTCTAGGCCTCGCTTCTTGTGGCAACTCGCCTGATCATGTGTAGGATTTGATTAATGCTGTTTTTGAGGCGCTGCAAGGAGACGTCACTCTTGGTGTTAGCCTCGAGATGTAGGCCCAGGATCTTGATGCTGAGGCTTGGAGTGATAGCCTGGCCATCAAGGAGTATTTGAATGTATTCCTTGGTTTGGCGTGAGGGCGGACGACAAGGAGCTGTGATTGTTTACGTGAACACTGGAGGCCACAGGCTGTAGCACATTGGCGTACTAGAAGTGAGATGCCATGCATTGGTGTGAGCTTACTTTAATTTTTGTAACTCTTAGTACATGAGCAAGGTGCGCACACGGCTGCTAGCCGAGTGTGAGCGGTCGCGTGACGCTTTCACGTGGCATTCAGCGAGAACGCAGAAGGTAAACCCATAGGTGCGCTTGTTGAGTACACCACCTATCGTCCCAGTCTTCCCATGGGCTCGTAGCTGAATCGGTAAGACAACGGGCTCTCACTTTGTTAGTCTATTAGTTCCAGGTTCGATTCCCGGTGGTGCCAGTATATTGTTTTATTTGTTCGCTGGAGTTTTCTGGTGACATCAACGGTCGCAAAAGAACCCTTGGGGGGTAGAGGTAAAAAGCTTTGCTTTAAAACCAACGTACCTGGGCAACGGGTGAACAGCAGGTGAGTCACTCCGCAACCGTGCGGCTGCATGGTCTGCTCCGAAGTGATGGTCCCCCCAGGTTTGCCCGAGGTTATATCGATGCCACGCCGCCTGCCGTCATGTCGTGTCACGAAACAGAGCAGGGCGGGCGTTGCAGTGGCAAATCCGTGGTGGTCGTATTTGCGCGTGTGAAGCGCTGTGGTATCCGGCAGGATAGGCACTTGGTCCGGTCATCCGCTTCGATGCTTTAATCTTGAAGATTCCGCCGGTGGGACCTGCGCAACGGGTGAACAGCAGGTGAGTCACTGCGCAACCGTGCGGCTGCCTGGTGTGCTCCGAAGTGATGGTCCCCCCAGGTTTGCCCGAGGTTATATAGATGCCATGCCGCCTGCCGTCATGTCGTGTCACGAAACAGAGCAGGGCAGGCGTTGCAGTGGCAAAACCGTGGTGGTCGTAGTTGCGCTTGTGAAGCGCTGTGGTATCAGGCAGGATAGGCACTTGGTCCGGTCATCCGCTTCGATGCTTTAATCTTGAAGATTCCGCCGGTGGGACCTGCGCAACGGGTGAACAGCAGTTGAGTCACTGCGCAACCGCGCGTCTGCCTGGTCTGCTCCGAAGTGATCAACCATGCACCATGCACAAATTTTCTAACCTAATTGATATTAATCCTACAATTTTAACGTTGATTAGCAACAGTTCTCTCAAAGTCAGCCTCAAAAAATCTGGCAGCTTATGTATTGCACGAGGAAAGTTCTATATTGCAATATAGGCCTAATCATAGTACCCAATACCTTTTGCACTGAAAAAGGTAGTTGAAGCAGAGATGCGATAAATTCTTAAACTAGGAAATGCCGAGAAGTCTACATCACCCTAAAATTCTCCTCTGGTGCTGGCTAAGCAGCCCGAGGGATTGTATTTCATAAGCTATGACTTTCGTCGGCTGAACAACGTGCTGGTAGCAGCCGGTGCACTGATCCCCCAAACGGACGCGGTGTTCGCAGATGTCAAAACGAAAAGCTACTTCCCGAAATTCAACCTTGTTAGTTGATACTGGCATTTTCTGTTAACTGAGTAATGGAAAGAAAAACCGCGTTTACCAGACGTTCAGGCCCCTACCAGTTCCGATTTTTACCTTTCGGTATCAAAGACTGCATCGGCTTTACACTCCTCATAAGACGTGTTATGAATGGGGTTCCCAATTCACACAACTACAATGCTAACGTGTTGGTGGCCACCGATAATTGGGAAGATCACCTAAATGCGCTCAATGTCTTTCAGGTTGTGGAAGCCACGGGCTTTACAGTGAAACCCGAAAAATGTAACATAGGCTCAGCCAGAATTGGGTTTTAAATGCGAATGCATTTCTTAGTCGAGCCATGTCAGGCACCGTGCGGCGTCCACGCGCCCGCAGGTGTTATCTCTCCGCTCTCACCCCCTCTCTCATAGTAACAGCTGCGAGCGCGCGCGCTCCTTCTCTCCCCTAGCAACCGGAGCAGGTGATGCGGGCGGATCAGCGGCGAGTGAGTGAAGAGGAGGAGCGCGCTCGGGAGTGTGAGGGCGCTCGCATCGCGGGAGCTCGCTGGAGCTCCCGCGTGTGTGGGAGAGTGTAGGCGAGGGTAGGCGCGGTGCTTCGGTGCTTCTCCTCTAGTCGCTCGCCCCACTCTCCCACGCCCGCATGCTTCTCAAAGACCCTTTGACTGTGCACTTTACCAACCACAAGGCAGTGATCGCGGTCGTCAAGTACAACGACAACACAAACAGGTGTTAAATAAATGGTTACGCTACAAATCACCGTCTCCTCATTAATTATAAATTCAGCGCACTCTCGCTTAAAAGAAATGCCTTCGCATTTCCTCACGATTCCCTTCGGGGAGGTGGGGTGAATTTTTTTTTCGGATATGTTCAGGACTCTGGAGCCATTCAACCAGTGTCTTCAACAACGCAGAGAGATCTGGAGGCTCAGCCACCACAAACCAAGAGGCAAGTCCGTGCATTTCTTGGACTGGCCAGTTACTAATGATGATTCATTTTAAACTATCCTTACCAGCTGAATGGTTAGTGGCCCTAACGTGAAAGAACATGCCCAACCAAGTCACATGGGACCACACATCGGTATAGTGCCTTCAAAAAGTTAAAGCTGGCACTCTCGACCCATTCAGTATTGAAGGCACCGGACATTTCACAGCAATTCATTGGGCGCACTGATGCATCAGCAGCAGTTCTTGGGGAATCTAATTGCAGGAACACGAGGGCACACTACACCCATTATTATACGTGAGCAGGATGCTTCTACCCAGTTAAACCAGGTACTCGGCTATAGAACAAGAATGCCACGCATTAAGATGGCTCGGTAAGAAGTTTCACTTATATCTATATGGCACAAATTGTCATCTAGACTCACAATCAGCCGTCGCAGAACTTTGAAGGCTAAAATGAAGAACCCCCGTGTACTGTGCTGTGCTTTAGCGTTGCAGGAGTTTTCGTTCAGTGTACAACGGATCAAAGGTGCGGAAAACGTCGCGGCCGATTTTTTTTAGTCCTTCATAGAACGGCTGACATAGGTTTGGGATGTCTCTTTGTAGTGTGACTCTGCGGAATTACAGAAATACGTTGATTGTGCATTTTGCAAGTATACGGTACCAGAAGTTCCTGTGATTGACTGTGGAAATGACATTTTCCATTGATAAATTCTGAAGTGGGCGGACAGTGTCACAATGGGAAGTAGAAGAAGACGACGATGATGCAGACGCACTCGTCGGGGTACGTTTTAAAAACTCCGAAGACACCGTCATCATCATCGTCTTGGTGGTCATTTACCCCACACTCAGGAGCCAAGCATCCGATAGGAAACAACCAACAGCACTGTCAAGGTGAGCACGGCAAGAGGAACACATTGCGGGCAAAATGCTGAAGTGGCAGACAGCCGTCGGTTGCTCGGACCCGTGTATGTAGCAGCGGTCACCTATGGAAAACACCCGGACCTACCGTCACTAGGTGACCAAGTAAGGCATAGGGATCTGGACGACCGTGCGTCCACGAAGGCTGCGTTTGGCAACACTGCGAAAGCCCGGGACACGGTGTACGACAGTGGGCCTCAATGCGTAATATTACCCCACCACCGACGCCATGCCACGTGTGACCGCTACCTAGAGCGCCATACCTCAACCAGGCTATATGTGGGACGGGACGGGGGAAACTGCAAGCCGTGTGCTGTGTTCCCACGTTCCATTGAACTTTTGTCTTAGTTCATTTCACCTTTTATTTATTGTGTTTAATTCCGTGTGTCTGTCATGGGTTGCTCGGAAAATATAAACGCAAGGTCTTGTCCCGTGATGTTTCTCGTTATTTATCTGTTTTCAGCAGAAACTGACGTATGAAATGCAAGGAAAAGCTACACATATATGAACCAGTTTTTGCAAAAATATGCTCTAATGTGTCCACTCGCGTGTGAAGGGTTCTTCGCCTGGTTAGCGGCTTAAGGAATGCATGTATTGTTATACCGCGGCAAAGTTGGCGCGGTTTAGCCTTACTCAAACTTGCTAAAAAATATATTTTCGAATCCCCACTCACTGAATCTTAGACTCATTGCTGAGCTGCACATCTGCGCTCACTCATACTCAAACTCACAGTGAGTACAAAACTCGGAACTCAGTCGGACTCAACACTCAAAATGTACTTAAACATCAAAATATACTCAAACTGGAACTGCACTCAGAACTCAGAACGTACTTAAACTGAAAATGTACTCAGAACCTAAAACGTACTCAAACTCATGATGTGGCCTTACTTAAAATGACACAGAACTCAAAATGAACTCAAAGACAAAATGTACTCAGAACTCAAAACGTACTCACAGCTCAAAATTTACTCAAAACTCACAATGCACTAAAACTCTTAATGTACTCAAAACTCAAAATGCACTTAAATTCAAAATGTGCTCACAACTGAATATGTACTAAAACTCAAAAGCTCAAAATGTAGTTAAACTCAAAAACTACTCAAAACTCAAAATGTAGTCAAACTCAAAATGTATTTAGGCTCAAAATGTACTCAGAACTCAAAATGTACTCAAACTCAAAATGAATTCAAAATCAAAAGGTACTAAGAACTCAAAATGTGTTTAAAATCGGAATTTGCTCAGACTCATATTGTACTGAAAACTTAAAATGCACCTAAACTCCAAATAAAATTCAAAATGGACTCAAAATGTACTCCGAACTCAAAATATATTCAAACTCAAAATAGACTGAAAACACAAAATATCCTCAGAACTCAAAATATACTGAAAATAAGCATGAAACCGAACTGAAAATGGACAGAAAACTTAAAATGAGTTCATATTTCAAATGGAATCCTCGTGCTGAGAATTTACTCGCGCTGAGATGGACTCAGAGTTTATTAGCATTGAGAGTTTTAAAATTCATGAGTGGCAAAAATATTACGGGCGCAAATTCGTGATCTAAAACTCTTGCATTCGGTACGACATTTTACCGTAACTCCAGCAAGGTCGGAACCAATTTTTGTTGCCGATTTGATACAACTATACCTGCTTGCCATGATGATTAGCGCGGCCTTCAAGCACTTGTACGTATATGTTGGATACAAAATATGTTCATGACAGAGGCGGTCCAGACTCGATGGTGTGCTCGACCCCTAGGGAGAAACAAAAAAAAAGTGGGTGAGGAGACGCACGCACACTGCTGAGTTCGTTTACATCGAAGCTGTTTAGGGGTATGGTCCCGTGCATTCTTGCTCTGCATCCTGAAAAAACACCTTGTGTCAAAGCGAAGTGTCCCCGCCAATCTCTGAAGCGAGAGGCGTTCATAGATATGCATTTGCTTTTTAATGCATAGAATCGAGTACCTCCCACTTCCACCCCAGCCAGGACCGTTTAACGCCCTGCATGTACACAAAAATGCAGATATTGCCTAAGTTAAACAGGTAATTGTTTAAAAGGGTAAATGGTCATAATTGCTCAAAAAAATGAAAAACTGAAAGGTAACAAATATAGAAAAAAATTACGCAAATGGCGAACCACGCAAGGTGGGAGTCATGGATAGTCACAGATTGCGTTAACATTGAACGTGATGGGCTGCTTGGGCATGTGGGGTATCACAGTGAAGGTCTCGAGAAGGGAAATCACGTAGGCCAAACAAAAAATGCTTAGTGGTCATGATCATGAGTTAGGGTGAGTCATAAAAAGGTTGTAATTCCTAATGATGACCCGTAGCCGTAAGGGGTCTCAAATAAAAAGTTTCGGTTAGGGAAATAAAGTTCGACTAATTAAAAAATACATTCTGGTCGTAATTATGGCATACTCTTTTTCATACAAGCCCGTGTGTATATATATATATGTTTATCTACGTAAATAAACCAGTTGTTAGTTTGCGCTTCGTCCTGTGTGGTAGTCTTACTCGTCCTTGTTTACTAGCCAAAGTTCAAGCGCTTTCCATTCAAGCTATGCATAACCAACTAGCCCCTTCAGATGCCCTGTTAACGTTTAACATTTATTGAGATGCCACTGGTGTAAGTGGAGTATCAAGTTTAAGATCACGTAGGGTGAAGATCTCTGTCAGAGCTTTCACGGGCGACAAAATGAATTGATTCCTGGTTATAATCGTAACAGATTAATGGATAGTAATAGATATGGTTAACATTCAAAGTTATGTGAACCTAGGGCATGTTGGGTTTGAAATTTAAGGTCTCCCTCAACGAACGCACGTGAGACAAATAACAATTCCTTCTCGTCATGAACACGACATAGTCACGGTGAGTTATCTGTTGGGTTAAAAGTCAGTTTTGCCGCCGTGGGGTACGGGGTATCAAATTGAAAGTCTTCATGGGGGAAACCACGTTGGAGATATAAAAAAAGCTTCCTGGTTTGCCTCATTGAATAGTCGTGGTAAGTCGTAAATTAGCTTAAGGGAGAGATAAAATCGAACGGAAAGGCCGAGAGGTTATCCAGGCTTGAGCCCGGATTGGTTCTGGACACTGGGGAAGGGGTAGGAATGCGACGAAAGAAAGGGCAGGCAAAAAAGGAGGAAAGGAGCAGGACCACGCACAAAATTTATTATCTTGGCGGGTACTATAGTCTTTCAGATAAAACATGTTTTTGACAATCCACCTGACTGGGCAATAAACCCTTCACTGTAGAGACTATTCGAGGACTCCGACCCCTACAATAGACTTCGCAGAAGGCAAAAAAATTACATTAAATTCAAAGAAATGCCGCCAGGGTGTGTGGGGTATCAAATTAGAGGTTTCGATCTCTAAAATGATTTAGTGCAGACAAAAAGACCATCCAGCAGATCGGTACTAGTTAGGAGCAGATAAACTGCGCAAGTTCATTGCAGATGCTAGAATGGTAGCAGAAATAGAATTGTGTGTTAAAGGAAAGGGTTGGGGGCGCAAATATATACCAGGCAACGACTGCATCGTACGATCAATATGTGCAGTCACTTTATAAGTACAAATTCAAAACTGTGTCGTTAGATCTTCGGTTCTGTACAATTACTGGTTTCCGTGTCCGGATTCGCGTGTAGCTAACGCAAACTTCATTTTCATAAGAAACTTTTCACACAGAACCGTTTGCAAGTTTTTACTCTAGCCGGGATACTCGGCCGATCCTCCTTTAATAAAATCATCCTATCAGATGTTTTAATAAAAGTTGTAAAACCGGCCGAACCTGATAAGGAACATAAATAGTGTCATGCGTGTGTTAAGGAGCCTCAATTTGACCTTAAGAGTAGAAGTAAGCATCAAATTACGTTATACACGTTCATACCTGTAGTTGGTAGGATCTGCTATACGTATGTCTGGTAGCAGTCTGTCAGATCTAGTCGCGAATGTTCTGGAATGCAGCGTAGACACTTTCCGCAGGCAAGACAACACTCAGGTAAACGTGTTAAAATGTTCCTTCTTAGGCTGTCAGGTGTTAAGAAGAGTGTGTAAATGCTTTGAAGTGTTGCGGAAATCTTAGAAAACATTACGTTTTTTTCTTGAAATTTGTCTTAGACACTCATTAAAACCTATTGAGAAATCAGGCAATGGCTTGACATTCTCCATAAATAGTGTTGAGTATTTCCGCAACAACATATTTTTGAGAGGCGTGAATCACATTACTTTTGCGCGGGTCAAATGGACTTTTCTGACCAATTTATTTTATGTTTAACGTTGCGCGGCTCATTTGTTTTCCGCTATCACTTGAGGGGCGGTGGGGGAACGCCGCCCCAAGTGTTGCGCCGCATGCAAGAGCTGAAATTCAGCGTGATGAAACCAAAGTTGGTTTTAAAATTAGTGTTATCTACAAAAAAAATATTTTCTCCCATTTAATAGTTTTTCCATCAATGGGTTTTCATTGCCTTCAAGAATATGTTCTAAAACGAATCGTTGAAAACATCTTTGTTTTCGCATACTGATTACTGAATCCAGGAAGGGTTGGTCGTCGGCAAAAAAATCATTCAAAAACTTGGTTTGTATATCTCTTTTATTTAATGGAATTCAAACGGTGGTCAAAATTAAAAATTTCATTCGAATGAACGATTCTCTGCAGCTATGCGTACTTCCAGTACACAACTACGATAATATCCTATTGATATGGCTCAGAGGTATGCTGTGTTGAAAGAAATATTTTAGCAGGCAAAACATAGAGCGGCGTTGCTTTGTCTTCTGGCGGCCATCGCGGCATTGCTGACAAGAATGACGAAAACTTGGCATTGGCTCTCTGCGGAGCATGCGTAGTATTCGTAGAATCTCCCAGAATGTTCGAACGGCTCAAGCAGCCAACCTGGAGTGCTGGACTTTCCTCGTCGCGTCACCATTTTCTTTGTGGAGAGGCTGCGGTTGCCAAAGGGAGCCTCGGTTTCGGCTTTAGACCTAATGTGGGCACTCTTGCTGTGAACCATGCTCTTTTAAGGTATTTGCATTTATAATGCATAAAACCTCGTCGATTCCCTTGGAAATATTCATGAACTAACGCCATGCACACCTACAAACATTTTATGGTTCAGAATTAAAAAACACTATAACTTCAATTCTTGCCAAAGGGTAATCCTTCCTGTGGGTAGGGTGATTCTGCGAGCAATGTAAACTCGTAAACTTGCCGAGATGTTTTGACTTCCCCTTTTATTGACATAGCCCAATCATTTATTTCAGATTATGATCAACACAATGATTGAAAAGTGCATTGAAAAAAATATATAAATCCTTTTTACCCCGACAACAAATGAAACGGCTAATTTCGTAAATGGGATTTTTTATAACAGCTACAAGATATATTTTAAAAATACCATTTTAGTGGTTTAAAGCTTGTCCTATATGATTACAAGAGCCAGTGGCTGATTTTTGCGAAACGAGAAAAGCATTGGAAGGGGTAGCAAGGTTCTTGTTGATTTTATTTATAGAGTAAGTGCTTCCTGAAAGTGCAAAAATAAAACAGCTTGTGTCGTGCTCAATATCAAAAATGTTTGCTTCTATTTTTTGTTGAGAAATTTTTTACTAGCTGAGATCTATATTGCGGATTGTATACTGTAAAACACAAAAAGACATATAGCCGAAGAATATGGGAGATTATATGGTTATTGGCCTGAGCTTAGAGTGGTAGCTTTATTGTAGAAAATGGACGCGAGAAGAGTAGCATCAGACCTGCATACCTACACTAAAAAAGTAACTAATTTTTTGCGAATAATTACACTGAGCCGGCCCGCTCTATCTGCGAAAAAATGTCTAACGAGCCATTTCCGGATGTTGGAATTGCTATAGGTCAGAACGCGTTATAATTTTGGCGTATAAACTGTGTCGAAATTTATTATTCCTGCTGCTCGCGGAAGTACAAGCCTCACGGCGATACTTACGGCTGGTACTGTGCCCGCAGGAAGGTATATTTTAAATTTTTACACAGATTTTCAGGTGCCTTGTGACAATGACTGTTTTTATAATGAAACTCCTGGCTGCTTAGGGAACCACTGGCGGTAATGGCGCAGGAGCAGTGGTGACAACAAAAATTTACATGCCATAAGGGGCATGTACATATATTCATCCTAATTTCTACCAACACACAGTCACACATAAACAAACGCGAATTACCACCCACACGAATACATGTAACCTAAAAAAGAGAAACTAGCGAAGCACGCGCAAAAATATAATTGAGAAATAGGAAACAGACAGAATTCAATATTCAAGTATATAACTGCTAACGTTTTCCCAAAGGCAGTGGAACGTAGCCCCTCTGAATAAGGCAAGACCTTAGCCCCTCTGAATAAGGTAAGTAGACTTCGTCGTTTTATGCAATGGTCCTCCTTTGCACTAATTTTACAGGCACGTTTATGTATACGCGTGTGTGTATATGTCTGTGTGCGTGTGTGCGTGCGCGTGTGTGTGTGCGTGTATTTTTACGTAAGTATGCAGTACTTATTTTCTCCTCTGTCCCAACTTTTCATGGCTCAAGTGGGTGTCTCAAGAGGCGCATTTCGAGTGATGGAGACACTCATTAAGAGGGACCTGACATTCTGAAGAGTTTTCGAGATAAACGGGAGAAAGCAGCTTGCTAGAATTAGTAATGCCAAAACTTCTTCGAGAAACCATTCGATGCACCAGTTCCGCATGTATGCCTCTTATAAGTGTATATCGTAATTGGGAATTCAAAGTCCGTAAATATGATGGTACAGCAAATACAGTCAAACACAACGGACATGCTTCCGCTAAATATTTTACCTCAAAATATAACTTGATACTGGTAAAAAAATAAGTGGTTTATATATGCCATTCTTTGAGGGTATTTTAAAGAGGAATTTATTTACCCACCTAACATGCCTCGTACACTAGTTTTAAAGAAGTTGTTTTGCTGCAACACATGGAGCGCTATAGTGGCACTGGTTACAAAAATCTTTTTTTGTTTATGTCATGGCACCATCAAGGCTCGGGTGGTCTTTACAGCAAAAAATGTAGGTTTACGCTTAGACCATGCATTTGGCAGAGTGGAGTGCAAGACAGCAGGGGAACAAAAAAGTTAACCATCTTGAGATCCTTAGTCGACGCACAGCACGCTATGGTACCGTCGTATTGTTTTTGTTTTTACAATAAATATAAGCAGCAAGTTTGATGAGCAGTGCAGTTTTATTTTGCGTAATAGCAGATTGGTAAGTTCAAATAAAAACGAGATAAAAATCAATCCTCGTCGGAAGAAAAAGCACAGCCGTACATTTGGTTCAAATAATTTTGCCGAGTTGCAGCAAAATAACCGCATATACACTTAATATATATAGATACCAAAGCAAAATATCCTCAAGTTTGTTGCATTGCGGAACTACAGCTTCAACACCACACGCAAGCTTTTTTGTCTCGTAACAAATTCTCGGGCGAAGTCGTGTATTGGCAGCGTAATATCAACGTAGTTGTTTCACCACTATCCCGGCGGAAGCCTTCAAAAAACCTCGCTATATTAGATTCACTGTGACGTTTTCAACTTAGCCTGCTGCCTTTAAACGTTCTGCCTACCACTGATAATGGTTGCGGGATTCTGCACGTCACAGCCCCAAAAACAGCCACCGTGCGGTCAGATATCCCACAGGGTCTGAAAGCTGCCTAACTACTTAACTGAAAAGGGTCGCACAGCCAGTGTAGAGCAAGAAATGCCATCCTAAACTTCTCTAGATTTTATTGCAAACACACATTATATGCGGCAATCGTTAAACAATGCTGGAGAGTGCAAAATCAGCGGGGTCAATAGACATTGTAAATCATTTCAAGCATCGATTCTACCTCGATTCAAGGTGCTTGCCTCGGTAGATCCAGTTTCGTTGAGTCGCTGATATTGAGTCCAGACATTGGTTTGCGCTCACCTTTTCTCACCTTTTCAATCTAAACACTCAAGTTGCCTGCAACATCACATCACGATAAACACGCTGCCACTGCCAAGCTGTCAAATGTAGTGGCAAAGATTTGTGCTGCAAGACTGTTAGTTTTGTTTAGCTTCTTCTTAATTTTTTAATCCTTTTTTCAAATTGGTTTGAGGGACCTTATACATGCACTATTTTGTTTGTGAAGGGGTAATAATTGGTACGAGAAATTTGTTTAATTTTACCTCGTAGTAGTCGGTTAGGCTGGGTTAGCGTAACGGTACTGCTCTAAACAAATGCAAATATTTATATATATATCGTTGTTTATTATTTTTAGAGTAGCACCTCCATATGGGGCAGCCTAGAGCTTCGTGTCGGTGAGAGGGGAGCAAGGTGATCAGATCTACATCTCCATATTCACTATTATATTTAGCAATTCGGCAACATTTCAAGACGTAGGGTACAATTCGGGAAAGGTGCCCGATAGCACCTTGTTCAATCGCCACCTGTGAGGCGGCTTCTTTTTCTGCGAAGAGATTTCCGAACTCTGCTCATTATGAGCGTGTCTCGGTCAGTGATAAAAAAGCCGTCTTTCATGTCATCTCATATGATTCTTCGAAAACATGCTCGCCCTTTGCTTTGGCTCTGAATATATACGGCCTATTGAATTGCAGGAAGTGGGGCTTTGTGATAACCGCATAATAAATGCTCTTTCAACGCATTGCATCAATGACCTTGTTCTAGGCATTGCAACACTCGTAACATCTTTGTAACCATAAAAATATTCTCAGCCAATCGATACCTGAGCACAAATATTCTCTTAACTCTGTCCACCATTGTACCTATAAGTAGAACCAAATCTGGAGCTGCCCCTTGCAAAAAAAGACTTCACTCGTAATTAACGCTATGACAAACGACGGATTGATTTATTGTGGTGTTTAACGCGCCGACGCAACGCAAGCGATGAGGCGCGCCGTAGTGGACGGCTCCGGATTAATTTGAACCACCTGGGGATCTTTGTCGTGCGCCGAAATCATGTACAAACGGGCGTTTTTGCTTTTCGCATCCATCAGAAAAGCGGCCGCCATGGCCGGGAATCGAAACCGCGACCTCGTGATCAGCAGCGCAAAATAGCAAAGCAGAAGCATGGACAAGACCAGCACTAACTTCCAATGTTATTTTATTGCAGAACCAGCGCACATACACAAGTGTGGCTAGCATGAGGAACGGAGAAAGAGCACAAGAACAAGATTAGTAGCGTTGCAGCCGATGGCCAGCTGGCTGCACATTGCAAAAAAATTTGTCTCGGGCCACCAGTGTCACCCTTTGCACAACTTTATGACTGTTTTGTATTTTCATCGCTCGGGTATTTAAATAGAAATGTGGAAGCAGCACAGATTGCAAGGTGTGGTGATAATGACTCAGCAGGCCGTCTTTGGCCGTATCAAAACTTGAGCTTTATTTCGTGGTATAGGTGCCACGTCACTTCTTTTTCTTCTTTGACCCATCGTTTTTATGTTTTTTGTTTCTGCCTCTTCTCCTCGTGCCAGTCAGACGTGTTTATATGCGCTGCTAATGCAATAAAACACATTTTGAACAGGCCTGAAAGTTACATTCTATTCTGCTGAAAAGCCCTCGATGGGACGGCGATCGGCTGCAGGAGTGCGGCTGATCTCGTCGGCGGCGTTTTTTGTCGCCGGTAGTCACGGATGCTCCGGATGTAGTGGGTGACCTCTGAGGTAAGGCGCGGCCAGTAGTTAGTGCTTGTCCTGCTTACACCTCCTCCTCTGATTAAAACTGCCGTTGTTTCTTGTGTGGCTATGAACCAACTCACCCAAACCTATTTCCTTTCAAAAAAACGAATTACCTGGGCAAAAAATCGTAGCCCTTACAAAAATATTTATGTTCTCTAGCCAATAGGCAGCCTACGTCTCGAAGGCAGTAGCCGGTGTACGTCCTGTGTGCATGGGTGTTGAAATTTGGCCACAGACTAACGACGTCCTTCAAATGTCCTTTGTATTTACGTTCCTATATGTGTCTACCCTATCTCCGAACGAACCAAACACCAAGCGTTCATTGTGTGTCCCGTGTATCTCCCGAAGGCAATGTCCCGCGTTGTGCTGATGTGCGCCTCCTGAAATGTAATTAGGCCACCAAATATCAGCGTTGTCCTAGCAGCCTTCATGTTTCTGTCGTCAATGTGTCACGCAGGCTTCCACCTTTAGGTGCATTCGCCTGCTGTCAAATATCACCTTCCTACAGCCAGCTTCCCGAGGAAATCCCAGGCTGCTGTACAGTAACTGGATTGTGCAGCAGTTGCATCTGCAAGGTCAAGCTGGTGAAAAAAATGTGAAACACAAAGAGCTCTTGCAAACCTCGATGATGATGATGATGGTTTGATTTTATTGGCGCAAGGCCGACATGGGCAAAGAGCGCCAAACACAAAGTGATTTGATGAGGAGAGAACACAAAATAAAGTCAGTTAAAAACTATGAGCACGCTGGTGTAAAAGGCCAGGGTGAAGAACAAGAGTGGTTAAAAGATAAATAAGGTGGCTGGGGTATAGGACCAGGGGTAAAGCTATGGGTGGTATGAGATGAGTTGTAAAAAGGGAACTTCTGATAGGAACTTAAAGGTGCGCTGGACAGAAAACATGACATCATCTCCTAAGAAGTATGATGGGTGTAGTGGAATATGTCGTGTGTATAGTTGAGGGAAGTGTTTGCGTCGTGTAGTGTCGAGTGCCTTACATTGGATGAGGATGTGCATCACGGATAGGGCCTCTCCGCACCTGCTGCAAAGAGGTCTTGGAGATCCAGTGAGAAGGTGCGAGTGTGTTGCATGAGTGTGCCCTATCTGTAATCTAGCCAAGGTGACTTCAGTGTATCTATTGCGTGTGTCGGTGGTGTATGCTCCCAAGTGTGGTTTTATTACGTGTAACTTGTTGTCTGTTCGCTCCAGTCCGTTTGCCATGTTTTGCGAAGTTGTTGTCTGATGTGTGGTTTCATGTCGGTGTAGTGTGTGGGGATTCTCCCCTGTGAGCGCCCACGTTAGGCCGTTTCAAACTGCCGCGCGCCACCTCTCCTGCCATCTGGGAACACACGGCAGAAAGACTGTGCGATGGAGGGGGGGCGTGGCACATCTTTGGGCACGCTAGGTAAGGGCAGCGGTGCTTGGTAGCGGGGGGAGTTGCCGGCCGGGAGCGCCGCCGGTCACAAGAGAGAAGCCACCGCCGTCAGCCACCTCGAAGGAGACGCACGTCAGCAAGGCCCGCCGTTCGTCCCGCCGTACCGTAAGCCCTGGGATGGGACCCTGAAGTGCTTTTGTTATGTGCTTGGTTGATTGTATCCCCTGTTCCATTTATATTTCATTTTCCACTGCTTGAGTAAAGCGCAATTGTTCCTCTTGCAATGTTCTGTGCGTGATGTTTTGACGAGGCCGTTGCCTGCACCCCCCTCGGTAGGCAGAACTACCTACAGTGGCGCCCAACGTGTATTTAGGCTAGCACAGTCCTTTGTCAGCAAGACGCTTACGCACAGGAGCAAATTGCGACTAAAACTTTCGTGCATTTGTTTGCAAGCGGCAGCTGTTTCTGGAACTTAGCACTTCAGCTTAGCGAAATGTATTTTGCTGCTGAAAGCCGGGTATAATGTTGTTGCTCTTACGCCCGACTTTATTTCTTTTCAACGAGCCTGCGCACTACCCAGCTTTCTTTTCCGCGGCACCGAATGTCCAGTTTTCCGGCGAGCGCCGCAACTGATAAGCATTACCCGCAGTTGACTTTGTGCTGGTGCGTGCTCGATTTATACGGTGGCATCATTGTAGCTCCTTCGCCCGAGTTCGTTGGTTCTCGGAGTTTCGTTGGCGTCCAGCAATGAGGTCCGCTGCCGACGGAAAGGAACTTCGTTCGGGAACAGTCGTCGGGGCCACGGCCCCCGACACCGCCTTCAGCGAAGCTCTCACCACAGTGGCCGGCTTATGTCAAGCTCTTACGCAACACCTGGGCACTCTACAAGACCCGGCGCCCCGTCTTCAGCCAGACATCCCAACCTACCGCGGCTATGACGACCGTCTGTCCGTCGCGGATTTCCTTGACAAGCTCGACGTCTACAAGGCCGCCGTCGGAGCGTCGGACACTCATATGCTAACCAGGGTATTGCCACTGGTTTTCCAAGGGCCTGCAGCCTGCTGGTGGCGCCTGCAGTCCCCGTTTGCGTCGTGGGCCACCTTTATGGTAAGCTTTCGGACTGAGTTCCTTCCGCCTGGATACGAGACTCGCATTCTCCGTGAGTTAGATCTCAGGACGCAACACCCTAACGAAAGCCTGTTAGAGTATGTACCCGCTATGCAGGAACTATACAGGAGAGCGGCCCCAGAGACTACTTCAGCTGAGCAAGTTGCCCGTGTGTTACGGCAGTGCCATCCTCGGTTCCAGCCGTATTTGTATGCTCAAACGTACGCGGATTTGAATGCAGTTGCTTCGAACGCGCGCGCTATTCAGGAGTGCCTGCTCGCCAAATTGCAGTATGCACCACCGCCAACGCCGAGCCAATCCTTGGAGCCCAGCTGTGCCTGGAACGGGCCTGGCGCTTTCCAGTCGTGGGCGCCGCAGTCCGCGACACACCGGGCTTTGGATCCGGGCGAATTTGCACCAAGAAGGCGGCCGCAGAACCGATACCGTGACCGCACTCCAGCCAACGCGGGCTACGGGGCCGTGGGCCACCCGGTCCCAGCCAACGTGGGCTACGGGGCCGTGGGCCACCCGGTCCCAGCCAACGTGGGCTACGGGGCCGTGGGCTACCCGGTCCCAGCCAACGTGGGCTACGGGGCCGTGGGCCGCCCGGTCCCACACGAAGACGAGCCATCCGGCGGGCGAATGTGGTACGGACGCAACCAGGCCCGTCAGCAGGGGCCCGCCACCAAGGACAGATTTCCGCGTTCGGGAAACTTCACGTCCCGGCGTCGCTGAAGCCAGGCAGCGAGTCGCAGCGGGCCAACACACCTGTAAATCTTTTCTTGTGCCTTCGGTGGATCGCATGCAGTATCCCCCCAAGCAAGTGTCACCAACCATTCGTGTCAAATTGCTCCGCAAGATTGTAACTGCACTCCTTGATACCGGTTCCACAGTTTCCCTTATCGGCGATATGCTTTTCGAACACTGCAAGGCAAAGCGGGTAAAATTTCGCCATACCGAAGTTATGCTTAGGATGGCGTCGAGCGCGGCCGCGGAGAGCACAAACGCTGTTCGGTTACGCATATCGGTTAGCTCCCGCGCTAAGAGACAAAGGTTTTTGTATCTCAAGGGCTTGTCGGTTGCCATGATCCTAGGCACAGATTTTATCGCAGATGTTGCTATGCGGTTGGACATCAGAGCTGGCGGGTACTACCTTGGCGACGACCCAGGTTTTTTCCCGTTTGAGACCTCGGCGGGTCCCCCGTTACCCTGCAGGTCTCGCGCTGCTTTGTCGACTGAAAGCGTGCCGGCAGACGGGTTACAGGAGCTGCAGAATTTCAAAGGAACGTCGTCTCAGTGCAAACAGCTCGCGGCCCTCCTGCGCCAGTATGCGGACATGTTCACGGAAAAACCAGGAAAAACGGATGTCTTGCAGCATCGCATCGACACTGGGAACGCAAAACCATGGCGATGCAGCCCACGACCAATGAACGCCCCCAAGAGAGCGCTTTTCGACAAAGCCTTGGACGAGATGCTCGACACCGGCGTCATTCGTCCATCAAAGAGTCCTTGGGCGTTCCCCGTCGTCCCAGTCGGAAAGAAAGATGGATCTATGCGAATCTGTGTCGACTACCAAAAACTGAATGCCATGACGGAACGAGATGCCTATCCGTTCCCGTCGGTGACCGAAATAACGTATGCCGTGGCAGGCGCGAAGTATTTCACGACCTTGGATTGTTCACGTGGCTATTTACAAATAGAAATGCACCCAGACGATGTACCGAAGACCGCGTTTACATGTCACCGAGGGTTGTTTGAATTCGTGCGTATGCCTTTCGGTCTAAGCAATAGCCCCAGTTCATATCAAAGGATGATGGACATTGTTCTGGGTGACGCGAAACACGAATTCGGTTTGTGTTATCTCGACGACGTCACTGTCTTTTCACGCTCGTTCGAGGAACATGTGGAACATTTGCAGATAGTGCTACAGCGCATGCGCCAGCCGGGCTGACTATACATCCCGGCAAAGTACAGCTGGCCGGGGAAAAAATCAACTTACTCGGATTTGTTGTTGACAAGGGCGTTCTGCGACCAAATCCAGAGAAACTGCAAGCCATACTCCAATACCCGCCGCCGAGCGACGTCAAAAGCTTGCAACGGTTTCTTGGCATGATTGCGTTTTATCGCCAGTTCATTCCCCAGTGCGCGAACATCTCTGTACCGCTCAATGAACTACTTCGCAAAGGCAAGAAGTGGTGTTGGGCATCCGAACAACAGACCGCTTTTCAAACCTTGCTGACAGCATTAGCAGAAAATGCGTCTTTGCAACTCCCTGACCTAAACAAGCCGTTTGTGGTACAAACAGACGCCAGTGAATTCGGCTTGGGGGCGGTACTTCTGCAAGAGTGGGATCAAGTGTTGAGACCAGTGGCTTTCGCCAGTCACACTCTGACGCCAGCCGAACGCAATTATTCCGTCACCGAAAAGGAATGCCTAGCGATTGTGTTCGCGCTGAAAAAAATTGGCATGTTTCTAGACGGAGCATGCTTCACCATTCAGACTGACCACCAAGCTCTCTCCTGGCTTCAGAGACTTCAAAACCCAGCAGGACGACTCGCTCGTTGGGCACTCGCGCTGCAACGTTATGACTACTCCATCGAATACAAGAAAGGCACCACTAATACAGTTGCTGACGCGCTGTCACGCGCTCCCCTTTTTACTGATACACAGGTGGAAAACGAAGAAAGTATGGTGGTTGCAGCAGTGCAGGCCCCCACGAACGACCGTTGGGGATCGTTGGTGAGCCAGCAGGACTTGGTTGCGGCACAGCGGAGCGATGGTCTATGTCGCAAAGTCATCGACAAGCTCTCGACAACAGACTCTCCAGAAGCTTCCCGGAACGACGAGGTTGACAGCTACTTGCTTGGAAATCATGGTATTCTGCTGCGATACATTCCCCAGGCAGACGACGACTCAACACAAACTCCTTTCCGAGTTGTCGTTCCCCGCAAGTTGCGTAAGTTGTTCATCGGCTACTACCATGACTCCGCTCTGGCGGGTCACTCGTCTGGGAAAAAAACCTATGAAAAGTTATGTCGCACAGTAACTTGGCCGGGAATGCGACAAGATGTACTTCGGTACGCTCGCTCCTGCCCCATATGCCAGAAGACCAAACCACGTGGAGGCCTGCCGCTTGGAACAATGACATCCGTCCATAGCACCTCACCGTGGCAAATCGTTGCATGCGACGTGATGGGGCCGTTTTCTCGAAGTCCTCGAGGCAACCAGTTCTTGTTGGTAATTACAGACCACTTCTCAAAGTGGGTCGAGTTGTTTCCTTTGCGGAAGCTAACCTCTCAAAAGGTGTGGGAATGCCTCCTGGAAGTGTTCACGAGGTTTGGTTTCCCCTCGCAGTTAATCACGGACAACGCGACGTATTTCACCAGTAAGGTTTTCCGAGATTCTTGCCACGCCTTGGGAATACGTCACACCCGCACCTCGGCTTACCACCCGCAAGCGAACATTACGGAACGGGTCAACCGAAACCTTAAATCGATGCGCATTGCTCACACTGGCCGTCACAAGGACTGGGACAACAAGCTTTCCGAGATGTGCTTCGCAACGCGGACAACGATTAACAGATCTACCGGTTTCACGGCAGCGCAACTGAATTTTGGCAGAGACCTCAAGTTTCCTCTCGACAGTTCGCTCCAACCCACGCAGAATCGCACTGATAAATCCCCCGCGACATTCGCGGCTGACCTTCGCAAGCGGCTAACAGAGTCCGTCCGGGAGGCCCGCGAACATCTCGACATCTCCCGACTCGACCAGACGTCCCAGTACGACAAGCGCCGACGGGACGTACAATTTTCCATGGGTGATCTTGTGTTGAAGCGAACACATCCACTTAGTGATGCGTCGAAGGGCTTCACCGCCTGACTTGCACACAGGTGGGATGGCCCGTACACCGTGGTGGGTAAGTCTAACCTGTCGTATGTGCTGAAAAACTCTTCCACAGGTGCATCGTACGGTCCGGTGCACGTGTCCGAACTAAAGCGCTATTTTTCACGCGAGGATACAGCCAACGGGAATCAGCGAGAAGACTGCCGCGGAAAGCGCGCGACACATCAGTATTCCCCGTCACCACGATACAATCTGCGCATGCGTCACTAACTACTGGCTCATTTGTGTTTTCTTTGCTTTTGCCTGCAGAAGATGTCTCGGAACAGCAGTCGGGCCCACCCCTACCATTGTCGGCAACCCGAACGCTCGGCCCCGCCCCAGGGTTCACGGCGCCGCCCGTTCCGGCCACCGTACCGTCCAGCACGACCTACGGAAGAGGTGGCCACGTGGACGGTGCTGTCACATTCGGGCCACCCAGTGGGCTGGCACTCTCGTCTCGAGTGGTCCGACCAGCCTCAAGTGCTCGTCGGCACGCCGCGCACCTCCGTCCCGGCCCCCTTTCAGGGGCTCACAATCGCAGAACGTCACCCGGTAGAACCACGGCCGGTATACACCCAGGAAGAACTGGCTGCGCTGTGTGAAGTGTGCCAAGTGCCGGAAATCAGCTGGCGTCACCACCGTGCCGGGGCTCTCCACAGAGAGCGTTCAAGAGCCTTGCGGGCCAACCACCCGGAGGGCAACAACAGCCAGGACGCCCTGGAAGGAGCCTTGGCAATGTTGCGGCGGTTGCGCCCAGACCAGCGGCGCCAAGCAATGGACGCCATCCTGGACTCCAAGGACTGTGTGTAAACGAGTCTCGGGCATTTTTTTTCTCCCTTTTCTTTCGTTTATTTTTTTTTCTTCTCTCTCTTCGTGTAGCAAAGAACCAAGAACTTTTTTTTTCCAAGGGGGGGGAAGTGTGGGGATTCTCCCCTGTGAGCGCCCACGTTAGGCCGTTTCAAACTGCCGCGCGCCACCTCTCCTGCCATCTGGGAACACACGGCAGAAAGACTGTGCGATGGAGGGGGGCGTGGCACATCTTTGGGCACGCTAGATAAGGGCAGCGGTGCTTGGTAGCGGGGGGAGTTGCCGGCCGGGAGCACCGCCGGTCACAAAAGAGAAGCCACCGCCGTCAGCCACCTCGAAGGAGACGCACGTCAGCAAGGCCCGCCGTTCGTCCCGCCGTACCGTAAGCCCTGGGACCCTGAAGTGCTTTTGTTATGTGCTTGGTTGATTGTATCCCCTGTTCCATTTATATTTCATTTTCCACTGCTTGCGTAAAGCGCAATTGTTCCTCTTGCAATGTTCTGTGCGTGATGTTTTGACGAGGCCGTTGCCTGAACTCCCCTCGGTAGGCAGAACTACCTACAAGTGTAATGTGGTTGTGTCTACTATATTCAAGAGTGTAGCAGCAGCAGCCATTCGATCCGCTGCTTCGTTCCCGGCTATACCACAGTGGCCAGGGACCCAGCAAAGGACTAGTTCAAATTTGTGGACATACACAGACATAATACCCTTGAATATTATATTTATAACGTGATTTTTTGAAGACTTTGTTGACGACAACGCCCGCACAACACTGAGAGAATCTGTATATATAATGGATTGTGGGATCTGGCTTTGAAGGATATGATTAACAACCAGAAGTACACCATAAGCCTCTGCCGTAAAGATACTTGTATTACTGTTAAAAGTTCTAGTGACACTAAGGCCGGGCCCATGCGCCGCGCAGGACACCGAGGTGAAAGTTTTAGAGGCGTCCGTATAAAATTCAGAACAATGGCACTTCTGCTACAAATACAAGAAGTGCTGTAAAATCGCACATGTGGGAGCTCGGTTTTTATCTACATGTGTGAATGATGTGTCGCATGATACAGGGCGGAGATGCCATGGTGGTATGAAATATGTTACACAACTTTGGATGGTATCTAAAAAGGAGACAGCAAGCTCTGACGCTTCCTCTCTAACTCTGTAAGAGAAGGGCGCAGAGAACGATGGTCGATTTACAAGGAGTTCAGTCATGGAGGTATCATGAAAAACTGATTTAAAAGGATGGTGAGGCATGGATGAAATTTTAAAAGCATAAAGAAGGTCTGTGTATGCTAGCTGACATTGTAGCTTCGATTTGTTGCACTCTACATACAGTCTTTCGACCAAACTAGTTCGGAAGCCACCACACGACAAGCATAGCCCTAGATGAAGCACAGGGTCCAGCAGTCTGAGGGATGTTTTAGTAGCTGACCCGTAGACAACGCTACCATAGTCCAGTCGTGAACCTATTAGGCTGGTAAAAACACGGAAAAGAAGTTGTTTGTCAGCACCAAAAGAGATGTGCGACAGAACCTTCAGGATATTCATTGTTTTTAAGCATTTATGTTTTAGTTGTTTTATGTGTGGGATGAATGTGAGCTTTTCGTCAAAGATTATACCTAAAAACGTGTGTTCCTTTTTTACAGGAATAGAGACACCGTGGGGTCAAATGTCTGGATCCGTCCGAATGCCACGCCTCTTGGAAAACAGAACAAAAGTGCACTTTCCTGGATTAAATTTAAAACCGTTGCTATCTGCCCTGCCGGCTAGCTTGCTCACATCAAGCTGCACTTGGCGCTCGCAGATAGACAAGTTACACGATTTGAAGGAGAGTTGAACATCGTCTACATAGATTGAACAGGAGATCGATGGTGGCAGTGCCTTCTGAAGAGAAATAATTTTTACAATAAACAAAGTGCAACTCAAAACACAACCTTGCGGCACGCCGTTTTCGTGCACATGAACCCTAGAGAGTGCAGCTCCAACTCGCACGCGAAACGTTCTTTCAGACAGGTAACTAACAAGCGTATTCATCATGTTACCCGACATGCCAAAGGACTTCAGATCGCTGAGGATGCCGTACCGCCAAGCAGTGTCGTACGCCTTTTCAAGATCAAAGAATACTGTCATACAGTGCCGCTTATGGAGGAAAGCATCTTTAATATATGACTCTAGCGCAACTAGTTGATCGTTCGTAGATCGCCCCGCCTTAAAGCCCGCCTGGCAACTCTGGAGAAGACCGTTGTACAATAAGAAGTACACGAGTCTCCTGTTTATCCTCTGTTCGAAAAGCTTACACAGGCAGCTTGTCAGGGCAATGGGACGATAACTTTCAGGAGAGGAAGGGTCCTTCCCTTCCTTTAGGAAAGCCACTACTATGGCCTCCCTTCAAGAGCGTAGAATGTGCCCCGAAAGCCATATGTTATTGTATAGATGTAGAAGTGTTTTAAGAGTGTCCGGGTGTAGGTGTTGTATCATGGTGTATGTGATTTTGTCTGCACCTGGAGCCGAAGGCTTACATGTTGGCAGGGCTGCCTTCATGTCATAAATTGAAAAAGGAGAATTGTAAGAAGTGTGCGACTTGTTGCTATCACTCAGTGACTTCTTTTCTACAGATGTTTTGTGTTTCATGAAAGAGTTTGTGTACTCTGCTGAACTGGACACGTGTTCGAAGTGTTGTGCAAGTGTGTTAGCCTGGTCTTCCAGTGTGTCCCCTGTTGTACTAACCAGGGGCAGGCTGTGTGCCTGTTTTCCTTTGAGCGTGGGTATACGTGTCCAGACTTTGTGTGTGTCTGTGTATGAATTAATGGATGTCAAAAAGGTGTGCCAACTCTCTCGTTTTGCCTCACGGCATACACGTTTTCCAAACGCCTTGGTCCGTTTGAACAAAATAAGGTTACCCGACGTGGGGTACCGACGTAGGATACGCCACGCCTTGTTCTGGGCCTCTCGCGCCCGCCTACAGTCCTCCTTCCACCACGGCCTCCTCTCGTTGCGCGGTGCACCAGAGGTGTAGGGAATAGACTTTTCGGCGGCGTCGAGGATGTGCGCCGTGAGGAGTTGGGTGGCTTCTTCAACGTGTAAGTGTCCTATGGATGTGTGGTGTAGTTTCGATGTCTCTGTAAATTTGTTCCAGTTAGCTCGTGCTTCATTGAACCTATTATGGGAAGATGAACTGCTTGGGCCTTTACCTATATATGTTAGTGAAGTAGGGAAGTGGTTTCTGCCATATGGGTCAGTGCCCACTTCCCACTCAAGACATGGAAAGAGAATTGCCGAACACATAGCCAAGATTTGAGTATGTATTGTGTCCTATGTTATGGTATGAAGGCTGTTTCGTGTTGAAAGGGCATGCTCCAAAGGATGTTAAAAACTTCTCTATCAGGTGACCTCCGGCATCCGTGCGAGAAGAGCCCCCAAGAGAATTTTGTGCATTGAAGTCGCTGGTCTACCAGCGCCTCAAAGTCACAACTCAGAAGTGCAAGATCAGGAGAGATGTAGATGGAGCATACCGTTATCAACCTATTAAAATTATTGTGCGGACGGCTACAGCCTCAAGGACGGTGTTCAAGGTGACAGGGTGGCATGCTAAGGATTTGCGGGCGATTATGGCCTCACCGCCAGAAGAGTGTGTGCAGTCATCCCTGTCTTTCCTGTATACCAGGTAACTATTCAAGAAATTTGTGTGTTTGGAATTCAGATGTGTTTCCTGGACACACATTAAACTTGGCTGGTTGGCATGCAGAATCTCATGCACGTCGTCGAGATTATTCAGAAGGCCTCTGCAGTTCTATTGAACTATGTTTTCTCTTCCCATTATGATGTGTTAGAGCTAATGGGGTGTGATTATTTATGTAGGGTCTTTCGGGGCTTGCACTCTTGGGAGGGGCTTTTTTGCCTTCTCTACTGACCTCGACGGCGCAGTCCGTTCCTTCCGTTGCGATGAAAGCCCGAGGGGCTCGACGTCCACGTCGTCATCTGAAGGCAAAAGGGGTGCCCAGCGGACTGGGCCCCCTTGACATGGTACCCTTTCTGGTGTTCTTTGCTTGCGCTGCCAGTGCCGAAGGCGTGGGGAGCACCACAGGTGGCACAGGCAGTGAGGCGGAGGAGGGGGTCGCTGCGACTGCCTCTGTCTCCATCTCCGTGCCCTTGCGTGTGCTTTGGGCCAGTCGAGAGGAAGCAGTGGATGCAGCGGCATCCCCAACAGACGTTGTTGCCACCACAGCCGCTGCTGGGTGAGCGAGCGATGCGGAGGCTGGTTGGGCTGCCTGGCTCAACCCTGGGGGGCGGGGAAGGCCCAAGTCCGACTCGCGGTACTGGGTCCCCACCGAAACCAGACGCCGCTCCGCCCCCTGGCGAGGTGCGTCGGCGTACCTGCCCAGAGGGAAGGAGGCGAACCTCTTTCACGCCTCGGGGAAGGTGATGTTCTCGTTTACTTTCAAGGCAATAATCTGTTTCTCTTGTTTAAACTTCTCACAACCTCTGGAATAAGCAGCATGCGGTCCCTGGCAGTTCGGACACGTCAAGTGCTCAGATTCACAATTATCGGTTGGATGATCTTGTGCCGCACATTTGGCGCACGTCTATTTCCCACAACAAGAGTTTGTGCCGTGGCCAAAGCGCTGACACTTATAGCAGCGGCGTGCATTCGGCACGTAGGGTCGGACCGGACATCTAACGAAGCCTGCGTTGACCGACTCAGGAAGTGTTGAGCGGTCAAACGTCAAGATGATGTGTTTGGTAGGTATGATTTGATCGTTTCGGCGTATGGTTATTCACCTCACTGCCGTCACGCCCTAATCATGGAGGCCCTCGAGCAGATTGGCTTCAGTTTCTCTTATAAGATCTGGATCAGAGATCACGCCTTGGCAGCTATTAAGGCTGCGATGAGGCGTGATCTCGAGGTCAACATTGACCATGCGCGTTTGTGAGAGGAGGTTTGCGGACTGCTGTTTGTTGTCTTTCTCAATCAAAAGTTCTCCCGTGTTCGGATTCTTGGCCTTGTACGACTTTCCGACAAGGCTTTCAAGATACTTGGAGATTAGAAACACGGACTGGGAAGTGATTGGTGTTGTCTTGTCAAGAGATTCCATCATCAGAAAGCGCGAGAAATTATCGGGCTTGCTTTTGGAGTGAGATTGATTGCAAGGGAGGAAAAGATACTTCGGTGCGGCCCCTTTTCGGGGGCCGATCACGTCTGGGGGGGGTTTGGAAAATGCCATACGATACATTGGTAAGCAGGGAGACGGGGGTACTTTCTTCTTTGACCTTACCCTGGTAGTCAAAGAGGTCCCGGAGCTCCCTTCCTGGTAGACAGGCAGGGAGCCTATCGGCCGGAGCTTGACCAAGGCTCCGACGGCCACCGTTCACGGCTTCTAACCCTTCACCTTTCAACTTCTAGCCACGGTAGGTGACAGCTTAAGTATGGGGCGGCTCGGGGTTTGTGGTGTCGCCATTCACCGTCACCAAGATGGCTCAAGGTGCCCCGTGCGTGGTCTTGCAAACCTCATGGCTTCAGTCAGGTTGGACGCATAAGTGCTACGGCCAGGTGACACAACAGCGTCTGCACGTGATCTTCATCCTGCACGGGATTGGGTCGACAATGCACACACTAGAAACTGTATTGCCAAATATAGTGATCGCACACAAAGGGCATTACATGCAGATGTTTCTGGAACATTATCTTGTTAGTAGCTCGAACTATGGAGATTGATGCCGTACAGATCTGAATCAGGCAACTTGAAAGAGAAGGTACAGGGATGATTTCAAGAATTACGAGCAAACCAGGGCTTACAATCTCACAAAAAGTCACCTGAAAAGACAACCCGGCGCTGCTTCTTCATCAAACAATTCCCCTAAGAGTAACCTATTCTCTAAAGTATCAGCAGAATGGCGCATTTGTGTAGTTTACCGAAGTTGTACCCGTACGGCACAGTATACGTCGGAGGCTGTGTGTCTTCTTGTTGGTACTTCTAGTAATACCCCCGTAAGACTGATACGTTGCAATATTATCCATAGAACCTATAACAAACAAATTGACTACTGATATGATTGGCATCCAATACGAGATACTGTGAAGAGGCAACTTCACAAGGAATCAAATATTGTTCAGATTCAAGGCCTTCTTATGAGGGAATTCATACAGGCTCCGAAGAACATAAACAGCTGAGAATATTGCAGAGGCTTTGTGCTAACAATGCAATACCGAGAGAGAGAGAAGGAAACAAAATAGCACAAACATGTAGAACACGTGACAACTGGGCTAGTTGGTAATGCATGTGGGATATCTTGAAGGTAGCGCACTTGAACACGGACACTAGCGAAAGAAACGACAAACCACAGCGCTGACTGACTCACAACAGATTTTTATTACAACAGACACACACTTCAATACTACAACCCAAACCCATCTCACCCCACATCACACATACGTCACAATTCAGCGTATCATTTCTAAAGCATGACAGGTATGAAACAGACTGTGTGGATGAAGTCGCGTGTTATATTTACGTTACCGAGCGATTTAAAAATTTAAACTCAATCTCATGTAAATGAATCGACAGCACACTGAAGCACCACACCCCCTTTTTTCTTGAGTATATTGAGGCATATATGATGATGGTTGGATGTTAATGGCGCAAGGCCAACTAGGGCAAAGAGCGCCAAAACAGTGGTTAAATATGAGAGGTGAGAACTTAGACACTGATATCAGTAAGCAAGAACAAAAGTAAAATCAATAAAAGACAGTGAGGATGGCTGGTGTAAAGGGCCAGGTTGTGATGGTGCGTGGCATGAAATAAAGCTTTAAAAAACTACGCGTGATAGGAAATGAGATGTAAAAACTTGATGTCACTGAGAAACTTAAAAGTGCGTTGCACAGGAATCACGGGATCATCCGCTAGAAAGAGTGCTGGGTGTAGTGGAATGTGTTGTCTGTAGAGTTGAGGGAAGTGCTTGCGTCTTGTTGTCTGGAGTGCTTTGCATGTAATGAGGATGTGAAGTACGGATAGGTCCTCCCCACACCTGCTACACAGGGGTCTTGGAGATCCGGTGAGCAGATGGGAGTGTGTCGCGTGTGTGTGGCCTATCCGTAATCTACCTAGGGCAACTTCGGTGAATCTGTTGTGTGAGTCACTAGTGTATTGTCCTAGGTGTGGCTTTACTATGTGTAACTTGTTGTCTGTCTGTGTATTCCAGTCGGCTTGCCATGTTTTGCGAAGGTGTTGTCGGATGTGTGGCTTGAGGTCAGTGTAGGGTATTGTTGTTATGTCCACTGTATTTGCAAGTGCAGCAGTGGCGGCCATTTCATCTGCGGTCTCATTCCCCGCGATTCCAGCATGGCCTGGAACCCAGCACAGGATTAGTTGAAAATTATTTGCATATATAGACATTATGAAATTAAAGACAAGATTGACAATGTGGTTTTTCTTGGGTCTTTGTGAAGACAATGCACGTACAACGCTCAAAGAGTCTGTGAAGATGACGGACTTAGGAATTCGTTTTTTAAGAATGTGCTGAACGATGAGTAAAATGCCATATGCTTCTGCAGAGAAAATAGTGGTGTGTACACTCATGGTTCTGCAAGCAATAAAGTTGGGGCCATGAGCGGCGCACGACACTGTAATTGAAGTTTTCGAGGCATCGCTATAGAATTCGGCACATTTATATTTATCCTGAAGCGACAAGAAATGCTGCAGAGTCGCAGCTCTCGGAACCCTGTTTTTATCTATTTTCATAAATGAAACATCACAACAAACAGGCTGCAGTTGCCATGGTGGTATAACGTCAGAAAATGATGAAGATGAACAGACATCTAAAAACCCAACGGAAAGACCTGAAGCTTCCTCTCTCACCCTCAGAGAGTAGGGCAAAGGAACAGATGGACGATTTGAGAATAGCTGGGTTGTAGATCTATCGTTGAGGACAGGTTTAAAAGGATGGTTATTGAATGATGAGACCTTAAAAGCATATAATAAATCTATGTACATTCGTTGATGTTCCAGGCACCATTTGTTACTTTCAGCGTACAGACTCTGGGCCGGGCTAGTGCGGAAAGCACCACACGAAAGGCGCAGGCCCAAATGGAGAACTGGGTCAAGCATTTTTAGTGCTGTTTTTGATGCCGACCCATACACAACACTACCGTAGTCTAGCCGAGACCCGACTAAGGCGGTAAAAACGCGAAGAAGGAGTTCTCCGTCTGCACCATAGGACTGGTTGGAGAGGACTTTGAGAATGTTTAGTGTTTTCAGGCATTTATGTTTAAGTTGTTTGATTTGTGAAATGAACGTGAGTTTTTCATCAAATATGACACCAAAAAACTTGTGCTCCTTTTTTACAGGGATAGAAGCGCGATAAAGGGTGATCTCCGGGTCTGCCTTAATCCCGCGCTTGCGGGAGGACACAACACAAGTACTCTTTCCAGGGTTCAGTTTAAAACCGTTTGTGTCCGCCCAGCCAGCAAGTTGGTTCACCCCAAGCTGGACTTGGTGTTCACAAACTGAAAAGTTACACGACTTAAAAGATATTTGAATGTCATCTACATATATAGAACAGGAAATGGTTGGTGGCAGTGCCTTCCGAAGTGAGTTCATCCTAACAATAAACAGTGTGCAGCTCAAGACACCGCCTTGAGGGACGCCATTTTCCTGCACGTATACATTCGAAAGGGCACTGCCAACCCTCACTCGAAAGGTCCTTTCCGACATGTAGCTACTGAGCGTGTTCAGCATGTTGCCGGAAACACCAAACGACTTGAGGTCACACAAGATGCCGTACCGCCAGGCCGTGTCATGGGCCTTCTCCATATCGAAGAAGACTGTTATAAAATACTGCTTATGAATGAAGGCATCTTTTATGTATGTTTCCAATGCAACCAGTTGATCATTGGTGGATCTCCCAGCCCTGAAGCCAGCCTGGCAGCTGTCGAGAAGACCATTGTACTCTAAGAAGTACATGAGTCTCCTATTGATCATCTTCTCGAACAGCTTACACAGGCAGCTTGTGAGGGCGATGGGAAGATAACTTGCGGGAGAGGAAGGGTCCTTCCCTTCTTTCTGAAAGGCCACTACAATGGCCTCCCTCCATGACCCTGGGAGGTGCCCCGAAAGAAATATTTTGTTGTAGAGGGGAAGGAGGGTTTCAAGTGTGTCTGTGTGCAAGTGTTGAATCATAGTGTATGTAATGTTGTCTGCGCCTGGAGCTGAAGGTTTACAAGTACTAAGTGCGATCTTCAGCTCATGCAGTGAGAAGGGGGTGTTATAAGATGAGGTCGACTTATTACTGTCTCGTAAGGACTTCTTCTCACAATTTGTTTTGTGTTTTATTAAAGTGTTGGTGTAGTGCGCTGAACTGGACACATGTTGGAATTGTTGTGCGAGCGCGTCAGCCTGGTCTTCCAGTGTGTCCCCTGTTGTACTAACCAGGGGCAGGCTGTGTGTCTGTTGTCCTTTTAGTTTATGTATTCGTGTCCATACTTTTCGCGTGTCAGTGTAGGAGTTGATGGAAGTGAGGAAGGTGCGCCAACTCTCCCTTTTCGCCTCACGGCGCACTCGCTTCCCAAAAGCGTTGGCCCGTTTAAACGAAATGAGATTATCTGATGTGGGGTACCGGCGAAGGACACCCCACGCCTTGTTCCGGGCCTCTCGCGCCCGCCTACAGTCCTCATTCCACCACGGCCTCCTTTGGTTGCGCGGAGCGCTGGAGGCGTGGGGAATGGATTTTTCGGCAGCGTCGCGGATGTGTGCCGTGATGAGTTGGGATGCTTCCTCTACGTGTAGGTGTTCTATGGTTGTGTGGTGTAGTTTAGATGTTTCTGTGAATATACTCCAGTTTGCTTTTGATTCATTAAACCTGTAATGGGAAGATGGACTGCATGGGCCTTTACCTATATATGTTAGGGAAGTGGGGAAATGGTCACTACCATATGGGTCTGTGCCCACACCCCACTCAAGACATGGAAAGAGAACTGCGGAACCAATAGCCAAGTCGAGATGTGAGTATGTATTATGTCTTAAGTTATGGTATGTAGGCTGCTTTTTGTTGAAAAGGCATGCTCCTGAAGATGTAAGAAATTTCTCTATCAGGCGACCTCGGGCATCCGTTCTCGAGGAGCCCCAAAGAGAGTTGTGTGCATTAAGGTCGCCTGTTAGGATGTACGGTTCAGGCAGCTGGTCGACCAGCGCCTCGAAGTCAGAGCTGGAAAGTGCATAATCAGGACGAATGTAAATTGAGCATACCGTTACCAACCTATTAAAAATTATTGTGCGTATTGCTACAGCCTCAAGGACGGTGTTGAGAGTGATAGGGTGGCATGCTAGGGATTTCCGGGCTATTATGGCTACACCGCCCGAAGAGTGTGTGCAGCCAACCCACCCTATCCTTTCTGAATACCATGTACCTATTTAAGAAATTTGTGTGATTGGGATTCAAATGCGTCTCCTGAAGACACATCACACTTGGCTGGTTCGAATGCAATATCTCATGGACATCATCCAGATTTTTAATGAGGCCTCTACAGTTCCATTGACTAATATTTTCTCTTCCCATTATAGAGATTTAGAAGCTACTGAAGTCTGTGTGTATTTGTGTTCATGTGTCTTTCGGGGCTGTTACTCTAGGATATGGCTTTTTGGGCCTTTCTGCTGCTGGCTTGGGCGTCGGAGGCCGCTCCTTGCGCTGCGTTGCAGGCAGGAACGGCCCGACATCCATCTCATCGTCGGATGTCCGAGGGGTGCCCGACGGACCGGGCCCCCCGGACTTGGCCCCCATTCGGGAGCCCTTCGTTTGAGCCGCCACCGCCGCGGGCGTCGGGGACGCCAAAAGTGGCACAGGCGGTGCGGTGGCGGTGGGAGCCGATGCGGGGCCCGTGGTGTCCATCACCTCGGTAGCCTCCAACGCACTGGAGGACGGGGAGGCGGAGGCGGGAGCGGCACCGGTCCCTACAGAAGAGGTTTCACCACAACCGCTGCTGCCTCAGCAAGCGGCGTGGCGACAGATTGGGCTGCCTGAGGCACCCCAGGGGGGGGGGGCGGGGAAGGGACCAGGTCAGACTCGCTGAACTGGGTCCCTGTAGACACCAGACGCCGCTCCGCCCCCCGGCGAGCCGCGTCGGCGTACCTCCCCAGGGGGAAAGAGGCGAACCTCTTTCGCGCCTCTGGGAAAGTGATGTTCTCAGTTATCTTGATGTTGATGATCTTTTTCTCTGTGTGAAATTTTTCACATTTGCGGGAGTACGCTGCATGCGGCCCCCCGCAGTTCACACACGTGAGGGTGTCGGATGGGCAGTTGTCACTGGGGTGATCGTACGCGGCGCATTTTGCACAAGTCATTCGGCCACGGCAAGAGTTTGTACTGTGCCCGAACCGCTGGCACTTGAAGCAGCGGCGCGGGTTCGGAATGTAAGGTCGAATGGAGCATCGGATGAAGCCTGCATTTATATATTGTGGAAGTGCCGAGCGGTCAAAGGTCAGGATGATGTGTTTGGTGGGGATTATCTTGTCGTCCCTGCGCATCGTGATGCGCCGCACAGCGGTGACGCCCTGATCCTTTAAACCTTCGAGAAGGTCGGCATCTGTTTCCGTCAGGAGATCTGTCTCAAAAATCACACCCTGAGAGCCGTTCAGGCTCCTGTGTGGCGTGACCCTGATGTCGAGATCATGGATGCGGGTTTGTGCAAGAAGAGTGCGGGCTTGTTGTTCAACATTGACTTCTACCAGGATTTCTCCGGTCCTGAGCTTTTTAGCTTGATATTTGCCACCTATGGTGCTTTGCAGAAATTTAGAGATCAAGAATACGGACATGGAAGCGACAGGTCGTGCTGAGTCAGCAGACTCAATCACAAGAAAGCGAGCATATTTATTCGCGGTTGTTGACAAGACAGTTGTTGAAAGAGGTGGGTACGAAACTTCGGTGCGGCCCCTTTTCGGGGGCCGATCACGTTTGGGGGGGGGGTTTCGAAAATGCCATATGACACATTGGAAAGCAGGGAGACGGGGGTACTTTCTCCTTTGACCTTACCCTGGTAGCCAAAGAGGTCCCGGAGCTCCCTGCCTGGTGAACAGACAGGGAGCCCATCCGCCGGAGCTTGACCTGGGCTCCGACGGCCACCGTTCACGGCTTCTAACCCTCCACCTATAAACACATTGCCACGGTTGGATCCAGCGTATGTTTGGGGGCTCGGGGTCCGCGGTATCGCCAGTACCGTCACCAAGATTGCTCAAGGTGCCCCGTGCGGGGATATTGAGGCATATAATATAAGAAAAAAGGAGGTGTGGTGCTTCAGTGGGCCGTCGATTTATTTACATGAGAGTGAGTTTAAATTTTTAAATTGCTCTATAACGTAAATAAAACACGCGCCTTCCTCCACAGTCTGTTTCATGCCTGTCATGCTTTAGAAATGATACGCTGAATTGTGACGTATGCATGATGTCTGGTCAGATGGGTTCGCGTTGTATATTTAGGTGTGTGTCTGTTCTAATAAAAATCAGTTGTGAGTCAGTCAGCGCTGTGGTTTGTCGTTTCTTTCGCTAGTGTCCGTGCTTAAGTGCGCTACCTTCAAGATCTCGCATAGCACAAACATGGCAACACAAGGCATTTATCAGAAACCACGAGCAGTGGCTCATGTTTACGTGTGTTTATGATGCGTATAAAGACCGCAGGTTCATAACACATGCGTTTGGGAGAGCGTGCTAGTATTTTTTTTAAATTTGTGCCTACTGCCCTTGCGTACCAAAAGCAAAATGGTAGGAATTCAGAAAACGCACGTCGCCATAAACTGACCAACCCCTACGTCCTCTCCGGACTTTTTATTTTTTAGTCTTGGAAAATGTGGTCGACCATAATAAGCGTAAAAAGGCAGGGGTACTGTCCATCCCCACCCTCATCAGTGCATTCCGTTTTAATTGGTAGATTAAAATATACGTTCATTCTTTGGGTGTTCAGATCGGCCGCATGTGCACATTACGGCTTGATTGGGGTATGGAGGGGGCTGGTTCAGTAGTCAACAAAGAGACATGGGTCGGCGAGCGTAGGAGAGTCTAATTAAAGCCCCGGCGTGTGCTCTGCAGGCTTTTATCTTTCGGCGCGAGTGTTTCTCAAACCGTCGATTTACATCCACAGCAAAGAAGATTATTCTAGGCTGTTCACGTTAGTTCATAATGCTCTCCCTATAGGAAGAGATAACACATGCGGCATAGAAATAAAGAATGCAACACGCGCTTCCCTTTGCACACATAACACAGATAACACGCACCTCCGCCCCCCGGGCGGTAAAAGCAAAACATAAATAAACCAACCCAACGCATCATTCGCGACAATATTTTGTTACAAGCGCCACGCCATACTCTGCGACCTTGTCTTTTAAAGCAAAGCTTTTTACCTGTACCCCCCCAAGGGTTCTTTCGCGACCGTTGGTGTCACCAGAAAACTCCAGCGAACAAATAAAAAAATTTACTGGCACCACCGGGAATCGAACCTGGAACTAATGGACTAACAAAGCAAGAGCCCGTTGTCTTACCGATTTAGCTACGAGCCCACGCGAAGACTGGGAAGACAGGTTGTGTACTCACCAAGCACGTCTACGGGTTTACTCCCTGCGTTTTCAATGAATGCCATGTTAAAGCGTCACGCGACCACTCACGCCCTTCTAGCTGCCCTGTGCGCACCTTGCTCATGTGCTAAGAGTTACAAAAATAAAGGAAGCTCACACCAATGCATGACATCTCACTTCTAGTGCGCCAATGTGCTAAAGCCTGTGGCCTCCAGTGTTCACGTAAACAATCACAGCTCCTTGTCATCCGCCCTCACGCCAAACCAAGGAATACATTCAAATACTCCTTGATGGACAGGTTATCACTTCAAGCCCCAGCATCAAAATCCTTGGCCTACATCTCGAGGCTAACACCAAGAGTGACGTATCCATGCAGCGCCTCAAAAACAGCATTAATCAAATCATACACATGATCAGGCTAGTTGCCACCAAGAAGCGAGGCCTAAAGGAATCCGGTACCTTTCGATTAATTGAAGCATTTGTCCTCTCGAGAGTTACTTACGTCAACCCCCTGTCTTCTCCTCGACGAGGAAGACATAGAGATGCTTTATATAATGATTAGCAAGGCGGTCGAGCAGGCCACTGGTCTTCTAATGAGTGCGTCCACACAGAGGCTGCTAACCCCGGGGATCCACAACATAGTGGAAGAGCTGATAGAAGGCCATCTTTCTAATCAGAAGGTCTGACTCACAACTGCGATGGGTAACCGCATGCTTCACCAAATTGGCTGGCAGCCCAGAATGTCACTCCGCTTGACGTACTCCCAGACTCTTGGCGACTGGAACTAAAGATGCTTTCTTTGCTTAGAAATATGAACCCCTCACATGACGAGGGTCACAGAAAAGCATGGGCTCAAGTGCTAAACACCACCCTCGGTGGGGATCATGCAGTTACCTACACAGACGCCTCCAAACATCGAGGGCAGCAATACGCCATCATCGTGGCTACCTCCAGAACCAACCTCCTTGCGTGTACCTCGCTTAGGACCCAAGAAATGACGGCAGCAGAAGAGGCAGCCTTCCTCTTGGCTCTCGCTCAACCAGGGGTTGGGAGGGTAGTCATCGATTCCCAGCAGCCTACTGGAATAACTCGTCGGGTTGGGTGTACTGACCTGCACTGCGCGTGGTAAAAAACCACTCCCCAAACGGTTCCATTCAGCTCATCTGGTCACCCCTTCAAGCTTCAATCGAGGACAACAAATACGCCCATCCAACAAGCCTGCGCTTTTGCCTCCCGTGCTATGGAGCTGCACGAGGACAGTCACCCGCTTGTCACGTTCAGGGAGGTCACCCAGCATTATCGCCTTCTGAGACAGACCGTACCGTCGCCTTACCCTGACCTTTCCAGGGAACAACAAACTACCCTACGGCTCACACAATCCGGTCTCCTTCCCACAGCCTACGCGTCTTCACCTAATGCATCCGAATGACTACGACGCTTAATCTGTATTTTGCTCAGAAGTAGGAACACTCCGCCCCGTCGTCGGAGTGTGTGACTTTAGCCCTGAGCACCCTCCTCTCTTTCCGTCAACTACCCAACAAGAGCAATGGGAGATGCTGCTGTCCAGGCCCTCTCTACCTACCCAGCTTCAGCGGGTGGACAGAACACAGGCCGCGCGGACTCCATATGGGCCCCACAGAAGAAGGAATCACTCCCCAGGGCTGCACTCTGCGCCGTTCAGAATTCTGAAATGAAGTATTCCTTCCTCCTTCGCCTCCTTCTCTGCCGCAAATCTCGTCGCCTCCGTCAGCGGCGCAGAGACGGAGAAGGGAGATCGTCTAACACCGGGTTGGAGCTTACTTTAATTTTATAAAAAAAAGTTTCCACTCTTGTGCTACACCAATACAACTAAACCAAACACCGTTCATACATCAAGCATTGATTTAATCTAACCAAGAACATCGCTTTGAAGTAATAAATGGTGTGGTTAAGTGCATTTCACTTCTCTCTCGTTTCACTATTTGTAGAGCGATATGAGTGAATTTAGGTCACGTCGCACGGGTAATCGTTATGGGTGCCGTTTACAGCTTTGCTTTCCAACCGCATTCACGGGGTGGATTGGCGCGATTTTTTTAAGCAAAGCACGCATTTTTTTCTTTTCTAAGCCGTACAGGCAGTGTTGATGTGGAAAGATTGTTGCTTCGCGGACGCTATGCTAGCCTTTCTCTTGTTTTATTAGAAATAATCTCTATTTAGGTAAACTGATTTTCAAATAAACGTGGTGGCATTAAGTTCACCAACACTCGTCTGCGCCCGTCTTTTTACTGAGTGCTGCTTCGACATTTTCGGTTTTTAAGTTCCTTCCTGAGCAAAAGTTTGCTCGAAAAAGTATATTTCTACAAAACTGCAACATTGTCAGTACGTACGTAACGATATTGTAAACAATGTCTGATACACCACGTGGGCACGTCGGCTGTCCTTCGAGCAACATGCCAAATCCGTTTCTCTTTTTTGTATAGTTCCTGGTGCGCGGCATATCATCGGAGGCCGGCGCACAGCAAGATGCACCACATTTAGTCATCGCGGCAGCGAAGACTGAAGACGCATGCGCACATGAACCGGCTTTCACTGACAACCGTTGGTGGACACCGCCTCTAGACGTATCGTTTCCTACATTCTGTTCTCTTTCCGAGTCAAACGATAGCTCTGTCGATGACTTGTGTCACTTTTTTAAATCACTTGTTTTGTCATGCATTGAACTATTTGTGACCCTCAGAGAAATTTTCAGCCATAGGGTTAATCCATGGATAACAAGAGAAATAGCGCCCATGTAACGAATGCAAAAAAAAAATAAGAAAACAACATCGCAAGTCTCCGTCGCCAGCTAACAACAAAAAACTTGTGTCAATGCGCAAATGCCTTCAAGAAAGCCTTAAAAAGGCTAATGAATTTTACCACAGAGTAACTATGAAAAATTTTATTCCTTCGTCTCCTGAAAAATTTTGGCGTCATTTCTCCACAAACAACAAGTCAATTTCTAACATTCTAGTTAACGGGGAAACCGTCACGGACCGACTCACTATTGCAACGTCTTTTAATGACTTTTTCTGTTCAGTATTCACCAAAGATGACACTATTACACCTTCAGTCAATCAGTTTGAGAACATCCCCCCAATAAACAACATTTCGATATCCCAGGAAGGTGTCTATTCTCTTTTGCTTCAAATCGATCCTAAGAAAACACCCGGAATAGACTGCATTGATAACCACTTGTTGGTGAGGTATGCTGGATGGAGCTCGCATTATCGGCATCTTATATTTAATAAATCCTTATCGCAATCTGAGATCCCAGAGGACTGGAAATACGGTAAAATTACGCCTATACCTAAATCGGACACTCCACATTTGGTTACTTCATATAGACCTATGACTCTCTTGTGTAAATTCGCAAACATATTGGAACATAATATCTTTTAGCACTTATCAACGTTTCTAGAAAAAAAACTTATTGACCCCAGGCAACATGGCTTCCAGAAAGGCCTATCTACCGTAACACAACTATTAGAAACAGTACATAATTTCGCCAAAACCCTTGATAGGCAGGGTCAAACGGATAATATTTTTCTGGATTTTGAGAAAGCGTACGATCGAGTGTCGCACCAAAAGCTACTTTTACAACTTCAACCCGTACTGAAGAGCGATACACTTCTGTCATGGATAAAATATTACTTGAATTTAAGAGACAATGTCTATCAATTGATGGCACGTTCTCTCCAGCAGAGACAGTTATATCCGGTATTCCTCAAGGTTTGGTGCTTGGGCCACTTTTCTTTCTAGTGTTCAATAATGACATAGTACAGGATATACCAGTTAAAATTAGACTTTTCGCAGATGACTGCATCCTCTATCATGAAGTTCAAAGCCCCTGCGACCAAGTTCTTTTGAATTCTTCTTCAGCGAAAATACAAACTTGGTGTTCAACGTTGCAAATGAGTGTTAACAAGACTAAAACAGTAGCCATGTCAGTTACTCGCAAACAGCATCCCCTAAGCTTTCCATATTCCATAGATAATCACACTCTTTCCGTTGTAGAAAGGTACAAGTATTTATGCGTAATTATTACCTCAGGCCTTAGATGGAATGAACACATTTCGTACATTAAAAATAAAGCCATGCGTAAATTTGGATACCATCAAAGGTCATTGCGAAAATCAACCAAAAAAATAAAGTTACTAGCATACAAAACTTTCATTAGGCCCTCCCTCGAATATGCATCAGTTATCTGGGATCAGTACACAAAAAATAACATTGATAAACTAGAACTTGTTCAAATGAAAGCCATCAAGTTTGTTCATAATTGCTATCGCTGGCGAGTATCTGTAACTTCACTCTTGTCAGAATCAGAACAGGATACATTGCAAAAGAGACGTCAGCGTGAACGGCTCAAGTTTTTGTACTCCCTATACCATGATAAGCTGGCAATAGACAAGAGTAATTTTATCCACCTGGTTTGTAAGCTCTCGACGCGATCACACCACACGAAAAAGATAAAGGATTTCGCTGTAAAACAGACATGTTTAAAAACTCTTTTTTCCCGAGAAAAACGCGCGAATGGAATCGACTTCCATCCAATGTAATTGATTGCAGTACACTAAATTATTTTACCAAAGCATTGTCAGATTATCTGTAATTTTTTTGTATCTTCATCGTCACTCCGCTTTCCTAATATCGCGACATCTGCAACTGACATGTGATTGTGAAAGAATAATGTCGCTCTGATGTTTTTTTTTGTTGTTGTGTGTATCACATTGTAGCTCTGCTTCGTTTTAGCGGTGCACCTCGGTGGTGTTACTATTTACAGTGTCCTCATTGTACAATTCGGAATATTCCTGCTCTTTCCAGTCATGTCTTGTATATATTATTAACTGTTCTATCAGTATAGGTCTGGCTTGGTACCACAGGGGTTGCTTTTTTTCGTTGTTGTCGAACTCCAGACTGTTTTAGTTTGCAGATGCTGATAGTACATGCTGTTCACTGTGTTGATTGCGCAATCCCATATTTTTATTTTGTTCCTGCTCATTGTTGCGGTTGCTTTGTGGATGTAGATCCTATCTGTGCATGTATCATGCGTATTTTTTTGCATTCTTTTATTTGTTCTGCCCGCTCCTGCCAAAGGCCTCTTTTCAAAGGCTGCCAGTAAATCTAAAAATAAATAAATAATATAAAAAACCACCTAAAAATTTTCTGTAATTGCTTAGTTACAGTCGAAGATTTAGACCATGATTAGCTACAGTAACTAGCCTAGGGCATTCTTACACGACTTGCCCTGAAAGGTGCGACTTCTAATCGGGCCCATTAGCCTTCAAGCAAGAAAATAAACAAAAAGCACGCGAAACATCCCTCTCAATAAAAAACAGACGTTGCTTCTGGGGCTCTGAAGTGAATTCGCCTAAATTTTTTTCCTGTGTGCGTGGAATTGTTTGCTCATGTAATCCAAAATATGGCTACCGTAGAAGTCTCCAGGGCTAGTTCATCTGTAATTAGCGGCGACATAAAGGCCCCCACGAGCTTCTTGTGGACACCCAACCAACTACATATTTGACGAAGTTGTAATAATTAATAAATGTTGTAAGAACATCGCCCTGATGGGACAAAAGAACCACCAAGGGGTGAGTAAGTTTACCACCTTCATGTGTTCGGTACTATATTAAAGCCATCGTTCAGTGTCTTCGCTCATACCGTTGTACGTTATTACGCCCTGCAGGAAAGCGAACTTTGTATGACGAGAATGTTGAATAATACTTTATGGAAAAGGAAGAAGGTTTTGCGTGGCCGGAATATGACCCCAGTCCCTCGATGAGTGCACACCATGCAGTTGCTGTGTGTTTAATTGAAAAGTGGTGTGTAACTTAAGTATACCACATACTGGCTGTGTGGTATAAACCAACCAAAGAATTCATAAACAGAAAACTTCGCTTTCAGTTGTCGTCATGGTTGATGGAGAGGCCATGACTTTTGTCCCACATCTCCATTGTTCTGATATTGTTTGTATATCACTGTGAAGGAACTGCAAGAGTGCCCAAATGGTTTTCAATTCGTTTTCATTTTCTCTCAGGCGTCACAGTCCCGATTTTCACGCACTTCATGGCTGTATTAAACTATTTGTAACATACAAGTTCTGCAGAACAGATGAAAAAGGAGTCACCCAGTTTATTTAGTTGTGCACGCCATACAACCTTCACGTAACGTACCTGTCACTGCGAAAGTTGGGTCAAGTAGTAAAGGGGCTAAAAATGCGCTGTCACAGCACCTTGAAATACTGGCTCTGACAAGACACATGATTTTGTCCACAGGTGGAAGAAATATTCAGCTTCAGTTATTTAGTTTAAAAAATAAGGGCACGCAAGACAAATCACTACAACGTTTTCAGTAAATTGTGCAGTTGGGCAAGTTTGTGCATTATGAATTTTTTCAGTAAATTGTGCTGTTGGGCAAGTTTGTGCATTATGAATAAGGAAAATTGAATAAATGGACAAACAGAGAAAGGAAGGCAGACAATGCGCATTTTCTGACTTACTTCTTCTGTATGTCCACTTAGCTCAATTTTGGTAATTCATAAGATTTTTCGTAGTTCTTGAAGGCAGCAGAAACAACTTGACATGAGTCACCCTGCATTAGTAATAAATGAACTAAGCCAGTTAAAGGCCCAAAAATGTGGTACGAAAGTGTGGCCCTAGATTTAGACTGCGCCACCACATTCGCAAAACCTGGGGGTGCGAGAGGTAGCAATGCCTTTGGAAAATCCCTTGCAAGCACATGGCGAACGTCTCGCCGTCCCAATACCATCAACTGGTAGGAATGTTGCAATGCCAACTGGGAGCAAACTTTCGACGGGATCTCAAATGACCACACCTGAAAGCCTGCACCTTCTTTATTCTGTGGAAGAGCATCTAAATTCCCGCTTTGGTAGATAATTTTATACAACAGTTATCCCGAAGCAACACTACCTATATTTCTATAGGCAGTACTTGTTTGAGAGGCAAAAGAAAGCCTGAGTAACATTATAAAAGACCCGTAGCAGATAAAATGGAAGGCGGTATTTTTTATCCTTGCCCAAAGACACTCACGAACAGTAGGATTTTCCTAATCATTTATTAATACAAATAAGGGGCCAACATTCCGCGATTGACGAAGATACTAACGGGAAGCTTTCCTGGTTTGAAATGTGTGCCTGGAAACGTTGCAGTATTACTACATATACCACTCAATATGTGGAGGAAGAGCGCATCACGGAGCTCTCATCTCGCCGCTTCATAGATCTGAGGTGCTACAGAAAAAGACTCTGAGCTTGAAATATTAAAATGATTATTAAAATCAAAGAAATAATGTGGGATTCAATTAGGACAGTGCCATTCACCGAACCCAACCTACTGAAATACTATCTGGTATGACGTATTATGATATTCACAGGCCATGGACACAATCTAACATACAACACCTAAACAATTACAGTTTAGGATTACGCGCTGACGCTACATGTGAGGTATAAAGTATACAGTAGGTGAAGAATAAGGTTTATTTCAAAGTGCCTTGGGAACTTTCAACCAAGGCGAAAGAAACTTGCGTTTGCTTTGTTGTTTTCAGAAGCGAAACACAAATATATACATAGAAAATCAGTGAAATATTTAATTATACAGTTGAGTTTCAACAATTACTGCAGTATCAAGAACAACAGGGCTGGCCTAATGTGGACACGTTGACTTTTATGCTGTATATATTTTTTAAAATTTCCACCACATTTGCTTGTGGCCTTTCATATTTTTAAGGAAGAAAATATTTTTAGTGCTGACGTTAAAACATCCCATTGGCTGTTTGTTGAGTGGGCCGAATCACATTTAAGACCAACTTTGGCAATTTTGAAACCAGAAGCAATCAAACGAAGTGTGCAGTGTCATCGAGATTCTGCAGAGGTAGAATGATACGGTACCACAATATACAACAGCCAACGGTTGAGACGGCGAAAATGTCAGAAATCCCTCAAGTGGCTCCATTTTGTAATATTATTCAAAAGCTCTCGCAACCTTTTTTATTCTTGGAAAGGTTTCCTCGCGTTCTCTCTCCAAACAAATAAAATATTGGGTGGCTCTTCACTGATTCATATTTTTACCCAGCATGTAGGGGTGAAACTGCGGGCCACATCGCTCGTTGATTGCGGGCAACTTGCAAAATTACTAATGTTAACATCTACGCGACCCCGCTGAAGCAATAAAGCGAACAATTTCCAAGAATTAGGTACCAATTTAAAGCAAGGTAAGAAGCGGCTCAAGAAAATGCATATGCTATGCAGCACAACGCTTCGCTAGTTCATTTGACATCTGGGCTGCGGGTTGATAGCAGCTTCATAGCGAATTGATCGTGATGTGATCTTGCAGGCAAGTTGAATGTTTAACTTAAATGACCCTTCGGTGCTCTTTTAGGCACCCGTTTTCGCAGCAGCCTGAAGTAGGCGGTCAAGGAAAATGCCACAACACGCAACAGAGGGGCACAAAGCGATCTCTTGAATGCACTCTCAGGGACGCCACAGAACGGAATCTACTTAGGCGGGCATGTTGAACCAAGGTGATATCCCCGTTTGAAATCATTTTTCGATGCATTTTTGATGTCCAGTGATTTTACTCTCTCGAGGTTTGCATACGATTACCGTGTGGAATTGATGTTTGCGATAAAACACAGTCAAGTTTAGGATTTGATTTATTCGAATCTACTGAAGGTGCAGCTCTTTTATATACGTCGCTAGGGAGCTTTCACACCCTGCGGGATATTTACCCGCATGGCGGATTATTTTCCGGGCTGTGGAGTGCAGAAGCCTGCTCCCATCATCAGTGGCAGGCAGAAAGTTCCATCGCAGCAGACTGAGTTGAAAACGTGGCACTGAAAGAAATATGGCGAGGTTATTTAAAAGCAATCGCCGGGATAGTGAACGAAACATATACGACCCAATTAGGCTTTAAATGCAAGTCTGCATCCCAGACTCTATCAGCAGACGAAAAAGCTTCTGCATGGTTTTGAAAATTTGGTATCACAATGCCAGTCCGGAGGAGTTTCCATTGATATTTATTATATGCAGGTACATTTGCAGTTTTTTGGTGCGGTAAATATTTGGGGCAAGATGTCCGAAAAATATACAAAAGTGTGCGAACATACAGCTTTGCGTTCCATAAAAAAGGGGCCTGATGTTTTTGTCTTAATTGTTTTGAAAATTTATGAATCTGTGAATATTTGAAATAAATTTATGAATCTGTGAACTGTGAATATTTGAAATAAATTTATGTATCTGTGAATATTTGAAATAACAACTAGAAATACACCCGTTCATCTTCGATACCCTTTAGATTCAGTGTAAAATAAAAATATACAATGTATAAATGAAAAACTTGGCGTCCCTTCAGGAAAGAAAGCGGGATAACTTAATCTGATGATGATGATGTTTAGAGTTTAATGGCGCAAGGCCGACTAAGGGCAAAGAGCGCCAAACAAAAGTGATTACATGAAAGTGACATGGAAGTAAAAGAACACTTTAGTAAAAATAAACAAAGTAAAACACAACGTAATGAAGATGACTGGTGTAAAGGGCCAGGTTGTCAACATGCATGATAAGAAATGAGATGTAAAAATTTTACGTCGGTGAGAAACTCGAAAACGCGTTTGATTGAAAACAGGGCTTCGTCTCCTAAGAAGAGTGACGGGTGTGGTGGAATATGTCGTGTGTGTAGTTGAGGGAAGTGTTTGCGTCGTGTAGTGTCGAGTGCCTTACATTGTATGAGGATGTGCATCACGGATAGGGCCTCTCCGCACCTACTGCACAGAGGTCTTGGAGACCCAGTAAGAAGGGGCGAGTGTGTTGCATGAGTATGCCCTATCCGTAATCTGGCCAAGGCGACTTCAGTGTATCTATTGCGTGTGTCGGTGGTGTATGGTCCCAAGTGTGGTTTTATTACGTGTAACTTGTCTGTCTGTTCACTCAAGTGTGTTTGCGATGTTTTGCGAAGTTGTTGTCTGATGTGTGGTTTCACGTCAGTGTAGGGTAATGTGGTTATGTCTACTGCATTCGAGAGTGTAGCAGCAGCAGCCATTCGATCAGCTGCTTCGTTCCCGGCTATACCACAGTGGCCAGGGACCCAGCAAAGGACTAGTTCAAATTTGTGGACATACACAGACATAATACCCTTGACTATTAAATTTATAACGTGATTTTCGGAATACTTTGTTGAAGACAACGCCCGCACAACACTGAGAGAATCTGTATATATAATGGATTGTGGGATGTGGCTTTGAAGGATATGATTAACAACCAGAAGTACACTATAAGCCTCTGCCGTAAAGATACTTGTATTACTGTTAAGAGTTCTAGTGACACTAAGGCCGGTCCCATGCGCCGCGCAGGCCACCGAGGTGGCAGTTTTAGTGGCGTCCGTATAAAATTCAGAACATTGGTACTTCTGCTGCAAACACAAGAAGTGCTGCATAATTGCACATGTGGGAGCTCGGTTTTTATCTACATGTGTGAATGATGTGTCGCATGAGACAGGGCGGAGATGCCATGGTGCTATGAAATCTGTTACAGAACTTTGGATGGTATTTAAAAAAGAGACAGCAAGCTCTGACGCTTCCTCTCTAACTCTGTAAGAGAAGGGCGCAGAGAACGATGGTCGATTTAAAAGGAGTTCAGTCATGGAGGTATCATAAAAAACTGATTTAAAAGGATGGTGAGGCATGGATGAAATTTTAAAAGCATAAAGGAGGTCTGTGTATTCTCGCTGACGTTGTAGGTTCCATTTGTTGCACTCTACATACAGGCTTTCGACTGGACTAGTCCGAAAGGCGCCACACGACAAGCGGAGCCCTAGATGAAGCACAGGGTCCAGCATTCTGAGGGATGTTTTAGTGGCTGACCCATAGACAACGCTGCCATAGTCCAATCGTGAACCTATCAAGCTGGTAAAAACACGCAACAGAAGTTGTTTGTCAGCACCAAAAGAGATGTGCGAGAGAACCTTCAGGATATTCATTGTTTTTAAGCATTTATGTTTTAGTTGTTTTATTTGTGGGATAAACGTGAGCTTTTCGTCAAAGATTATACCTAAAAACTTACTTCCTTTTGGACAGGAATAGAGGCACCGTGGAGTCGAATGTCTGGATCCGGCCGCATGCCACGCCTCTTAGAAAACAGAACACAAGTGCACTTCCCCGGATTAAATTTAAAACCGTTGCGATCTGCCCAGACGGCTAGCTTGTTCACACCAAGCTGCACTTGGCGCTCGCAGATAGACAAGTTACACGATTTGAAGGACAGTTGAATATCGTCTACATAGATTGAACAGGAGATCGATGGTGGCAGTGCCTTTTGAAGAGAATTCTTTTTTACAATAAACAAAGTGCAACTCGAAACACCACCCTGCGGCACGCCGTTTTCCTGCACATGAACCCTAGAGAGTGCAGCTCCAACTCGCACGCGAAACGTTCTTTCAGACAGGTAACTAACAAGCGTATTCATCATGTTACCCGACATGCCAAAGGACTTCAAATCGCTGAGGATGCCGTACCGCCAAGCAGTGTCGTACGCCTTTTCAAGATCAAAGAAGACCGTCATGCAGTACTGCTTGTGGAGGAAAGCATCTTTGATATACGCCTCTAATGCAACGAGTTGATCGTTCGTAGATCGCCCCGCCCTAAAGCCCGCCTGGCAGCTCTCGAGAAGACCGTTGTACTCTAAGAAGTACACGAGTCTCCTGTTTATCATCTTCTCGAGGAGCTTGCACAGGCAGCTTGTGAGGGCGATGGGCCGGTAGCTAGCGGGAGAGGAAGGGTCCTTTCCTTCCTTCAGGAAAGCCACTACTATGGCCTCCCTCCAAGAGCGAGGAATGTGCCCCGAAAGCCATATGTTGTTGTATAGATGTAGGAGTGTTTCAAGAGTGTCTGGGTGTAGGTGTTGTATCATGGTGTATGTGATTCTGTCTGCACCTGGAGCTGACGTCTTACATGTGCTCAGAGCAACCTTCAGCTCATGAATTGAAAAACAAGAATTGTAGGAAGTGTGCGACTTGTTATCACGCAGGCACTTCTTTTCGACAGATGTTTTGTGTTTCATGAAAGTGTTTGTGTAGTGTGCTGAACTGGACACGTGTTCGAAGTGTTGTGCAAGTGTGTTAGCCTGGTCTTCCAGTGTGTCCCCTGTTGTACTAACCAGGGGCAGGCTGTGTGTCTGTTGTCCTTTTAGTTTTCGTATTCGTGTCCAGACTTTATGTGTGTCAGTGTATGAGTTGATGGAAGTGAGGAAGGTGCGCCAACTCTCCCTTTTCGCCTCACGACGCACTCGCTTTCCAAAAGCCTTTGCCCGTTTAAAAGAAATGAGGTTATCTGACGTGGGGTACCGGCGAAGGACACCCCACGCCTTGTTCTGGGCCTCTCGCGCCCGCCTGCAGTCCTCGTTCCACCAGGGCCTCCTTGGACTGCGGGACCCACTGGAGGCCTGGGGAATGGACTTTTCGGTGGCGTCGAGGATGTGCGCCGTGACGAGTTGGGCGGCTTCCTCCACGTGTAGGTGTTTTATGGTTGTGTGGTGTAGTTTAGACGTTTCTGTGAATGTACTCCAGTTTGCTTTGGATTCATTAAACCTGTTATGGGAAGATGGACTGCTCGGGCCTATACCTATATACGTTAATGAAGTGGGGAAATGGTCACTACCATATGGGTCCGTGCCCACACCCCACTCAAGACATGGAAAGAGAACTGCGGAACCAATAGCCAAGTCAAGATGAGAGTATGTATTGTGTCCTAAGTTATGATATGTAGGCTGTTTTTTGTTGAAAAGGCATGCTCCGGAGGATGTAAGAAACTTCTCCAACAGGCGACCTCGGGCATCCGTTCTGGAGGAGCCCCAAAGAGAGTTGTGCGCGTTAAGGTCGCCTGTTAGTATGTATGGTTCGGGCAGCTGGTAAACCAGTGCCTCGAAATCAGAGCTCAGAAGTGCAAAATCAGGAGGAATGTAAATGGAGCATACCGTTATCAATCTATTAAATAATATGGTACGGATCGCTACAGCCTCGAGGACAGTGTTTAAAGTGACAGGGTGGCATGCTAATGATTTCCGGGCGATAATGGCCACACCTCCTGAAGAGTGGGTGCAGCCAACCCTGTCCTTTCTGAATACCATGTACCTATTTAAGAAATTTGTTTGTTTAGAGTTGAGGTGGGTTTCCTGGAGACACATAATACTTGGCTGACTGGCATGCAGAATCTCATACACATCGTCAAGATTTTTAAGGAGGCCTCTGCAGTTCCATTGGATGATATTTTCTGTTCCCATTATTTAAATTTAAGAATGACTGGAATGTGTGTGTTCGTGTGTGTTCATGTGTCGTCTTTCGGGGCTGTTACTCTTGGATTGGGCTTTTTGGGCCTTTCTGTAGGCTTGGAAGTCGGTGGCCGCTCCTTGCGCTGCGTTGCAGGCAGGAACGGCCCAACATCCATCTCGTCGTCGGATGTCCGAGGGGTGCCCGACGGACCGGGCCCCCCGGACTTGGCCCCCCTTTGGGAGCCCTTCGTTTGAGCCGCCACCGTCGGGGGCGCCAGAGGTGGCACGGGCGGTGCGGTGGCGGTGGGAACCGGTGCGGGGCCCGTGGTGTCCATCACCTCGGTACCCTCCAACGTACTGGAGGACGGGGAGACAGAGGCGGGAGCGGCACCGGTCCCTATGCAAGAGGTTGCCACCACAACCGCTGCTGCCTCAGCAAGCGGCGTGGTGGTGGCTTGGGCTGCCAGAGGCAACCCAGGGGGGGGGGGGGGGGGCTGAGGAGGGACCAGGTCAGACTCGCTGAACTGGGTCCCTGTGGAAACGAGACGCCGCTCCGCCCCCCGGCGAGCTGCGTCGGCGTACCTCCCCAGGGGGAAAGAGGCGAACCTCTTTCGCGCCTCTGGGAAGGTAAGGTTCTCGGTTACCTTGATGTTGATTATCTTTTTCTCCAGTTGAAACTTTTCGCACTTGCGGGAGTACGCTGCATGCGGCCCGCCGCAGTTCACACAAGACAGGGTATCGGATGGACAATTGTAACTTGGATGATCGTGCGCCGCACATTTCGCACACGTCGTTCGGCCACGACAAGAGTTTGTACCATGCCCGAACCGCTGGCACTTAAAACAGCGCCGCGGGTTCGGGATGTAGGGACGGATGGAGCAACGGATAAAACCTGCATTTATGTATTGTGGAAGAACTGCGCGGTCGAAAGTCAAGATGATGTGTTTGGTGGGAATCTCCTTGTCGTCTCTGCGGATAGTGATGCGTATCACGGCAGTGACGCCCTGATCCTTCAAGCCGGCAAGGAGATCCGCATCGGTTTCGTTCAGGAGGTCTGTCTCGGATATCACACCCTGCGAGCTGTTTAGGCTCCGATGGGGTGTGACCCTGATGTCTAGATCAGCCAGTTTTGTCTGAGCTAGAAGCTTTGTGGACTGCTGCTTGTCATTTATTTAGATAAGGAGTTCACCAGATCTTTGTTTTTTGCATTTATACGATTTTCCTATTATGTCTTCAAGATACTTGGCGATCAAGAAGACTGACTGAGATGCAAGAGGGTGGGTTGGATTCAGGGACTCCATGACAAGGAATCTAGAGTAATGATCTGGTTCAGGAAATGTCAAAGATGGCAATGGGGGAAACGATACTTCAGTGCGGCCCCTTTTAGGGTGCCGATCACGGTTGGAGGGGGTTTTAGACAATACCATAAAGCATAGTATAAAAGCAGGGAGACAGGGGTACTTTCTCCTTTGACCTTACCCTGGTAGTCAAAGAGGTCCCGGAGCTCCCTGCCTGGTAGACAGGCAGGGAGCCCATCGGCCGAAGCTTGACCAAGGCTCCGACGGCCACCGTTTACGGCTTCTACCCTTCACCTTTAAACACGTCGCCACGGTTGGACACGGCTTATGATGGGAGCTCGGAGTCCGCGGTGTCGCTGCTCACCGTCACCATGAATACTTAAGGTGCCCCGTGCGGGGATAACTTAATCTGCACCCCTGCAGTCTTGTATGCCAATCAATCAAGTGCAGGTTCGCAGCGTAAATTTCCTAGATCTTGACTTTCAAAACTACTTCAGCCTTGACCGCCATCTGACGCAAACAAAAAAAGCTCTTCCCAATCTAGTGCCCCGATGCCGTTCACTCTCTTGTGACAAGAAATCTCCCTTGATTTTCCTGTTTTAAAGTCCCCCGATGAACAGCATTATAAACAGCTTCTTACCAATGTTAAGTTATATTTTTAGGTAGAGTAAGAAGCTCAAGCCTATTTGTTGGTTTTCATTGTATTTTCAATACCATTATATTTCTTCATTTTGAATTTACGTTAACGCTATTGAACCTTTTTAGAGCCATACATGCAGAAATCAAGCATTCAAAGGTTTCCAAAGCACACATTAATACATATACAGTTGAACCCGTTATAAGAGACACGTACCGGGAGCAGTTCTGTCTTATCCGAGATATCTCTAATAAGCAGGGAACCTAGTTTTCGCTTGCTAATCGGACCCTAGTTCAATGTGGGCACCGTATGAATAAATAAGCTCGACAGAATGCTACAGCATGTTGCAAAATATTCAGCATAATTTATGTTTGGCTCTCAGAATTGATGAAATAGTTCTGCATCTTTGCTTCATGACTGTATTTACACTGTCTTTTACTACCGATACTACAACCTTTTTGTTCCTTTCACTGTGTGAAACATGAATTGTAGATGTTGAGTTCAGAAGGCTCATGAAAAGCCAAAGCGCACAGCTTCTTCTGCGGTGTGCTCAAGATATCCATTACATTTGCAAGACTCAACATTGGCGATGCTTCTTGATTGGGAGCTGAGTGAGTGGGAGAGCCCGCATGTGGGGTCGCGCTCCAATGGATGTCGGGAAGTTTCAACCACTTCTGTAAGTTGCATTTCTATTGGCATGGCTTCTCGTCGTCAATTTATAGCTGAATGAACCAATGTGTGTTTGGTGAAGTTATCATAAATAGCGACTGCAGGCGTCTGTCGTCCACCTGTGTTTCCACAATACAAGCAACTGCAGCTAGTGACTGGTGGCACTGTATCTGAAGTTAAAATGTGTTAACAGCGAGATTATTGATTAAAGTTCAAAGATGACTGGTCCCTTATAACCAACTGTCTTCTACGTCCGATGACTGTTATAAAATAGGTCAATTTAATGGGAAAGATAGGGCAGCCAACCTTGTGGGTGAATAGTGTCTGTTATACCCATTTGTCTCTTACATTATTGTATCTTATAACGAGGTTCAACTGTACATATATATATTGTTTGAAACAAAAATACTAACAAAGACTGCGAGAAAATAAGGTAAGTAGACACAGACACACGAGTTAAACATAAAAAAATAAAATTGTACTCATGGTTTAGGAAGAGGATTTCCTTTCCCTTTTAAAAGGAAGCCCTCTTCTTGAAACGTGAATAGACTTTGATTCTTTTACTGGTTTAGTCGGGCATCTGTGTCTTTTTGTTCTATGTATATATATATATAAATATATATATATATACATATATATATATATATATATGTATATATATATATATATATATATATATATATATATATATATATATATATATATATATATATATATATATATATATATATATATATATATTATTACGCCAATATTACACGGCAGGGGTTGCAACAATGCCAGCATCAATACCGGAGTTGGAGAAAGAAGAGAACGAGCTTGCACTCCGGCTTGGCCCCATCGTTCACGGACCGCCCTACCATCTACGCTTGTCCTACACCGTCCAACCTCACTGTAAATAAATCCATCTCGTAACAGTTTGGTGAGGTGCGGGGTACGCCACGCCGGACCTCCAGGATTTCCGCCGTAGCCGATGTGTCGCGGTTCTGCCACCACTGTCTCCTACGATGCCTCAAGGTGGGAACACTGTGCCGGCCCCCACGCCTGGCTGGCATCCCCCGCGAGAGCCCCGAATGTTTACTGGGAACGCCGATGAAGACGTTGAGGAATGGCTGAGGCATTATCGACGGGTGAGCAGATACAACCGCTGGGATGCCGCTGCACAACTCGCGAACGTCGTGTTCTCGCTAGATGAGACTGCCCTGACGTGTTTTGATAACAATGAAAGCAAGTTCACAACCTGGGACCGTTTCGTCAAAGAAATTTCATCCCGCTTTGGCGACTGCGTCGGAAAGAAGAAGCTGGCTGAACAGACGTTGCTCCATCGCACCCAAGTCCCAGGCGAGACGTGCACCACCTACATCGAAGAGGTCTTAAAGCTCTGCAGACTCGTCGACCCGCAAAAGTCTGAAGATGATAAAGTGGGTCACTTATTAAAAGGGATCGCTGAAGACGTCTACAACTTTTTGATAGGACGTGAAAAGTTGGAATCAGCGTCAGACGTTGTCCAGCATATTCGCACCTTCGAGGCGTTGAAGAAGCGTCGCTTTACACCTAAGTTCGGCCGTTTGGCTAATGTTACGACTGTGGCAAGCGTTGACCTGCAACCGCCCGCCGACTTTGCTGAAATGATACGACGCATTGTCCGCGAGGAACTGCTACGACAACAAGAGTCTCGGCACTATACCGACAGCGTACGCATCCGGGACAGCTACGTGCTACAGGACGTCCAGGCCAACACACTTTCTCCGTCGAGTGTTGCATTCCACGATGCGAGCTTTATGACTCGCACTCACAGCCCGCAGCGCTTTGATGTCCACCAGTCAGCACGCAACAGTCGCGACGTTGAACGGTTGTCTCAGGGTTCCCAACGTACAACGTATGACCAGCGTTCTCGGCATCCAGCGTATGAACCTCGTTCTGACGACGTGTACGAGGAATACTTCCCTGACCGCCGTGAGCGTGGCCCTACCTGCTACAATTGTAGTATGGAGGGACACATTTTGCGCTTCTGCCGCCGTCGCCGTCGAGCACCACGGTACGAGCAACCGCCCATGTGGAACCGCCCCAACACTCGGAATGGCCGCTGCGGCACTTCCCTGCCACAGTATCTGCGCCCTATGATTCGCCTGCGTCGTGATTCGCCTTCAATCTGACCGGAGTATAACACCTCCCAGCACACAACAGCGGTGGTCACCCACACCTTTCCGGCGTCGGTCGCCACCGCCGGAAAACTAGCCGGCGCGGCCAATGGAGGTGAGGCCGCAGCACAATCATCCCGTAGTATGCCCCTTACCGGACAGTCTCAATTGGAAATACCTTCGCCTGTATCTATGCTAAAGAACACAGTTGAAGTATTGGTAGATGACACCAGAACAATGGCTTTGATTGATACAGGAGCAACAGTGTCTTTCATTAGTTTAGCTTTCAAAGCCCGCCTTGGCCGTAAAGGTATGTTTACATGGGACCGAATGGTGGCTTTTCGGGGTGTTGGTGGTGAGTGCCTGTGCCCTCTTGGGGTTTTCTCAGTGAATGTTTCGTTTGGTGGCCACACGTTGAGAGCGGAATTTGCAGTGCTTTCGCTATCTACGCACGAAGTTATTTTGGGTCTGGATTTCTTAAAGCAGTGCGGGGCCACCGTTGACTGTCGCAATGGAGAAATTTACGTGGATGGGACTGTGCTACCTGCCCTTGTGGAAGGCTCTTTTTCCGATAACCGTGCCTTCTGCGTATTGGCTGACACAATCATAGCAGCGAGGTCTGTGGCATTTGTTTCTGTTCTTTGGCCCGGAGTTGACATGGACGGCTTTGAAGCAGTTCCTCTGAATTGTGCCAAAAAAGACATTCTGGTGCCACGGTCAGTTGTTTCAGTTGTCCAAGAATACACCGCATTGTGGACAGTTAACTACTCTTCTGAGCCCGCCGTGCTTCCCCGTGGCTTGAAACTTGCCAAATTCTCCGAATTGGCGTCTTCTTCAGTGGCGGTTTTGACAGAAACCTTGGATTCCCCTTCTCACAATTGCCTGGTTGACACTGCCAAGTTGGAGGGCATGATAAATGGATCCCTTGGCCCAGAAAAATGTCGCGCATTGGTACACGTGCTTAAGCGGTACTCAAGTGTGTTTGATTTCGCCCGCCAACATCAACGCTCTTCTGTACCGAACACACGGACCCACCATTTAAATAACATTAGAAGAGCACGGCCCATACGGCAAAAACCTTATCGCGTCTCTCCTTCTAAGCGACGAGTCATTAACGAACAAGTCCACGAGATGTTTCAGAAGGGCGTGATTAGGGAATCCTCAAGTCCTTGGGCGGCCCCGGTGATTTTGGTCAAAAAGAAAGATGGCTCATGGCGCTTCTGCGTCGACTACCGGCGCCTTAACGAAATTACCAAGAAGGACGTATATCCACTGCCCCGGATAGACGACGCACTAGTCTGTCTCAATTCGGCTTCATATTTTTCCACAATTGTCTTACGATCAGGCTACTGGCAAATTCCTGTGCACCCCGACGATAAAGAAAAGACCGCCTTTGTCACTCCCGATAGACTTTCCGAATTTTAATGCCTTTTGGACTCTGCAACGCCCCTGCCACGTTTGAGCTCTTTATGGACACTGTCCTTCGTGGACTTGTGTGGGGGGTGTGCATGTGCTACCTTCAGGATATCGTAATTTTCGGTCGCACTTTTCAAGAGCACAACGCTCGCTTGGCCACTGTTTTAGAATGTTTGGACAAGGCTGGTCTCATCCTCAACTCGAAAAAATGCCGATTCGGCGAAAGCCGCACAATTGTACTCGGTCTCGTTGTCTATAAAGAGGGCGTCCGACCAGATCCGCAAAAGATTGTAGCCGTCAGCCGCTTTAAAGAACCGTGCTCTGTTAAGGACCTCCGCAGCTTTTTACGCCTATGCTCCTACTTTCGCCGTTTTATTCCCGGATTTGCCGACATAGCCTACCCTCTCACATGCCTTCTCCAGAAGAACGTCCCATTCACATGGAGCTCTGACTGTGACATCGCTTTCCGCCACCTGAAGCATCTCTTGACGTCGAAGCAGGTGCTTCGTCACTTTGATCCCGCAGCCCCTCACGGAAGTGCACACCGATGCCAGTGGTATTAGACTGGGGGCAGTCCTTGTTTAACGACACAGTGACGGGGAGCATGTTATTGCTTATGGGAACCGCACTCTCAGTAAGCAAGAGCGGAACTACACAGTCACAGAACAACAGTGCCTCGCGGTCGTTTTCGCCACACAATGATTTAGCTCGTACCTCTATGGACATACTTTCACAGTCGTCACAGACACTATTCCCTTTGCTGGCTCATCAATCTTCGAGATCCGTGTGGGCGACTGGCGCGCTGGGCTCTCCGACTACAAGAATATGACTTCACGGTATCGTACAAGAGTGGCCGCATGCATGCCTATGCCGACTGCCTTTCCCGGTGCCATTATAATCATCGGACTCAGATGCTGACAACCTTGATGAGTGCCTCGCCTCGGTGTCGACGGTGTTTCCCGATATAGCTGTGTTCAAATGAGAACAACTAGTTGTGACCACATTTCGCATCAGCCGAGTCGAATCCTACTAGCTGTTTCTGCCTCCACAACGGCTTGCTTTTCAAGAAGAACTATTCCGCCGTCGGTTCGCGCATTCTTCTTGTGGTACCACATTTCCTTCGCAACGTTGTTCTGAACATTATGCACGATGACGTAATTTCCGGCCACATGCGGCTTGCCCGCACTCTTCACCTTACCCAACAATGCTTTTATTGGCCCAACATGCGCAAAAATATTGAGCGCTATGTGGCTTCTTGCAACCAATGTCCACGTTACAAACATCCCACCACTGCCACTGTCCCGGCAGGCCGACTTCAGCCTGTGGACCCGGCATACCGTCCTTTTGAAAAAGTTGGCATAGACTTGTTGGGACCTTTCCCGCGCTCATCACACGGAAACCGCTGGATTATTGTATGCGTGGATTACTTATCAGGCTACGCTGAGACGGCATCCCTACCCTCTGCAACTGCGACAGAAATCTCGCTCTTCTTGCTCCGGAACGTATTGCTACGCCATGGACCCCCAAAAGTCATAATCAGTGACCGTGGGCGCCAATTCACTGCGACGGTGGTTGAAGAGCTTCTTCGCCTTTGTGCCGTACAATTTTGCCACTCCTCGCCATACCACCCTCAGACTAACGGTCTGACGGAACGAACCAACCGAACATTGACGTCCATGCCAGCGATGTACGTCGCTTCGGACCACAGAAACTGGGACGAGCTGTTGCCATTTATAACATACGCATATAACACGGCGAAGCATGAAACCACCGGTTACAGCCCGTTTTTCATCCTTTACGTCCGTCAACCGAGCAGCGGCCTGGACACCATGCTTCCTTTCTCTCTGCATGACGAACCCTCGTTGGCGAGGATGCTCTGCCTAGATGAAGATGCCCGTCGACTTGCTCGCCTACGTACTCACGCGTCCCAAGAGCGCTCCAAGAATCGATTTGACAGTCGCCGACGTGATGTTACGTACGCGCCGGGTGACTTTGTGTGGCTATGGACGCCATTGCGAAAGCGTGGGCTATCCGAGAAGCTTCTGTCCCATTACGTCGGACCGTTTGTTGTGTACGAGCGTCTCAGCGATGTTGCGTATGTTATTTCACGCTTTACTTCAAGTGGATGACAATCCAAAAAGACACAAGTGGTGCATGTTGCCCGCATAAAACGTTGCCATGAAGCAGTGTAAGTTAACTTGCCCAGAGGGCTTCGTCTGGGACAGGGGAAATGTTACGCCAATATTACACGCCAGGGGTTGCAACCATGCCAGCATCATCACCGGAGTTGGAGAAAGAAGAGAACGAGGTGGCACTCCGGCTTGGCCCCAACATTCACGGACCGCTCTACCATCTACGCTCGTCGTACACCGTCCAACCTCACTGTAAATAAATCCATCTCGTAACAATATATATATATATATATATATATATATATATATATATATATATATATATATATATATATATATATAGATATATATTTGTATAAATGTGTCTGCATGTGCGTGCGTGCGGATGCGATTATGCATGGCTGCCTATAAAATTAGTGACAAGTTGGACCATTGCAATAAATGACAAATTGTACTTCTTTGGTTTCGCCAATCGAAGTTGCCTCGTTCAGAGGGCATAAGACAAGCTTTTTTGCAAAACTGCTATCAGGTAATTACTTTGTTGTTGATTTCTATGTGTTTCCCAATTTCTCACTTATTTTCACACAAACTTCGCGGTTTTTTTTTGTTAATTAGTCTACTTATAGCTTTGCCTGTATTCGATCGCGTGTTCGTTGTGCGACTACGTGTTCCTGTACAAATTACAAATAACATGTGTGCTTGCCCTTTCAAGCATGTGTGTTTCAGTTCTCACCACTGCTCCGGCACCTTCACAGCCAGCGTGTGCCCGAGCAGCCAGGAGGGCCAGGAAATAAACAGTCATCGCCACGTGGCATCTGAAAACCTGTGGAAATTTAAATTACACATGCCAAATTTATGAGTAATATTCGTAAATGTTAACGTAAAGTGTGTATTCCTGTGGAAAGCACGAAATAAAAATTTCGACCCAATGTGTACACCAAAACTCTAACGCGATGTGACGTAGTGATATTTCCACATGCGGAAATCTCTTCTTACACTTGCGTTAACCGGGAGATGGGGCATGCTCAGAGAAACTATGTACATATGTACAACAATTTAGGTACTTATTTAATGTAGTGGTATAGGGATAAAGCCACGCTTCAAGAGTTCAGTTTCCATATTCACACTTGCACCCCAAACTAAGGCCAAAAACAAAATAATTTCAACAAAAATCGCCATTTTTTTGTCCTATTTTGTGTTTTAACAGAATTCAATCCGCATTGTAGTGCTCATTCCAATATACCATTGCTTCGTAAGAATATCACCAGAGATTGTCCACAGTAACCTCGACACAGGCTATTGTATTTTTGTGCCCTCCAGAAACTCTGATGCTTGAGTTAAAGTCACGAAGAGCCTTGCAACTCCTTCTAATGCTTTTTTCCTTCACAAGAAAAAGCCACCGGGCCAAGTTTTCTTCGAGGTAGGAAAATCTTAATTTTCATCCGAAAAAACTGGAAATTTGCCTAAACTAAAAGCTGCGCAAGACAGCGTGACAGTGGCAATGAAACGCTCACTTGAATGTCTCAGGAAAAAACAGGAAATCAAAAAGAAAATGAAAAAGTACGAGAGCGTTGTTCTTCCAATCATTAGTGATACTACATTTTATACTTTCGTTATAGCAGTTATGTTTAAAAAAGATATGCTGAATAAGAAGTTTTCTTCTTTTCCGGTAAAAATTTACCTTCTCCCGCTTCACTATTTTGCAATGCTCTTTTCAAGCACTATGTTCCTAACACTCCAAATATAAGTGTGGTTGTCTAGCAATATTAGGGGAGGCAAATAACTCTGTCCAGGTTCACCAGTTTAGACTGCCTGCGACGTCGCTATACTAACCCCAAGATAAACCCTTTGGCGGTAATTCAATCAATACTCTTTTCCGAATCAAGTCCATAGTAATATTTTAGGCGTTTAAAGCCTCCCATCATATGTTTTTGATACACAAGCGACCAGGTTATGTCTTTCATAAAGAAAATGCCGCTAAAATTGTCTCACAGCAGGCGCAGCGCCAATATTAGCATAGAGCTGGAACCAAGGCTACCTCTGCCAACCGAAGCTACTCCTTTAACAAAATTGCGACGTGAGGACAAAAGTCCAGCAGTGGCTGCATGTTGTTGGAGGAGTGGGAATACTGCTGGGATCACGTAAATGCTCCGCATGCTCCAAAGAATGTGAAAGCAAGTTTCTGTGATTGTTGTGAGGAGAACAAGCAACGCCATTCTAAGGTATGTCAAAAGAGCGTGTTGCTTGGATGGTTAGTTTAGGTTTACGAACGTACTGAGTGGCGCAAATATATAACCCACAAGAAAGAAGAGATTGACAGGCGCTACAGTTCCAGACGTTCAATCGCAACGACACCTGCGTAGATTTATAGATACATCCTGACATGCGCAATAGACAGACAGAGGTTGCAAAAATTTTCTTACCGACAGGAAGCCCATGCTGAATTCACAAATCTGCAAGCGAAAAAAAACGTCATCAGCACTTCAGTTAGGACAAAATTTCGGTGAGCAAATAGGAAAGCTCGTTTGCGAAAATGTGAATAAATTGGAATGAAATATTTTTGCACTACGCAAGAATTTTGAAATCAACGTGCTTTTATCACAATGGCTTTTAAGTTGTGCATAAGGCACAAAACCTAGACTTCTGGCTTTCCTCTTCTCTACGTCTGTAGCGGAAAACAAAGGTGCAGCTCGTGGCCTACAAGTAAGAAATTTAAACTGGAAAACTTGTGTAATTAGTGCAAAAAATATTTAGATTTGTCTTTTGAAGTAGTAAATGTGCCGCAAATACTGAAAAGCTTTTCAGAACATTATTTAATGCCTGATTTCTCAAGAAATGTTCGTCAGCATCTATGACAAACTCCAAGGTGAGAAGGAATACGTTTTCGAATGCTTTCGCGACACTTCTAAGAATTGACACAAACTCTTCGTCGCGCCTGACAGCCTCAGCAAGAAAGTTTTCAGAACACTTACCAGAGTGTTGTGTTGCCCGCAAAAATTAGCTACGCTGAATTGTGGAAGCTTCACTACTGTAGCTCAAAGACTTCCAGGAGCCCTTTTAAAGCAAATTCTACCAATCGTACCACCAAATCACTATCACGTGATTTGATGCTTCCCTTTACTCCTAAAGCCCAATTAGCCCGTAAAAACATTCGCTTGACAGTATTTCTATTTTTATCAGCTCCCAGCGGTGTTTTTCTGGTTGAAACATCCGAAAGGACAATTCTATTAGAAGTGGAACAGGCAAATATCGCGGCTAGAGTAGTTTTGAAATAAATTACTGTGTAACTTTGCTTTTATGAGCATTCTAGCTGAGGCTGATAGCCCACTACTCACGAATCCTCTTCGTAATCAAAGTGACATTTTGACATTGAAGCCACTATACACGAGGACAAAAAAGATGTGTGCGGAAAAATTCCGCTAATTCCTACTATGTTGCTAGGGCTTTTGGTTGCAAAATTTAGTGTAATCATTTGCTACCTCTACGTTGCCAAATTATTGTAAATTGTTTCCCTACTAATAACTCTGATTTTAAAAAGTTGTGTTATATATTAAACCACTCCAAATAATAAAATTCATACTCATGCTTCGTTGTTTTTTGAATAAATCATACCATAGTAATGAGATGAACACTCTGGTGAAGCACCACGGGATAAATAATAAACAGTTTTCACAATATTGGTAGTTCAAGTCTCTTTTTTGAACTGGAGCGCTATCCAAATAAAATTCGAGACATAATCAACACATACTTGAAACACGCGCTTAAAAGAACCAGTAACTAGAAACCGTTTTATTCTGTTCTGTAAATAGAATTATTTTAAAAAATGGTTGTGGCAATCGAACCATAAAATATTTAGAACATTGGACCGCGTAAGCAAGCACAAATTGGCCGAAACTTGCCGTTCTACCCGGAATTGATAAAGTGAAGTAAGATAAAGGAAAAAGCATAATAGTTGTGATTGATAGACTAGTTATCAGCAATACAAAATGGATTCTTAGTGCGCTCGTAACTCTACCGCACGGACGGGTCGGCAACACTTCTTCACACAGTCGCCGTAGGGCAATGTCCCAATTCTACAATTTATGCTCAAAAACACTTCACCAAGGTTGTAGGAGATATGCCGAAGGGGCTGTGGGCCTCTAAGTTGGGGATTTTGCCTCTTGCAGTTTCTAGAAACCTTGAATCATTGACGTTTCCGCAGTGCCCATGTCGGAAAAGAAGCTGCTATTCCTGAACTGTGAAATTTGAAAAACCTGCTCATTGTGGGGCTAATAAAATAGGTGATACAATTAAATCTGGATGTAACGACGCTGACTAAAGTTCGAAATTTTTTGTTATAGACAGGTTTTTTTTATATGAAGGTCTCGAGTTATGACTCATGGGAATGGAGCAGAAACAAAATCAAAAGGCTAGATATCAGTGAACGTGAACTTCTCTTTCATGGAGTTATTTCACAGGAAAATACTGCGTGAGTAGCAACTACTGTTTTCGCACGAACTAAAGCACTACAGGGCGTTCCAAAAGCAAGGTTCGTTATCCCCATATTAACAAACGTAATTTATGTATCATTTTTACCCGTTGATCCTTATTTGTGTCTTAACGTGCTTCAAGAACCACATTTGTGCTAGAAAGGAGCCTTTATGCGAACATGGTGCGTTGTAGCAACCTCAAAATTGTTGACTTGTTGCTAGCTGAAATAATGTACCAGGCGCAGACATTCTTCTTTCTTGCCGCAATAGTCGCCATTCATAATTGCGAGCTAGTCTTCAAAAGACCCAATCTTTTGTTTTGTTCCAGCAGAACTCATCACCGACGAACCAATACCCCAGATACCAGTTCGGAATTGCGACTACACGCCAGCAGGACGGCCCAGCACCTCAAAACAAAAGTCTCAAAGCTAAACCGCACTCCTACGTGGAAACGCACGGTAGTTGGTGGTACTGGGAGGAAAAAAAACGTTAAGTGTAGTTACTGTTCAGGCACGGTGTGGTGTCACGCCAGATAAGTAAAGCAGAAGTGATGCAACTTTAGCCACTGAACTCATAGTTTGTTATGCTCCAACCAATACATCGACAATACATAATCACTAAAGCCGAACATCGACTCGTCAACGTCCGCCTCCACGAATGCAGCGCCGCCACGAGGAAGAAAGAATTGGACTTGTTCTTTGCCAAGCGCAACTGGAGCACCGCATCCCCGCACTGATGGCCTCCGTCGACGAATTTGCTGACAGCGCGGCAGCATCGACTGCGGACAAGCACCGGATCACGCAAGATATAAGAAACCTTCTTGTTTGTCGATAAGGCGCTCGCCCCAAATTGCCCAAGATCAAGGCTTTCTAACCAACCTCTCATCCCGCACTCTCTCTCAAGAGCAAACTTCTGTTCTGGCCAAAAGACACAGCTACAATGTGGCTACGAGCCCTCCGCCCCGCTCTCTTGCAAAGTTCGTTGCTGCGGTAGAGTAAGCCGTTCAACAAGTACAGCTGCACGCACGCGATGAAATAAGACTTAAATCGATTGGCCTTCTATCGAAATTGCCGCTGAAAATGGGCAAAAATGTGACCTCATCGGAAAATCATGCACTCCGGGAACTTGAAAAAGACGAAAGCATTGTCATCCTACCTGCCGACAAGGTCAACTCGACGGTGTTGTTAGAACGCCAGGACTACGACCGGAAGGTATAGGCTCTCTTGGATGGAAACGCGTATACGAAGTAAAGAGGGATCCTACAAACCAAACGCAGACGCAGCTGAACAAGTTACTCGCGGCGATTTTTAAGAACCACCCGGACAAAAAATACTATACCTTCGTTTTATCTGCCGAAACGGCTCCGCACATTGTTTCTACGGACTACCCAAGATCCACAAACCTGGTGTCCCACTTCGCCCGATCGTGGACTTCACATCATCTCCGTGCCGAGCCCTTTCAAATATCTTGCACCGCATCCTCGCCACCCTCGCTGGGAAGATGTCAACTGATGTACGCAACTCCAGCCACTTCGTGCAACTTGCGTCACAGGTGTCTATTGTCGAAGACGAGAGCATGGTCTCATTCGACGTCGTGCCATTGTTCACTAGTGTTCCTGTACCTTTGGCTGTATCCGCGGACCGAACTGCCCTCGAAAATGAAGCAACAATAAAAAAAAGGACGCCACTCACTTCTGACGATATTTGCCGCCTAATGTAGTTTTTCTTGGTCAGACAATATTTTTCGCACAATGGGCAAATTTTCAAACAAGAAACCGGAACCGCAATGGGGGATGCCATCGCTGTCACAATGGCCAACTATCCGATGGAACACGTGGAAGGGAATCCTTTTAGCTCCTTCTTGCCGCAACCTAAACTTTTTCTTCGGTATGCAGACCACTGTTTCTGCATGGTGGAGACCTCCGCAGTTGACAGCCTGGAAAAACGCCTAAATTACGTTCACCCCGCCATCCAATTCACCGTTTAATGTGAACGACACTGCTCCATTTCCTTTCTTGACGCCCAATTGACAAGAGGCAGCAAGAGCCTGGTGTTCTCCGTTCGCAGGAAGCCGACGCACATCGGCCGCGACCTTCATTTCAGTTCGACCCACCCCGTTAATCACAAAGCCTCTGTTGTGTACAAAATGTAAAAAAGAAGTAAGCCGTGTATTTTCGGACCTCCAGAAAAACGGCTACCCGAAAAAGTTCATTCACGCCGTAACCCGCCGCAAAGAGCAGAACGGGGTGACCAACTCTCGAAGGACACCAACCGTCGGACCCTTGAAACGCATTTCGGTGCCGTATATCCCTGGAACGAGCGAGGCCTTGGCCAGGATTTTCAGACGTGTAGGAGTGCGCATCGCCCACAAGCCTTCGACAATAATTGGCCGCCTAATCCCCCACCCCAAAGACCGTCCGACAATAGAGAAAGCACCCGGGGTCGTTTACCGCATTTCGTACGCTAAGTGCAACGCCTGGTACATCGGTGAACCCAAAAGCCTACCGGAGAGGAGTAGGCAGCACAAGAACGACGTACGCAAACAGAATAGAGAACGCAACGCCGTCACCAAACAGTGTTAAGTGGCCGACCAAAAAAATGACTTCTCCGAAACGGCCATCCTCGAAAGAGAAACGAACTGGACGAAGCAGCTTTTCCTTGAATTGTGGCATATCCAACGCACCCCTGGGAACGTTAATCACTCGCTTGGCGCTCTCCCTTCGGTGTGCACACAAGGATTACGTGCCCCAGTGAGGGGCTTTTTGCGAGGGCAGCAAAAGTGAAAGACAATAAGAACCAGCTGCAGCGTGGCCCCAGTCACCCCTGAAGAAAAAGCCGAGCTGGCTTCGAAACGTCGGGTTTTGTCTATGTATTGGTTGGAGCATAATTAAATCTCAGTTCAGCAGCTTCCCCAACCAGACAGACGTCTGTCAAAATGTTCACCTTCAACGTTAGCTACTGGTTGATAATTGTGATAAATTTTGCTTTTAGGGGATTATACATGTTTTCGTTGAGGCTGCTTGCTTACAGTACTGCTAGGATTCTTTATATCAGTGAATTTTTAGGGTCTATTTTTCAGTAAAATGTCAAAAAACAAGGACTGATAAGATGTCAGGCTTCGTTATATGGAGGTTACTCGCCGCTATGCTTTGTTACATATAGGGCGCAAACGCATGACCTCAAATGGTAGCGGGAATACAGAATAGAAAAACTCCGTTAAATCCAGGAATTGGTTGCATTGATGTTAGTTAAATCCAGGTTCACCTGTTAACGCTGTTTTTGCGTAGGTTAGCTTGCTGCAGGGTAGCACGTATTGAAGGGCAATGATAAATTACACAAGCAACAAAATCAAGGAAATTAAGGGTCCTGAGCCTCCAACACCGTCCGTCATTGAAGGGTTATGGGGAAATTACTTATAAGTATTTCTCACCATGTGCGTAAAGTGATCATTGTAGGGGTTAGTGTAAGCATCAATTTTGTGACAGGGGCCGGCGCAGTAAAAAAATAAAAATTAATGCAATTTCTTTAAATGTGAAAGCTGTCAATTTCGGAGCAATGATTTATTGGTGTTTGCATTTATTGCTATGGCGTCTTTCCAACGGGACCTGTTTATTACACTTCTCTAACAGGATAATATAGTGTCATCTTGCAAAAATCTAATGAATATATTTCTCAGAGTCTTCGGTAAATACTAGCGCTGCTCTTAGTGAAGGAGCAAATTGACTTTCCTGTTACAGGTGGTACCGGTCATAGTCAATATTCTCCTGTATGCTTTTCGTCCACCAGAATTCGCATGTTCTTGCAGACGCCTCGGCGCACTTGATGTTAGATATGTCTGTATTACCTCTAAATCTTATTATTTCTGCAAGCCGAATATTTCTCTCTTGAACGGTATTCTCGGCATAGTTTCTATTTTTTCAGGGCTGTGGCGCCCTTCCCTGACTAGTTCCAGTACTAAACTCCTGCTGTGACAGCAAATATCCGCGAGAGGGCGCCGAAATCACTGAATAGACTGCACAGAGACACGACCGCGGCAGGACGATGGGGAAACGGCGTTGACGGATCTTTGGGATATGGTGTGAGGGGGAGCCGCAACTTCAGGACCATAGAGTTGACGAAGGAGCGCCTGGAGTTGTGGTAGAAGGAAAGTAGGGAAGAGAGTGGAATGCAGGAAGAGCAATATACCAAACAAGAAGTTAGAACAGAAGGGAGGAGGTACACAGGTCTGCAAGGGTCCGGAGGGGGGTAAGTGATGGTATTTTAAAGCCAGAGGAGGGACAAATCCGTCAGGTTAGTTCAGGTGAGGGCAAAAGTGTAGAATACCACAGGCAAGTCGGTTGCTGACTACCAACGTCCCAATACAAAGCGAAGGTGTCTAATCATTATCATCATCAATCGAACACAAATGACTATCATTTTTATTTTATTTGGTGAAAAGGACTATTAAGATAAAATATTCGGCATCTTCACGGAGTAAAACACTGCGGTGTATAGTTATCTTAGTCACTCCAGTGCATTAAAAATGTAGAGTACATAATACAAAAGGCCAGTAGAATGTTATATTTTATATTGAGAAACTTTATTGGTGCATCCAGACAAGTGAAAAAAACACCATATTTTATGGATGTCCTATATATACCTGATTATGCATGTGTAAACTGGAACCCACACCAAAAGTATCTCATAAAAAGATAAGAGAAACCAAAAAACGAGGCTCACGCGTTTTGGTTCTCGCAATTACGATCCCTTTGCTAGCATTTCGGCTATTAATTCTACCCTGAGCTGGAAACCACTGCAGCCCAGTCGTAAAAATTTAAGGTTCAATTTTTCTACTGCATTTACTGCAAGGGCCATGGGAACCTCGCCAGAATGAAGCTGAAAAACCTGTTCGACTTCTGCGTATTTCAGTTTTTCGCCGTGTTCTGCGCATGCGCCAATGGGGTTCCTCATCTTCGTTACTGCGGTATCTTGTCTTCTACAAGACAAGAGTTCGTTCAATCCGGGAACGTCATCCGGCCCAGCGCCCCTTCGGAAGCCACACTGACGCATGTCCTGGTGGCTCCGGTTCAACCACGCCTCGCGTCGGCATCGTCGTCAACGCACCTGCCCTTTATAAAGGCTGAACGTCGCCCACAACAGTTCAGTCTGGATGGGAACGTGGTCAGAATGAAGCTGATCAACTTGTTCGACTTCTGCGTATTTCAGGTTAGTTACAAACATTCAAAACGCTCAGAATTATTGTTTTCTGTTGCGTTCCCATGCCCACAAGTGCTCTTGGGAAATGTGCACGAGTGTAGGAGCGTGATCGAAGTGTTGTTGTCTGGAGACGAACTATATCCAGGTCCTCCTACAACACGCATCAACTCGCAGACCCAACCCACAGGCCGGGAGGAAACACCAGGCAATAACTATAGCGAGCGAGTAAAGGCATGCTTGGGTTCCTTATAGAACGCTCATCGAAAATTGAAGAAGGCCAACTCCGCATCCTGAATTCGATTCAATGCCTCAGCATTACCCAAGAAAAACTAAATGAAAATGTTTCTAGCATATCTGAACGCCTTGTATTTCTTAGGAACTACGGTCGAATCTTTTGAATCACTTAGCGATGACGTGACCTTAGAAAAAAATTCAGAGCCCTTCCACCCCGTGAAGAGGGATGGCCAGCAAAGCTGCGGTGCTGAGCCTCAACGTGAGGTTTGACTGGGTCGTATAGTCCAAGGGGTGAAAAAAGCAAAACACGTTTGTTTGTAATTTGCGATCGAGCATTGTTCTTGGTTATTCACTGAAAGTCCAGTGCTGTCAAGTCACTGCTCCTCGCGCATGTTCAGCACAGCTCTTCACGAGCCACGTGAAACGCTATCAAACGGCTCCGACGCAGCGTCAGACTTGGCGACTGCGCAATTGAGGCGCACACCTGGGCACGCGCCGGCGCCAGTGCGTCTGCCGCAGCTATGACGCAACACAATCCAACACAATCCACTTTAATCCAATCTAAATTCAATCCAACCCAATCCAAGCGAATCGAATTCAATATAATCTAAAGCTCCTCGCCCATGCGCAGAACGGCCCTGCACGGCACGGTACACGCGAAACTGCTCACCCTCTGCCAGTGTAGCTTACGCTACAAAACACAGAGGAATCGTGGGTAGAAATTTGTTACAGCGCGGGTATGGTAATCATGACGCATGCTCTATGAGGGCCCTAGGACCTTTTAAATTTTGTATGATTTTTTCTCTGCCCCAGGGGTGTGGCGTGCTGTTTTACGATTCCAGGGAATTTGAGTGGGCTCCGCAACGTGGCACTACGCTCGCTATCGATTCCTGTCTACATCGCTCTGGGACCGGAGACGATCTGCTGGATCCTAGTCATTTACAGCTTTGCTGTAAAAAACAAAACTAGAAGTTTAAGAAAAGAAAACGAAGCCAAGTAGACCCCGTTTGAGCGATCTTGAGGATAAAACTCCCAGGGTTGATAGTTTTTTAACGTTGCCGACTCGCCAGGTGAGGAATTGGAACAATGAGATGAAAATGTTTTGGATGTAATACGCAAGAAAATGGCGTTAACCATTTCGGGCGCGGATATTTTACGTGCTCATAGGATAGGCGCAGCACAACCGCAAAAAATAGGCCTATAATCGCAAAGTTTTTTATGTTAAAAGCTAAAGAACAGGTTCTGCATGCCAAGTGGCTACTTACGAAATAAGACATAACCGTCAGTGAAGATTTCTCCCTATCTACCTGGCATGCACGTAAAAACTGGTTGAATTCGCTAAACAAACCTCACAGGGTGAACAGTTCAGCCTTCGTTGCAATAAACTCATTCTCAAAAAGAAATGTTACATGTATTGTGGGGTGACTGATACTGTTTATTAACAAACGAAGTCAAAACTCGTTAGTAACTGTTTGCCGCATCAAGTCCAATCAAAAACCGTTGCTGGCCGAGATAACGGCGGTCATTCATCGTTGCCATTGGTATCCGGCCGTTGTCACCGCCGCGTACAGGAATTCGATGATATATCAATTCCTTTTACTAACTTACGCAGTGTCGTCCGCAGAAGTGGCAGCTGATATAGTAGTTTTAATTAAAACGTGGGTCAACGACTCTGTGAATAATCATGAAATGTCTTATTCGCAAAAAAACTACCGCATATTCTGTCATGACCGGTCCTAAAGGAGTGGTGGTGGTGTTTTGAATGCTTTAGAAAATGGGTTACCTCATTTTCAAGTAAATACGAGTGCTGTGGAGTTTATTTGCGTAGAAAACAGAGTTAACTTCACAAAGCTGATCTTTTTGTGTGCTAGCGGCAACCTTCTACGCCAGTGCGATTTTGTACTTACTTCCCCGACCCTTTCAGCACCAATCATACAAAATTCCCTCATGATCTCTCATTTGTTTTCGGGGACTTTACTTTTCTTGATATTACTTGGTCCTGCCCCTCCGCTACTAGCGACAAATCCTGTGAATTAAATAACTTCTCAGAATTGTGCTCAAATTTTTACTTAATGCAAGTTTTTAAAAACCCAACAAGAGTAATATATTCCAAGTCCAATATTTCAGACATGCTGCTAACTACCACAACAGATTTTGCTTCAGACATAACGTACCTACGGGGTATCAGCGATTACAGCCTTCTGAATATTTCATTCAACTTACCATGCCGTAAGTCCCCTTATAAGACTAAAGTTACTTATATTTATGCTAAATCAAATTTTCGCGCTATTAACAATGGCTTAGAACTCTTCCTAGATACTTTTCTTGTTGACTTTGGTAAACGGTTGCGAAATGATAGTTGGTGCATTTATCGAAAGATCCTTCACAGACTAATTGAATCACATGTTCCACGCAAAGTTATTACGACTAACCGCCAGTTTCCTTGGTATATTCACGCTTTAAAACGGCTTGCCCAAAAGAAAAGAAAAGTATTTAAAAAAGCTAAGTTTTCTGGAAGATCCCAGCACTGGTTAGCCCAACGGACGGCAAGTGAGAGGTATAAAACCAACCTAAAAATGCGAAAAAACATCAATGTCACTTTACCGTCACTTTTATCAGACGATCACAAAAGATTTTGGAACACTGTGAACAAGGCGGACCACTCAAGGTTCTCTTTTTGATACCTAATCGAACCCAATCGCTGCAATGCTTGCGCTGAAGCGCCGAACGATGTATTTACGACGGTCTTTTCCAGTGTTTCACAGCGATCATTCCCCAAGTACGTCAATGATGCAATATGTCCAATGGATCCTAATAGTTTTGACTTTGATGTCATGGTACGGTATTATTGATGATCTAAATATATCCTCTTCGAGTGGTCCAAACGATATTAGTGCTATACTTCTTAAAAACACGAAGGCCTATTCAGCGATTATACTAACTAAACTATATTAACCCGCTGCGGTGGCTCAGTGGCTAAGGCTTTGCGCTGCTGAGCACGAAGTCGCGGGTTCGATTCCCGGCCGTGGCGGCCGCTTCTCTTATGGAGGCGAAAAGCAAAAACGCCCGTGTGTATCAAATTTCGGCGCACGTTAAAGATCCCCAGGTGTTCAAAATTAGTCCGGAGCCCTCCACTACGGCGCGCCTATTCGACTGCGTTGCGTCGGCGCGTTAAACCCTACAATCAATCAATCAATTACTAAAATATTTAACCAATCAATAGAACGCAGAAATTTGCGTGATGACAAGATCAGAAAGGTTGTTCCACTTTATAAATCTGGTGCCCGTAATTTATTAGGCAATTACCACCCATTTGTATTAGCCAGCATCTGCTGTAACATCATGAAACATGTCATATTTTCACACCTAGAAAACTTTCTTGAATCATTTTGTTTTTTTCCTTCCTTCTCAACATTGGTTTCCAAAAACCTTTTCCTGCGAAACTCAACTCGTAACATTTTAAAACGACATTCATTGTGTGCTTTACCGCGCTTCTTAAGTTTATTGTATATTTTTAGATTTTTGCAGGGCATTTGACACAGTGTCTCACCACTTGGTTTTGTACAAATTGCATTGTCCTAATATTAACCGTGATGTATTAGTGCGGATTAAGTATTTTTTGACTAATCCTTTCAAAATGTGCATGCTAACCGCCATAACTCTTCAACTGTTCTTGTTACCTCCGGTGTTCCCCGAGACTCTGTGCTTGGCCCATTACTCTTTTTTATATTTGTTGATATACTGCCTATAAATCTAGTAACTCCAATAAAACTTTTAGCGGATGATTGTGTAATATATACAATGAACGAAAAGTCCCTAATGATGTTCTGTTGCTGCGCAAAGACCTTAATGTAGTGTCTTACTGGTGCTCCATGGCAAATGACCGTAATTTTGGGTAAATGTAAATTATTGCGCTTTTCTCGCCGTGAATCCTCTGGCCGTTAATCCTATTGTATTAACAATATTCTTTTACAATCGGTAGCGGCGTATATATATCTTGGCGCCATTTTCACAACAAAATTGTCATGAAATATGCACGCGACTACTAACACGGCGTTGGTATATAAAAAAAAATTTCCAGAACTTCTGCATCCATTAAACTTCTGTATGCATCACTAATCCGTACCAAACTCGAAAACGATACTTCATTTATGGACCCTTTTTCTAAATCGCTCATCGAGACCCTTAGAGCAGGGCAAAACCAGGCAGCCCGTTTTACTCTTTCGAACTACGACAGGTTTTCCAGCGTAACGCTCCTGAAAAGCTTCTCATCACTTCTGAACCTTTTATTCGGCAGAAAAAGTTCGCGCATGTGCCTTTTCTTACAAATCTATGAGCATATATTTCCCTTAGTAACGCATTATTCACGCCGCCAAGTTGCATCTCATCCTGCATACATCTTTTGCGAAATGCTGGCGTTCCTCAACGTTTTACTGCTGCCTACTTCAATTCATTCATTCCTAAAATAGCAGTGGTATGGAACCCACTGCCGTCTTCCTTGATGTTTGTAGCCAAAGTTGAACAGTTTAAGCAACAACTTACTGACTTCTACAAGCCACGCTATGTTTCAAGTTTTTGCCTCGTGGTTTGTTCGAAATAATCTGTATTTCGTTGGGTTTGTTTAATTAAGTCAATTTTTGTTCTTACCAAAGTGCTACGTTATACACGAGCAAATCAATATGAAGTGAACGTTTTTATAGTTTTGCACAATTGTTTTGCGTTACACAACAGAGTTGTATATTTGTGGCCCCTTTCTTTTGCAATTCAACGCAAAGGTTTCCGTGATTTTTGTATTTTATTTTGTGTATTAGTTTTGTACCACTCGCCTGAATAATGCCCAATAGGCCACGAGAGTAGCTGAAATGAATAAATAGTATATAAATAAATAAATAAATAAATCACACCGGTATCGACAAAAAACAGTATATCATGACGTCATCATATTTCACAAAAAGGGCTTGCCTTTTCCCACAGAACAAACATTTTTGAAAATTGTTTTTTCCAAGAATAGTACGGGACTAGAATATGTCGTCAGAGGAATTGGTTAGCCTACAAAACAACGATCTTTTTTTCCCCGTGTATGATCAATGTGGTGTTCGTTTTTTAGCGACTATGAATAACTACTTTTGGAAAGGTGTCTGAATGTATAAACGCGTTTGTCTTCCCGGTTCTGTACATGTTGCATGTCCCCCCTGCAATAAGACCCTATTGCGATGTAGGTGCCTTGTACTGATAAAATAAATCGTTCACCTTTTTGCTGCCTATCTTAGGCACCCTCCGTTGTAACAGCGCAGCGCCAAAGTCACCCCACAAAAAACTTTCCAACTGAGAACCGTTTGCGTGAATATTTTAGCACAGTTTAAGAAGTTATAGGACGACTGGTGGCTGCAGCTTTTGTTTGATATTGTACAGTGCGTTGCGTTTGCGACCAAGCTGGCAATAAAGGAAAACGATGTGCCGCATGATGAGAGGAACATCGGCTTTGTAACGCGAGGGTCGTATGGTCGATCGTATCAAGGCAAACAGTAATCTTTTCGAAGCCTTTCTGTGGAGGCAGGACACGATGTAACGTTTTAGCTACGGCGACCAGCCGGAGCAATAGGTGCTCGGAACTTAATTCGGAAAACAGACAACGATGGTTGGGATTCGATCCTGTGCGGCCACAGCAGCAGGCAAGTGCGCTAACCATTATGCAGCGCTGGCATTGTGCCCGTTCCAGATGAACGGGTGGGCTCATGCGTAGAGCAGAAGGAACAGTTTTTGTGGTTGTGTGCAAAAAAATCACGGAAATTGTCTGAAAAGTGGTTGAAGCAGGGGTTCGGATAAACCGGCGTGAACGAAAAGAAGCTGCCCCCGGCATTCCTGCCACCCCGGCTATCACAAAAATTTGCATAAAAGTTAGAAAAAAAATATTGAACGAAGTGATCCAAACGCAATGGTGCATGGGAGGACTGGTTGACGATCGGGCGGTTTTGCCGTCACATCAGGTAAACAAAGTTAGGTTCCCGAAGTAACTTACATTTTATTTACATTTATCTTTCGGAACCAGGCATGAGGGGGGATGAAAAGGTATGTACTTCGCATATACTGTAAAAGTCGAACAGGAGAACTTGTGGAAAAAATGACTGCTTTTTCGAGAATCGTTAGGTTTCTCATTACACCGTCCTTAGTACATCGAATGCTTGTCGTATTCACACGTGTGTCACAATCGCGAATCTTTTGTGAGCATTGCGCTGAGTTCAAAAGCTTGCGGCGCTTGTCGTTAGTAAAATATTGGAGGCACATGCAGGCATATGCGAATATGGGCCAACTATTGGCTCTGAAGAAAGCACAAAAAAGTTCCTCCCGGGCGTATTCTTGGATGAGAGAAGCTGACTGAAGCTTTACAGTGTCGAAGAGAAACTTTCATTATTGTCCATGTAAAAGAGGAAAGGTTTAATATGCAGCCTCAAGCCCGGGTAAATTATTCACCACTGGAAGGAGGCAAAAATGCAAGTACCTTGTACCAGGCCAAGTGGCCGGAGTAAAGGTACAAGCGGATCGTGTGCGCGAGCATACGGTTGACGCGTCTAGGCGGTCGTTGTTGTAAATAGTACGCACTCGTGTCCCTAGAACAACAAACTGTCATAAGTAACAAACATTTCACTGGGAATTATACCAGAATTTAGAGAAAAATTGCGTGGTCCAAATTACCGTCTTTAACAAAAAGTGAATGACATTTTTATGTAGACGTAGTAGAATGCAGCGTTGTTTTTGCACAACGTGTGACACAAGAAAAGCTCGCTGGGATGAAGTCGCCTTGATTTAGCCACCGTGCAATGTTGAAACGCAATTAAAGGCGAGCACCGAAAACTTTTCGACCGCAGAGCAGGCGGAATCCAGAAGCGGCAAGGATAGCGACATTTTAGTTTTTGCAACTTTGTTTTCGGTGCGGTGTAGCTTAGAACCGCACAATGTTCGTGTGCGTCCATGCGCATAGCATTTTCAATCGCAAAAAAATCACACAGCACCGACAGGATTCGAGGCTGCGTCTGGTAGACAAGACAGAGTTTGTTTCAGACGACTTACCCATTGGGATACGACCGGGGTTTTCACTTCTCTAAATTGCATAAAAACTAGCCCGAATAGCTTAGATTTCCACCATAACTACAATACCGGTACATTCACTAACATATTTTAAACATCAGGCAGGCACACACACGCCTCAAGAAGATACAACCTGTCCGTCGGCTACGATTGTGCCGCATAGACACTGTACACAAGCACACATCGTTTACGAAAAATCGACTTAGTTTTAGTACGCGAGAGTCAAACGGCTTACTGGGTCGCCTGTAAAGGTGTTGAGTACCTTGGGACCTCCAATGTCCGCCCGTGTCCAACCGTGCGCACACCACGATCCCGCAAAAATTAAGCCAAATGAGAGTTGAGCCGTGATTTACCGTTTCATTTAGAGAATAATCAAGGTGCAACTCGAGGCTCAAATCCAATGACAGTCGGGGCACAAATAGGATGCCACTCGGGGCGCAACTTGCGGTTGTTTCGAGAGACCGTAATCCGCACCTTCGCCATCCTACGTGGAGTGGAGATGCTGCTAAATTTTTCTCTCGGCCCTTTTTCAAAAAATATAAAAATAAAGTGAACCACAACATTCGCTCCTGTGACTCCATCAAAATGTCGCTCCAAAGTAAAAAAAAAGGCCAGTGACCCAACAAATATTTTAAAAAAAGCAAAACCTTAAGTTCAATACACCAGTGCTTCTTGCTTTGCTCCCTTAATAGGTCAGTACCGCACATAATATTTATACATAGCCAAAGAGGACGCAGTTGTCTTCTAGAAAAACAAGTTTATTGGAGCGAACTTGTGCTCCCCTAACAACTCAACGAATACACAGGCCGCGAAGCAGCAGTCAACGAAGTGACGCACGAAAGCGAGCGTCAAGAATTCGAGTGCCGCTGCATTGGCTCTGCGGGAATTTACCACTCGGCGCAAGGGTTTCTCGAATAGTCGAATTGTATCCAGAACACGGTAGATCAACGAAGAATATTCTAGGCTGTTCACGTTCCTTCGGAACGCTTTCCGTATCAGAAGAGGTAACACATGCGGCACAGAAAGAACGGAAGAAGTGCCTCCTTTGGCACAAGACAACACCGATAACACAAACCGGTGCAGCCCGGCGGCAAAACCAAAACACAAATAAACAAACCCAATGCATGGTTCCTGTCAATATACAACTGCTATTATACGACCAAACTTGCACAGGATGAAATCAAGCACACAACAGTTAGCAAGCTCCTATTGTGCACTTCTGGTTCCTAAAAGAAAAGAAGTGCCAGGAGAGCTATTGTGCCACTAGCACTGAAAGCTCCCCCCCCCCAAACCTAAGGTTTATTGAAACTTTTAAAATATGCACAATTCCGGTGACAGCAATACGGGACACGATAGTAAAATCTTGAGCATCGGGAGGTTCGGAGTAGGTTTCCCAATACATTGTAAATTAAATTATAACACACGTGTTCAGGAACAACTAGCAGTTACCACGCTCCGTCATGCCGCAGATTACAGTGCTCTAAGAGGTCGTTATACAGCGAAAAGAATCCAGTCCTCTCTTCAAAACTGTTGAAAATGAGAGTGTAGGTATTGAGCGTTATTCAGTCATGGTGACATAATCCCGAAACAGCACGTACATTCAGATGTAAAAAGTCAACAATTTTTGCAAAAATTCAGTCTCTTTATAAAAATGATAGTGAATGAACGACGAAAACGTGCTCCTGAATTGTGGTGCAACGAAACAGGCTGATACAGCAAAAATTCTATAAACGCCTGGCTGTAGCACCCAGAGGTTGATCCACCCTAGGAAGTCTTTTAGTGACAAGAACCATTAGAAGCATGATGGCACGCTACGAAGGTGCTGTGACCGACTGCAAAGGTATTTAGAACCTACGAGACATTACGCAAAAGAGGCTGCAAAATAAATCGATAGAATAAGCAGTTCTAAGGAGGAAGAAACAGTTTGGTTACAACAAATGAAGACCCAGGATAAGCAAACAAATAAAATGAACCATAAATATTCATCTCGCGTTTTCAATCTTAGTTTAAGGCGAATGAATTCCGATAGAATGTTCCGACATGATTACTCAACGGAGCAGTTTGTTTTGGTTGTTGCGCAAAAGATGTCCAAAATTGCCTGGTAAAGGGTTCGGGGCGGGGGAGCGTTCGAAGAGACCAGTGTCATAACTCTAGAAAAATGGCAGGGTCGCACCCTGGGTTTAAAGAAGGTACTTTGTATAAAGCGTAACTGAAGCTGGTAGATAAATTATTGAATGGCTACGGTACAAATTTACCATTTCTTTTACGCTTTCACGATCGCACATAGTTTTTCGAATACTACTCATAGTAGGACCGTCGGTGAAACCGTACACTTGAACAAACGTATGATCACAGGCCTTGCAGCACGAAATAACAATGTGGAAGTATTTCAATTCCATCGCATCTTTCGGGGAGCATTGAAGGGGGTAATAAGGCCATTATCTTAATAGTTTTCCACAAAAACAACGTTCAGTAATCAAAAAATGAAGCTTATTTGGAGGACTCCCACAGTTGTATTTGAATTTTCGATGTTAGAAAGGCTAAGCTTTGTTCAAGATGATGTAAGATTTTGAATCGGACTTTCCCCACCGCATTTTATTTTTGGCTTTCCTTGATTCTAATGATGTCTGTCTTCGGAAAACGCAGTTCAAATAGTTGAACCAGTTTGCAATTTTCGAAGCTAAGATTTCACATGAATAAATGTAAACTGCACTGCTTAAAGATTTCTAAAAATTATGTGCTCTATACCAAGTGTGTTTGATATCACGTCTCTATCCCACCCTTGAAGAGTTTGGTTTTGCCGGATATCCACCAGGCAACATAACAATTCCAGAGTCCATCAATGGGGTGCCTTCGAGGAGAAATATCGTGCTTCCTTATAAGGTACCAGCCTTTTTTAGACAGATGCCTTCGAAGTGACAAATTCTTGCCGCCTTGTTCCTCTTTATTGCATGCATAGGTATTTTGCCATGCTAAAAAAAAGAAGTGTAGTGCAAAAAAGCAGCCCTCCTGAACCATGCCTCAGGTTCTAAACATTAGCGTCAAACTCTCCATATTACAAAAATTTGTGGGGTGAATATTCAGGGCAAAATATAATGGTTGCTTTAAGAATTTTTGCCATTACTTGAAAACAGAGGGTCGCCTGTGTTTTAAAAACTTTTATTGAATGATAAAAACAAGAGTAGTTGTATAACAGTATACTCATTACTACAGTGAAAGCAAAACCAGAAAATATCTCGTTTGTGAAAACATTTTGTTACCCGCGACGTTTAATTGTTTCGCTTGATTGAAAGTAGATGATTTTTTCTAGACCAAAATAGATGTGACAAACTTTTTACGTACGTTAAATTTTGAAGTTGCTTTCTACGTTATCGAATTCCTGAACGGTAGGCTTATGCTTGACATTACAGCAGAACACTATCTTATCACTCATCTCTGCGGCAAGAAACTTCCCGACATACTGACTGCATTCCACACAAATGGATGTCACTCCGCATCTCATGTGAGCCGCCACTGCTTGCTAAAATTAGGTTGCTTGCCGGTGCTGTTTGCTGTGCTGCATTTTTGTTATAGAATGTATGAAGCTTCTCTGGCGTTGTCGCAAAAAGAGTAACTACGCGACAGCGTGTAGCCTTGAACGACGGCACTCATAATCTCATTTCAGGCAGGTAGAATGTCAAAGTAAGGTCGCCTAACATGAAAGCAAAAACTATATCAATTTTGAACAAGGTCAGAAAGCCGCAGAAAAACTAGATATACATATACCTTTAGCTTCATATATTTCATCAATTAAACTGCTTTTGCAGCCTTGAAGCATAAACATTTGCTTTTTTCTCGATCTTAAGACGTAACAAACAATTTGTCCGCATATATTCGGTGTGGACAAATGAAACCTTTATTGTCAGTAAGCGAATGTTGTTGTCACCAATGAACAAGTTAACTTGTGCAATCCATACAATGTTAAACGCCCGCAAACTCGTCAACTTATCCGGCCCAATCAACACAGCATCCGCATCCTTTTCGTTCACAATTTCTTCCATTCTTATTTTGTCTTCAATGAGGCCTGCGAGATTTTCTCCTCTCCTTGCGCGTTAAATAGTGACCCATTATTTAGTTGCCTCACCTTCAGTGAAAGCTGACTACTAAATACTCCGCATCTTTCAAAGAGATTGCTTCATTTGCGTGTAGTTACTGGAAGTTGCCGGAAATGAGGAGGCAAAAGTGAACGATTGATCCTACGACACAGTTTGATGCATTATTTGAGAGGGGAATTGCAACTATAGGGTTTCATCCTTCGACCCCTAAAAATTTTAAGACTTTACTTTCGCTATAAGAAACTCTGTTTAAAGTTATTATCTCGGGAATATTTTAAAATCTCAAACAGATAATGAATCAAAATATAAAAGAATTCCAACATAAAAACCGTCCAACCTGCATATTTTCATTTAGATTTGCTGGTACATTATTATTTTGTTCCGCTTTGGAGTGGCCACTATATATCTTTAAGAAAAATTTAACAAAAAAGATGTGTTCGTCACTACAGGTTGCAGGATGCGGACGCGCTTAGCGCTAAAACTGTCCTCTTAAGCGGATCATGACGTCGTTCTTGTCATGCAGTCGCTTTTTCTGTGATTTCTTTGGCGGAAAAGGGCCAACATGCCCAAAAGTTGTAAGAACATAGCCTCCGGTGCGTTATGCTGTGGATCTTCATGCCTGTTGCAGGCGTATTGCCTTATCGCAGAAAAAGAACCCCCGCTGTTGTTTGACCATTGGGTCAATCAGCTTACATTGATGTGCAAACTAACCAGGATACAATGACCAAATCTTACATTTCTAGGCCAGTTAGTGTTGTGCTTGCCGACTTGCAAGGTGTGAATTTGTTCTTTGATACTGCAAGGGCTCTTTCTCGGCAAAAGAAACCATGCTTTTTCAAGGCGCAACACCAGCCTAAAAAAAGTCAATAATGCATCAACCGATCGCGACACAACGGTTTTGCAGGTTATTAAACTCTTGCCAACTAGTGCTCAACGTCCTTGCAACCGTAGTAAAGGCCTAATAATCGCTACAATGGTGAACATAAAACAATACGTTCAAACACTCTGCGAGCAGTCTGGTTTAGTTAGACCAGCTATCGCAACGGTCGCGTTTCCTTCTGGATTGCGTGTAAATGCTAAATTACTGCACACAGCAAACATGCCAGGTTGTTTCCACCATAACCTGACCTTCAGAATAATCTGCTCCTCTTACTCTGTCTTCTTCTGGCTTCTTCTTTTGCTGTGTTCTTTTGCGCCTCTTTTGTGTTACATCATATCTTTGCTGCATTAACAACCGACCTACTTTATTTTCAGTCACCAGATAAATATTGCTGTTCCAAAGACAGTTCTCTCGAGTACTCAACATGACTCGCGAAAACCTATCGCTATTTTCTGGAAGACCTGGTCAATATTTACCGGAGTCAAGTACAAAAAAAGATCTAAGTGTTCTGTTATGATTGCCCAGAGATGTGAACCCAAAAATAAATAACCTGCTGTAAACTTGACCAAGAAGTACTGTGTTGTGGCCGGTGAGCCCGGAGAGCTCACGTCCCAGACAACCATTATCTCTCCGGGCTCATGGTTGTCTGCAGGCCTGCACTGTGAACACAAGTGGGGTATAGGCTTCACCATTCCCCATTCCCGATGGAACTTACACATGCTTACGTAATTTGAACGTGAAAGGCACCGATTATAAAACATTCCTACGCTTTTCCTTCTCGATATTTTATCCCGAACAACCAGGACATGGTGATTAGCCTAATACCAGTGCAGGTTCCAGAAACTAAAAGCTGCCTTCCGTGTTCACAAGTTTTTTTTTAGCATAGACAAAGCAATATCCTAGAATGTGGGCACTATAAAATAAACACATACCTCTGTGAAATGCACCGGGTCTCACGGCGAGTCTGCGTTTCATCTAGCTTGCAATACGAACGTCATCTTTCCGAAAGAGGGGTCAGCAAAGTGTGCTTAGGCCTCTTCTGTCAGTGATATCTCCCGTATTGAGTTCACTGCGCAAGCGTATTTTTTTGGGACCTGTACATCCGAGGAAGCGCTTGCTGTGGTGTCCTACTTACGCCATCCTCAGCATTCTGCTATGGAGGCGCATTAAGAGAATGGACAATGTTTCCTACAGCAGCACGAGGGCATGGCGGGAGCGTTGAAGCTAAATATTTCAGATAGAATAATACCTGACCTCACGATGCTTTTAACAGAAGCGATAAAGATCGATGACGGATTGCTTCCGACCACCCAAAAGCTTTTTGAATTCAAACTGCATCCAAAGACAGTCTGTTTTTCTCTTTACTATAGCGGTGAAGATAACTTAGTTTTTGAAGTTAGCTATTTTACTGCACCTTATCACTATCTGTTTAGTCACCTCTTTAGAGCTCCCGGCGCAATTACAATATAGAGGGCATTTTTGATATGCCTAAATACAGATTTCAAGAATACAGTTTCAGTGTCCCTGTAAATTTCTCTTATTGAGAGCGTACCGGAATTCCTAAATATACATCAAAGTTTAAGCAACAAGCATAAGCGGTCTTGAGAAGCATCTGTCCATTAATTCCCCCTAACTTCATTGTTTTAAGTAGAAAAATGTTGCATAATCTAGGCTTAACAAATCCTTGTTCACCGAGCATACCCTAAACATACCCCGTTGACTGGCGTCACCGTAATATTAGAGGAATAATTGAAAGGGTCAAAACTTTCCTTTTAATAAACGTCGATGGTTGCTACCCCGAGCTCGTAATACGATTATTAGTCGTAGCTCGGTATTTATACATAGGTGATCTCATGATAGAGGTAACCGGAAGCAAATCCTAAACATGTGCCTTAATATGGAGCGCAAGCAGAGGCAATTCGTCGTTTTGCGGGCTTCGCAATTACATTCAAATCCCCTCGAAGATGGTTGATTGTACCCTTAAGCAGGGTTTGGGATTCTGATAGGCGAGATTATTCGGACAATGGTTACGGATGCATCAGCAGCATATGCAAAGAATCTCAATATTCGAAATGTGTAGAAAAAAACAGCTGTCCGCGATGAGGCATGGCACGCCCAGGTGTGATGACAATGCAATTTAAATTGTCAAGGATTTCAGCGGTTGCTTTAAAACAATATCGGCGGCGACTCACCTTCATGGCCGATGAAAAAACCTTCAAGACACGGAGATTACTGCGACAACAACGTAAGAAAGCCACCAAAATACACCTAGGTACGGCGTACAAAGGCACGCTCGTTCAAGCAACACCGTCCAAATGACGCGGTTTAAACATTTAAAACTATCAACCTCTAATAATTACAATGCAGTAACTGAATCACAATGCCTTTAATCAGATCTTGCAGCAAAGGTAGAAAGCATTTATACATATTAAAGAATGATGCAGAACTGAGCTCCGTTCAATGGGCAGTAATCATTTTGCATGCACACCTCAAGGTGAGCGATTACGAGATCCTGAAGTTTTATGTTCACTGTAGTGATGAGACGCCGCAGGTAATTTTTCCTTAAAATATTACACTTAAGTCTTGCCTAAGGAGGCAGGTTGATCTCACACCGCAAAGTGGAGATGGATGCTACCTGCGAGAATGAATACTTCAGCTACAGTACCTAGATATCTGCTTTCGAAATTGCCTAAACAATAAAAATGCACGATTTAAACCAGCGTTTTTGTTCAGCGCGACTTACTGCAAACCTTAGTTAATAAAAAGAGCAAATGAACCTGAGATTCTTTTGTAATTTCTGTCCCGTTGAGAGAAAGAAACTGTTGATGGCTGCACGATTCGTTTATTATTCTCTTTCGGACCCCTTGAGTTTGTGAAGATAACTCTTAGAACCAGTAACAAACACGCCAGCGATGGCAAACATTGGGTCGTAATTATTTTAGTTTAACGAGATTTTGTAAAACCATATAAATATTTTGGTAATAAATGTGCAATACATATAACGGTATCACTTTCCGCAGTTTACCACACTCTGCAGCCGTTACAAATAGTGAGCATCGGAAAACATTTTAAAACTACGATAACCAAGTTATGTTTCTAGGTATGCCTCGCCCCCGACATGCAGCCTTCAAAGCTTGAAATGTCATTGGTACCACAGCAGTAAAGTCCCAACGTCGTGCATATTGGAACGTTGTTGGTGATACACCAACATGCCTTGCAAATGTAATTATTCTTGGGAAGCTACCAGGTTCAGTGCTCTGGTTAAGTGAACACATGCCAATCATACATCTCTCGGTAAAATGTAGACCACGTTCTTTGCACTGAATGCTATTTTAATATGCCTAATGCCAACGGTGTGATTTTATTCTTTGACAATGACTAACTCCTCAATAGTGGTAGCAAACACCTTCTGATATTCAAAGCTACATTACTCAAAACGTTGTGTGAAATTGGCTGTTTGGTATCAAGAAAATGGCCGATGCATGCCTTTCCTGATTTTGTTGGGGATAAACATTGTCTTCTAATGACTTGATCGTTTTGTTGCGGCCATAAAAATTTTATAAAAATACATTTGACAAACGTTGGATACCCTAACTGCTGAAATTTAAATAAAATAGGTTTGTATTTTGCAAAAAGAAATGTTTTAGTTCCAATAGTTCTCCTGTATAAAATACTCCGCCGTTTATCTTGTGTTTGCTTCAAATCGTTATCCAACGAACGGCTGCAGTTAATTTTGGGTCGCCGCTTCAGATTCACGAACCACAAATAGGAACCAATAGAATTGAAGTTGTTTGAACGCATGTGATAAGGGTATGGTCTTGATAACTTTATACCTCAGGTCAAGGATACATAGGAGTAGGAGGGGAAACCGCGCATTGCGGCAAGCTCGGGCAACGTACAAGACGATGCCACAATAACACCAAGACAAACTCTGAACACTTCGTATCAGCGACGGTAAAGGAGAGGGTAGCGGTACCAGATGTCGCAAATTACTTCGGCCGCAAATCATTGCGTGACTGCAGGTTGAAATGCAGATCTCGGCCGGTGTGCCCTTTCTTCACTTGCGGCAGATGCCGGAAGGGTAATTTGTGACGAGCGCTTGTGACATTATCTCAGCGCCCTAAGAAGCAAAGCATCCTTTACCCACATGTCTGGTTTTTGTTCCGTGCGGAAAGTATAATTGCCGTACGAAAAGGCTTGCGTCCCACTGAATCCCGAATTCCTAGCCCCCACTCTGAGACAACCTCAAGCTTCGGTTCCTAGGTGCAGTGTCTCGACACAAGCACATTTAAATCCACTGGATGAAAGGGTCCGGTAAAGGTATGATCCTTGATCTTAAAAACACTTGATGCCTATAATCTTTTTATCATATAAAATATAATTAGACCAGGACATGTTCTGGGTGGTGTTGCGCGTTCGCAGTTACATTTTTCTGTCTACTGCTCCCATCATAGAGCCGCTAGCTTTGCCCATAATAAAATAGAAGCTCCCAGGGTGAAGTAGTTAAAAAGGTGTTTGCGTCCACCTGTTGACTGCCAGGAATCGGGAACATAGTCAGCGTACAATTAAAATTGCAACAGCTTGGTGAGTATGTCTAAAATTTCGATTGGTTCTTAAAAGGGTAACCTGCAACCAAGTGGGAAAAAATTAGAAAAAAGAACGCATTAGATAATCATTCGTGAATATATTCTAGTTCCTGGGAATCTCAAATGTAGTCCTCGCCTAAACCTTGTTCTCTGCATGATTGGTGTACCCAGAAAGCCCTAGGCTTCCGAGGTGTACGAAGGAAGCGCCAGGCTTCCGGGGTACGAAGCATACTTCAAACCTCGTGCCCGTAGGAAAACAGACACGTGACACTCACTTCATGCACTCAGTTGTTATAGAAGACTCGCTAAACACATTGAATTTATCAACTACATCCAAACAATAATTAAACACTACCAAGACACTTATGCGGTATCTGGGCCAACAAAAAAAAAATAAACATAATATAGAAGAAAGCGCAACGCAAAAAGACATGAAACCAAAATATTTTTAACAAGTCACATTTTCAAATAGCGAAATATAACTATTACAGAAAGTACTATCGCAAAGCGCGAACACTTCCTTCTTCTAGACAGCGCCAGTTATAAATCAATTGATTTGGCAGTATTGGTAATGCATACCACATCATCTGCCACCCATGCACAGTACGGTAATAATAATATGCCGAAATTGAGGCTTTAGATAATGGTAAATAAAGGAGTTTGGCTTAAGGTTTAACATTTTTAAAAATCTCATTCAAAATTAGTGATGAATTTGTTATGACGCGTCGCCAGGCAGAATTTATAGAAATGATGAACAGATAATATTTTAGACCGCGTGAACAACTCTCCGTTTGCTCAAGGTAGTGAATGTGAGCCTAATAACGCACTGCTTTCTGTAGTTTTTTTAGTTTTTTCATTTGTTTTTTTCCCTTAGTCTTGAGCCAGCATAGCACTGCTTGAAATAGCCTATTGTCAAGTCAGGTTTAGTTAATTACTTTGCCATCAAGAACAGCGGCCCTGGTCTGGCAGAGGACTTGTGAAAGTCCTTGATGTACATTTTTAATAAATACCCCTTTCGCAGATGGCGTCCGTCTGATCTGTTTTTTTAATGATTTTATGTAGGCACCAATATTACAACATTGTGGTTTAAATCGGCCATGTGGCCTTAATTACTTGTGAGAAAATTTGTCAGCAGTTGTGTAAGAACAAGCAATATATTGGAGGGTATACGTTAACAATAATAGTGATAATAGTTTGTTTATTATTCTATAGTGGTAATACAGTGATTGTTGGGTCAGCTTAAGCTAGAAAGGCTTGTCTGGCTGTACCCGGCAGCCAGACCAGAAACAGAAGGCAAATTAGATAAGTACACGGCAATCCCTGCCGGTAACTAAAAAAACAAAGAAACGAGATAACATATACGACAGGAAGCATTTCACAATATGTAACAGGTTTACACGGATAAATATTTTATAACACCGTTTTGATTGCACAGAAAATATAGCATCAGGAAGTGAACTGATGCTGGCGTAAGATGTTTTCTAACGAAGCGTCGGGTCAGCTCAAGCCAGAAAGGCTTTGTGGGGTGTACCCGGCAGCCAGAGCAGAAACGGAAGGCCAGTTAATCAGTGCCCGGCAATCCCTGCCTGTAACTAAAAAAATATAAAATGACCTAACATGTAGGACAGGAAGCATTTCACATTTCGAAACAGGTTTCAACGTATAAATAATTTCAAGCATCATTTTGATTGCACACAAAATATGGCAGGAAGTGAATGGATGGTGGCGTAACAATATTTTCTAACGAAGCGTCGAAATCGAGTGAAGCATCTGGGCATATCGAAGCGCCAATGGTGTCGCAAGGGTCTTGTAGGTGCATAATTAACAAGAAAATCACTAATCCAGAAATGTGCACAAATGACTGTAAGAATAGGTTGTCAAAGGAAGGCAAGTGTAAAGCTGAAAAGTGATTTCTATCATTGGGAATATTGATATTATAGGTGACACTATGAAGAATGTTTTTTACAAAATCAAGTTGACCTTAACGCCACGTAGTTCAACAATGATGGTAAACAGTAATAGCATGTCGTAAAGAACTGTAAACAAGTGCATGAAGAATGCTTTTGTGAGGCTGTGATGTCATAAGATGTCGGCAGTAATAAAAAATGACGTTAATCCCCGAGCTTACTACAGATATTAGTCAAATGCGTAATCCATGTAATATCATATTAAAAAGACATCCCTATATATTTTACACTCTCGGAATACAACATCGGGGCACACTTGCAGGGAACCCTAGAAAAAGGGTGTAAAAAAGGTTCTGATTGAGTGAAATTTTCTTGTGCGGAATTTGAAAATATACGAGGGTGGTTTTGGGGGGTTTACCATAATGGAATTAACATCAAACCAGTTCATGACAGAATGCACATTATCTTGAAGTGCAATAATTGATTCTCAGTAAGCGGGGCGTGTCGACAAAAGGACAGTATCAGCAGCGTAATACGGCAATTTGTCACCACCAAAGGCAGATCATTTGTGTAAAGATCAAACAAAACGGGGGATAAAAGAGAACCTTAAGGCAAGCCAGATTTTAACAATAATTTTGAACTAGAGTAATCCCCCACGCAACCAATCTGCGTTCTGTTGTCCAAGTAGTCCCTCAACAGTGCATTAAAAACCCCGGAACACCAGAAGATTTATTTTTCTAGCACGAGAATTTGGTGTACGGTGTTGAATGCTTTGCTTACGTCAAGAAAGAGCCCACATGAAACCTCGTTATTTTTAAAGGTCGACTACATCAAATCACAAAAATCTTGTAATAGCGCAGTTGTGCATTTATACTATTTATCATTTGCAGAAGTACCTCTTCCAGCACCAAAAACTTACGCTGCAGTTTGTGAACGTGCGTTTTAACGATACCAGGTGGTTTAATTGGGGTAAGGCTAAATGAAATGTCACGAAGGTTTACTACCATTATCGGGGTAAGGTAAGCTAAAAAACGGTACTCCTAATGATTCGAAAAGCTTTAGTCCTGTCCAAATGGCCCCCCAAAAGGTACCTGAAAGAAAATGTGATAAAATTCTCCAACGCGGCCTGAACGTTGCTGACATTTTTAGTTATTACTTTTTTTTACTGATAAGCTAGATGCTAGGCAGCCAGCGCGAAATAGTATCGCGACCAAAGTCAACCAACCCTTCGAACACTCACTTCGTATCAAGCGGCTAAAGCGCCTCTAATTCTAACCAGTACTCAAAGAGCCGTCGCAAGCTATTTTATGCAGGAAAATGCCGTCGCAGGCTATTTTATGCAAGACAATGTCCACTTCAGTTCGCTCTCAAGAGAAATGGCGAATTTTTAGTGCTCCTCGCATGATTTTGGCACCAAAGTAACAAAGAACAACGGCGGCGATGTCGCTTTTTTGTGGAAAATGTGCGAAAATATTTATTGAAACTTCCACCACACCCTCCTGAAGCAAGCAAGCCAAAACTTTAGAACATTATCTACCTTTTTTTCAAAACACCATTAAGAAGCGGCACAAGTAAAGGCAACGCGTATGCCGTATTCCGCTTGGCTGCTTCATTTGACAGCTTTGCAACGTGTTCGCAGCAGTTTAACAGCGTTTTGATCGTGATGTGACGCCGTAGGCAACTTGAATGTTTCGGATAGACGAAACCTCACGGAAGCCTGCGCTCACGCGCAAGACTTGACTACTGAAGCTGTTATAGGTGAGCATTACAGGACACATAACTAGGTTCAATATCTTTGTTTATTTGCATATTTACGGTGCTAGTGAACGTGTTCGTTTGCAGCCAAGAGCTCCCCGCCTCTTTCGTGGCATGTGGTGGATTCAATGTCGTCCTCAGCATTGTAGACATCCAGCAGCTCAACTGGCGAAGCTTGGACTAAATTGCGCAAGGCTTTAGGTATAGCGAAGCGGAAGGATTTCGTTATACGTGAGCACTGACGGACACGTCACCCCGCATTGTACAAGTTAGAAATTGTTTATTTATCAAGTTTCTTTTTGCTCTAAACAGTGCTAATAGTATTCATCGTTCTATGCATCGATGTTGCCGTGTTCATCATGCCAAAAATTACATGCGCAGTTGCGTTTCACGACAGCGCAAGTTTTTTTTTTTTTTTTTTTTGCTAAAGCCACAGCGGAAAACCGAGAAAACTCTGAGGTTGGCGGAATTGGCGCGCTCAAGGTGGCTCGCTATTTACTAGGTCCTCGTGGTCATTGCAAGTTCGTTTTGCCTAAGCCACTGTGCGTGCCGGGAAAACTTGATGGTCGCCGCGAGGCACATGCTCACGAGCGCCTCTCCTCCGACCGCCCCCTCTCCCCCCCCCATGTTCGGGGTATTTTTTTCTGCAACAGCGGCCTTATGGCTTCTCCAACAGCTCCGCTGTTAAAAATTACAAAAAAAAAGATCTTTAGGCATGGGATTTGGGAGGGTAATAAAAGAATGGGCCCCGGGGAAATGCTTCATCACACAACACAGTGGCACTAAGCAGCGTGGGGAATAAACTGTCCGCTACACCACGAAACAGGATCTACTCGTGGAAGCATCTATGATGCCAGGTAAAATAGCGGTTCAAAAAGATTTTCTCATGCACTTTTAATGCTGAAGATTTTACACCCTCCCGTATTGACATACAATTTCCATGAGGAATTTTTATTTGTAATAATACACAGTCACGTTTAGGATATCATTTATCGCATTCCACTGAAGGTCTGGCCTTTTTAAGATACAGCCCAAAGCAGCCTTCACAGTCGGTGGAAGATTTGGCAGCACGGTGGGTTTTCCCCGGGCCACAGACTGTAACGCCCCCTCCCGCGAGCAGCGAAAAGCAGAAATTTGTTCCGCAGCAGATGGAGTTGAAAGAAAAGCACTGCAAGAAATATGGCGAGTTTATTTTAAGGCAACCGTACTGAGAGCGACCGCCTTAATCATAACAACCGAGTGCTTGAAGTACGGCGATTTGCTCGAGATTCTATAACATTATAAAAACGTTTCAGTTAATTTAGAGGTGCAGTAACGCATTACAACAAAATCCGGAATTTTTAGCCCAATTTCTATATTTCTAGGTATAATTTCGGCCTTGTTCTGCAGCATGATTCGACTTTTTATACAAAAACAAGGGTGGTGCTCTACGTAAAAACAAAGCTGCAGATTATCCTTGGGATTTTATTGCATTAGAAGTACCTAAATATTTTTCGATTATGAATTCCGATGAATTTTGTGATGCTGAAATATGGCATGCCACCGTTTTTCTAGGTGTACATCTACGTTTGACACAACAAAATTTTACGCGAGCAAGATTTAATCGAGATTCGCGCCAAATTTTCTTTTATTTTTTTCTCTAAAGCTGGTGAAAATATCGTGCTCCTCAAGTTGCGTGTCACCGACTTCCTTCACTAAACCCAAAGTCCGCCTCACCGTAAAAACTGTTGGAACCGTGAGATAGCATTGTTGAGCTCTACGTTTTATAGGTGAAATTAAGAACAGCATTCCATTTACATATATATATATACTCTTACGCAGCGGCAGGACATAGATCAGACGAACGATGTAATGGGGTGGAACGATCTATTTACAGTATTTACAAGCGGCCATGGCCGAGTCCGATGAGTCGGCACGCGCCCTCTTCCACGTCGTTTCCGATGACGAGCTATGCCGCCATGGGCATTGTCCACTGGTCCCATGATACTACCCACCCCGGGTAAAGAAGACCATCCCGGTCGAGGCCATAGGGATACGAATCTAAGGCGGTGCCGTTGATTCCTGTCGCCATCGAGGGTCCGAGTCGGTAGCTCGACCTTTTCTTAGCAGTGCTCGAGTGCCAGCCGCAGTAGTGCACGCGGTTGCTGATAGGTTGAGCGCAATTGCAGAAGACGCGGGTTGTGTGGTTGGATGTGTCTGTACGACGTTCAGCTTAGTTATTTTCTTAGAAGCTCCAGGGAGCTCTTGGTCAAGAAGCTGTAATACCAGTATCTCAATTTTTCTTCGGGGCTCGGCTTTTCCAGTCGCGGAGAATCTGTCGGTAGCAACCAGTGCGTGTTCGATGATGTCGACGCACATTTGGAAGGTTTTGACGTCGATAGCTGCTGTGAGGAAGAGATGGGATGAGTATATACAGTGAAGTCCTCCCCCCCGCATATGATGGTGATGGTCGTTATAAGCACCGGCCCCGTTACAGCTGTGACCACCGCCGACCACACGAGGCAGCATTCAAAGCCCTCGGAGAAGCGCCGGAGGTCTGGGCGGGGGAACGTCATCGGCTCTACGTCTGGTCGTGGCTGTTCAGTTCGTCTGGTGTCGGCAGGGCATGGGCAGAAGACACCGGGCCGGGGAATGGTCGCATCCATGGCTCACCGGGGCTTGGGTGGGTGAACACTTTCCAAGAGCCAGGGTGACACCGCTTCATGAGTCGAGGCGAGGTGAAGCTTGGAGCCAGGATGGGACTGTACCCCGCACGTCTAACAAATGTTACGCGGTAGCAGGACATAGATGAGAGAAACGATGTAATGGAGTGGGACGATCTATTTACAGTATTTACAAGCGGCCATGGCTGCATCCGCTGAGTCTGTACGCGCGCTCTTCCTCGTCGTCGTCGATGCCGAGCAATGCCGCCACAGGGTGGGATCCGAACCCACGACCTCCTGAATACCGGTCTGGTACGATGACCACTACGCTACTGGCACGGCTGTTTCCCCACCACTTTCTTGGGTATTTAGGTCAAGGTATTTTTGTTTCCTGCACTTTGGGTGGTGGCCAGCGCAACTCGGAATACTCGGGGTGAAGGGGACCTTTTTAACCTTCGGGTCGTGCCTCGAGTGTCTACAACACGTCGAGAGTGGTCGACCAGCGTTGAACCCTCTTAAGCTACCTTTGAAACCAAGACTGCCATTTTTTTCTCCAGTTTCTTTCTGACACAAAACATTCATCTGTTTCTATGACCTACCACATTCCCCCCTTTGCTTTCGGAGGTTTTCTTCAGTGCCAATCCTTATTCTGATAAATTCACCGAGCCCCTCATTTCCCATTTCTGATTCGCTACATGCATAGCGAGGGCCTCTGTTCTGGCAGTCTTGGTTCCAAAGGTAGCTTAAGGGTGTTCAACGCTGGTCAACCATTATCGACATGTCCTAGACACTCGAGGCACGGCCCGGGGTTTTAGCTGAAGGCCCCCTACACCCCGAGTAGTCCGAGTGGCGCTGGCTACCGCCCCAAGTACAGGAAACAAAAAATACCTTGACATAAATACACAAGAATGTGGTGGGGAACCGCCCCACCGGTAGCGTAGTGGGTATCGCACCAGACCGGTATTCTGTAGGTCTCGGGTTCGGATCCCACCCGGACGTCGATTTTTCACCACTATCTTTCAGACTCAAAAAACATCTTCACCTGTTTCAATGACCTACCGCATTCCCCCCTTTGCTTTCCGAGGATTTCTTGAATGCCAATCGTGAGAATGTTTGTTAGCTTTATTATAGGCCCCCATAAAAAAAAACCATTTCGCGAACAGCTTCCGCGGTGACCACAACTGCGGGTCATCGCATTGTGAATAGCAAACCCGCTGTCTTTGCGGGATATGGAGTAGTATTTATGATACCAGTGGGCCAGAAAATTTAAAGAAAACCACAGCGCCAGGCGAATTCCCGCCACAGACGAAGCCAGCAAGCGAGGAAAAAAGACAAGAGGCCAGAGAAAAGTGGATGTGGTTATAAATTCAGTGACGCAATGTTAGTTTGACAAGCTGGGCATCCTTCTCTTATCTCTTTGTGCGCCCTTGTTGCATTTGTTCCGCTGTAAGTGTGTTATTATTATCCGCAGCTTGCATTAAAGCCACCAGTTGGTAGTCAGCGCTTGTGGTGTGTTACTCTGTCGTCCTTTGTTAGAATGTGCGCTGTTCCTTACCTTGCATCTGAAAACCTCCAACTAGCCAAACATGCCACCCTTTAAGAGGATAAAGCTACCACTTCTCCCACCCTTAAACAGGAGGAGCCAGTGCCAGAGGGAAACAAAGGGGCAGGGTGAGCTCAAGTCGGCTCTATTAAGGATGAAAGAGGCGAAAGAAGGATAAAAAACAAAAAAGGGACGACGGAGACTTCCTAATCGCGAGCGTAGCAGCTATCCTGACCAATGCCGTTTTCAGCGGGTGCATGTGAGTTTGTATCCGCTAACATCGCGAGCACCACCGCGTAACTGCCTGGAAAGCGAGGAGTTCCCTCTGTCTCTGCTGCATCGTCACTTTGACTGCTTCCGTGTACTGCTTTCGTCGCCACAGTCACTGGATGAAACCAGGCAAGAGCGCCTGAAGGGGATCTTCTGTCAAGTTGCGCACTCCAAAAAAAGGCATCTTTTGTCATGCTGCGCCATTATAAATATACTTGTAGTTTATAGTGCTGGCGCCCCTTCTCTATATCTTTTTAGACAGTGTATTTTCAATATTATAATAAACTGAAACTGAAACTGAAGTGAAAATAAACTGAAACTTCCTTCAACGTCTTGAAATAAGACATGTGCATGGACCATGACCAGTTGCCGATTGATTATGTTGGAGGGCTTTTTATAAATGAACTACTGATAGGGCGAAAAAAATTATCATGGGCCTTTCTCGTTTGTGTTAGCGGGAGTTCACTGTGGGTGTCTCTATGTGTGTTTGTATGTATGTGTAATAATGAAAAGTCTCACATCCATGAAAAATTGACGAAGTTTACAACTTCAGTTTGGCCAAGTGGCCTTGCCTTATTCGATGGGCTAAATAGGAGTCCACTTCTCTAAACATTACCGCTAGACTTCTTTGTAGGTTGTTTGGGTGGGTTTATGCCTTTTCACTCCCTATGTTTTACGCTGCGTTTCAGACTTTTCTTTCTTGTGTAGATTACATATATGTTTGTGTGCGTGTGTGTGTATGTGTGACCGTGTGTGTACATATAAAATAGTATAAATCTGCGTGCTTAATATTTAAAGCAAGTAAGTTTTAAAGATTATAGTCTTTCTTGGGGTACTAAAACCCACAAATTTTGGTCTGTCTGTATGTCTGCCTGTCTGCATGTCTGTACGTCTGTTAGTCTGTGACTCGATTCAGCCACCCTGCCAAAGTAAAATTGATATTGCGCAATAGTTTTATATACCCTCAGCCAACTGTAAACTTCTAAGCCCGGTTTATATGTTCATACTTCTCAACTTTGTTGAACAAGCACAAGACATTACGCAAATATAAAACAGGCAATTAGTACACAAGGAATATTTACAGTATTCCTTTATTGAAAAATTTATGGATGCTTGGTTTTTCGATATCAAATGATAGTCTACATTTACTGCAGAAAACCGCCGCCTCCTGGCGGTAGAAGAAAAATCACGCGGAAACAGCAATGAAAGGTTTCACTAGCTATGTTCCACGTTCTGCTTGGAACGCACGTGGAGCACAGCCACGTGCTTCTATAGACCTTGTATTCGGCCACCTCCATTCACGCGCGTCTCTGCCGTACTGCAGCGCTGGCATCGAGGAACCCGGCCAGTAGCAGGGGAACGCGGTAAATTCAAATTGCATTGCGCAATTCTTTAGTGTGTTTACCTTGAGATGACCGGGACGGTACCGGAACACATGAGAGGTGAGCGGGAAAGCAAAGGGGACATTTCCTTGGCAAATGTCTACAAAGACTATCGTCTTTTCTTTGACGACATTTGCAACAAAAGGAGCTGATACGTGTTAAATTTTTATTCTCACCGCTGCTCCTTGTTATCCACAGTCAGCAGCAGCTTCCTTAGGAGACAAGAGTGCCGGCAAAAGAATACTTATTGCCACCTGGCACCTGTAAATCAGTTTCGAAAGTTAAGCTATACACAATTTAGGCAACCGTAGCTTTCGTAAGTAATGTTGCAAGGCGTGTATTGCTGTTGTGGCGGAATTTGCACCCTTTTAGTAAGCCCGAACTGTGACGCGTTCTGTCGATTTGATATTACACAATCCGAAAATTGCTCAGTCGGACTTTCGCTCGATGACACCTTTAGCATGCTTAGTGTGTTGATTACCAAGTTACTTGCCTATTAAGTGTAGTTGAATACATCCAAACCACGCTTCCCGCGCCAGTTCTACAAAAAAATCTCGGACCACAAACTAAGGCTAAAAAGAAGATAATTTCGCAGAACCTTCCTGTGGATATACGTTTTAACAGCGCAGAATCCCCATTGTGCTGTTGATTGAAGTAACATAATTTTCCAGAAATAGGAACAGCAATACTTTCTACAGTGATCACGAAACCAGCTTTTGTATTTGTGCACTTTCTACAAGCATTGACTCAAAACACAGAATCACGAAGTATCTTGCAACGCATTCAATTCGTATCGCAAAAGCATGTTTTCGATGCGAAACATCTCATTGTCGTGGCTATGTCCCTCCCTTGTCGTTGTCGCTGTTGCGCCATTCGCACACCCACTGCGCATGCTTGGCTTGCTGAACGCCCGGTTCTTTCTATTGCTCCTGAGCGGCAGTGTTCCCGGTGTATTTCTGGGCCGGGACGAGACGAGCACGCTTCCCGTTTAAGGGATTCTGGAGCGACAGTGTGGCCCTTGTCTTCCTGGGGCGGCACGAGACGAGCACGCTTCACGCGTCATCGACGTTTCATCGTCGTCGTCAGTGGCGTGCGTCGACGAGTCTCGGCGGGCCGTGATTACAAAAAGCTCACAACCATCTGGGCAAAGTGCATCGACCTCATCTTCAGCAACTTTAGGGTTCATCTACAACAACAGCCTTTGACTTCACATTTGAAATAATGAAATAAAATTGAAGATATGAAGATACGAAGAAAAAATGAAATAAAATTGAAGATATCAAACCTCTCGTATGCCTGAACCTAAATGCTCGTAGCGTCATGAATAAACTGGAACATTTAGAGAGTATTGTAATGACCCATCGCCCCCACATGCTGATAATCACCGAAACGTGGTTAAATTGTGATATAAGCGATGAAGGAGTAACACCACCAGGCTACAAGATTTATCGAAAATATAGAGACACGCGTGGTGGTGGCGTCGCTGTTATGGTAAAGCAATCATTGCACGTGATAAGGCAAACCGATATACCGGGCGTTGAATGTGTTATCAAACTGTATTTACACGAGCTAAGTTTGTCTGTAGGCGCATTCTATCGCCCTCCAAATAGTGGTCACACATTCTTTGAAAAACTGAATGAGTTCCTGTGTTCTAGCAGATGTAGCAAAAGCAATGTGTTGTTAGCTGGAGACTTTATTGTTCCGTCCATTGACTGGTCTGGTGATTTTCCGGTGCCACTCGTGTTTGCGGCGGAACCCATTGTGGACCTTATGCTCTTTCATAATTTAACGCAGTTAGTCAAACAGCCCACGCGCATCCAGAAAGAAAAGAGCTCAGTCTTGGGTCTATTTATTGTTAGCCAGAGTATTGCAAGTCGAAACGTTGGTATACAAGTAATGTAAGGAATTTCAGATCATAAGATGGTTTTCCTGTCGATCCCTGGGAATCGCATCCCCAAAACAGCGAAATACAGACGGTTGGTTCCAGTCTATTCACGTGCTCAAGATGTGGACATTATTGACGCTCTAGACGGATCGTTTGCTACATTCTGTTCTCTTTCCGAGTCAAACGATAGCTCTGTCGATGACTTGCGGCACTTTTTTAAATCACTTGTTTTCTCATGCATTGAACTATTTGTGCTCCTCAGAGAAATTTTCAGCCATAGGGTTAATTCATGGATAACAAGAGAAATAGCGCGCATGGGACGAATGACAAAAAAAATTAAGAAAACAACATCCAAGTCTCCGTCACCAGCTAACAACGAAAAACTTGTGTCAATGCGCAAATGCCTTCAAGAAAGCCATAAAAAGGCTTAAGAATTTTACCACAGAGTAACTATGAAAAATTTTATTCTTTCGTCTCCTGAAAAATTTTGGCGTCATTTCTCCGCAAACAAGAAGTCAATTTCTAACAATGTAGTTAACGGGGAAACCGTCACTGACCGACTCACTATTGCAATGTCTTTGAATGACTTCTTCTGTTCACTATTCACCAAAGATGACACTATTACACCTTCAGTCAATCAGTTTGAGAACATTCCCCCAATAAGCAACATTTCGATATCCTAGGAAGGTGTCTATTCTCTTTTGCTTCAAATCGATCCTAAGAAAACACCCGGAATAGACTGCATTGATAACCACTTGTTGGTGAGGTATGCTGAATGGAGCTCGCATTATCGGCATCTTATATTTAATAAATCCTTATCGCAATCTGAGATCCCAGAGAACTGGAAATGCGGTAAAATTACGCCTATACCTAAATCGGACACTCCACATTTGGTTACTTCATATAGACCTATCACTATCTTGTGTACATGCGCAAACATATTGGAACATATTATCTTTTAGCATTTATCAACGTTTGTAGAAAAAAAAAACTTATTGACCCCAGGCAACATGGCTTCCAGAAAGGCTTATCTACCGTAACACAACTATTAGAAACAGTACATGAATTCGCCAAAACCCTTGATAGGCAAGGTCAAACTGATAATATTTTTCGGGATTTTGAGAAAGCGTACGATCGAGTGTCGCACCAAAAGCTACTTTTAAAACTTCAACCCCTACTGAAGAGCGATACACTTCTGTCATGGATAAAATACTACTTGAATTTAAGAGACAATGTGTATCAATTGACGGTACGTGCTCTCCAGTAGATACAGTTATATCCGGTATTTTTCATGGTTTGGTGCTTGGGCCACTTTTCTTTCTAGTGTTCATTAATGACGTAGTACAGCATATACCAGATATAATAAACTATTCGCAGATGGCTGCATCCTCTATCATGAAGTTCAAAGCCCCTGCGACGAAGTTCTTTTGAATTCTTCTTCAGCGAAAATACAAACTTGGTGTTCAACGTGGCAAATGAGTGTTAACAAGACTAAAACAGTAGCCATGTCAGTTACTCGCCAACAGCATCCCCTAAGCTTTCCATAATCCATAGATAATGGCACTCTTTTCGTTGTAGAAAGGTACAAATATTTATGCCTAATTATTACCTCAGGCCTTAGATGGAATGAACACATTTCGTACATTAAAAATAAAGCCATGCGTAAACTTGGATACCATCGAAGGTCATTGCGAAAATCAACCAAAGAAATAAAGTTACTAGCATAAAAAACTTTCATTGGGCCCTCCCTCGAATATGCATCACTTATCTGGGATCAGTACACAAAAAACAACATTGATAAACTAGAACTTGTTCAAATGAAAGCCATCAGGTTTGTTCATAATTGCTATCGCTGGCGAGTATCTGTAACTTCACTCTTCTCAGAATCAGAGCAGGATACATTGCAAAAGAGACGTCAGCGTGAACGGCTCAAGTTTTTGTACTCCCTATACCATGATAAGCTGGCAATAAACAAGGGTAATTTTATCCACCTGGTTTGTAAGCGCTCGACGCGATCACACCACACGAGAAATTTAAAGGATTTCAGCTGTAAAACAGACATGTTTAAAAATTCTTTTTTCCCGAGATCTACGCGCGAATGGAATCCACTTCGAGCCAATGTAATTGATTGCAGTACACTAAATTATTTTCCCAAAGCACTGTCAGATTATCTGTAATTTTTTGTATCTTCATCGTCACTCCGCTTCCCTAATATCGCGACATCTGCAACTGACAAGTGATTGTGAAACAGTAATGTCGCTCTGATGTTTTTTTTTGTTGTTGTGTGTATCACATTGTAGCTCTGCTTCGTTTTAGCGGTGCACCTCGGTGGTGTTACTATTTACAGTGTCCTCATTGTACAATTCGGAATATCCCTGCTCTTTCCAGTCATGTCTTGTATATATTATTAATTGTTCTATCAGTATAGGTCTGCTTGGTACCACATGGGTTGCTTTTTTTCGTTGTTGTCGAACTGTTGACTGTTTTAGTTTGCAGATACTGATAGTACCTGCTGTTCACTGTGTTGATTGCGCAATCCCATATTTTTATTTTGTTCCCGCTCATTGTTGCGGTTGCTTTGGGTATATAGATCCTATCTGTGCCTGTATCATGCATATTTTTTCGCATTCTTTGATTTGTTCTGCCCGCTCCTGCCAAAGGCCTTTTTTCAAAGGCTGGCAGTAAATCTGAATATAAATAAATAAAATTAAATAAAACCACCTAAAAGTTTTCTGTAATTGCTTAGTTACAGTTGATGATTTAGACCATGATTAGCTACAGTAACTAGCCTGGGGCATTCTAACACGACTTGCCCTCAAAGGTGCGACTTCTAATCGGGCCCATTAGCCTTCAAGCAAGACAATAAATAAAAAGCACGCAAAACATCCCTCTCAATGAAAAGCAGACGTTGCTTCTGGGGCTCTGAAGTGAATTCGCTTAAATGTTTTTCCTGTGTGCCTGGAATTGTTTGCTCATGTTCTCCAAAATATGGCTAACGAAGAAGTCTCTAAGGCTAGTTTATGTGTAATTACCGGCGACATAAAGCCCCCACGAGCTTCTTGTGGACACCCCACCAACTACATATTTGACGAAGTTGTAATAATTAATATATGTTGTAAGAACATCGCCCTGATGGGACAAAAGAATCACAAAGAGGTGAGTAAGTTTACCACCTTCATGTGTTCTGTACTATATTAAAGCCATCGTTCAGTGTCTTCGCTCATACCGTTGTACGTTAATACGCCCTGCCGGAAAGTCAACTTTGTATGACGAGAAAGATGAATTATACTGTATAGAAAAGGAAAAAGGTTTTTCGTGGCCGGAATATGACCCCGGTCCCTCGATGAGTGCACACCATGCAGTTGCTGTGGGTTTAATTGAAAAGTGGTGTGTAACTTAATTATACCACATACTGGCTGTGTGGTATAAACCAACCAAACAATTAATAAAGAGAAAACTTCGCCTTCAGTCGTCGTCATGGTTGATGGAGAGGCCATGACTTTTGTCCCACATCTCCATTGTTCTGATATTGTTTGTATATCACTGTGAAGGGACCACAAGAGTGCCCAAATGGTTTTCAATTCGTTTTCATTTTCTCAGGCGTCACAGTCGCGATTTTCACGCACCTAATGGCTGTAATAAACTCTTTGTAACATACAAGTTGTGCAGAACAGATAAAAAAGGAGTCACCCAGTTTATTTAGTTGTGCACGCCATACAACCTACACGTAACGTACCTGTCACTGCCAAAGTTGGTTCAAGTAGTAAATGGGCTAAGAATGCGCTGTCACAGCACCTTGAAATACTGGCTCTGACAAGACCCATGATTTTTTCCACAGGTGGAAGAAATCTTCAGCTCCAGTTGCTCCAGTATAAAAAATAAGGGCACGCAAGACAAATCACTACAACATTTTCAGTAAATTGTGCTGTTGGGCAAGTTGGTGCAAAATGAATTACGAAAATTGACTAAATGGACAAAAAGAGAAAGGAAGACAGACAATGCGTATTTTCGGCTTTGCTTCCTCTGTTTGTCCACTTAGCTCAATTTTGGTAATTCATAAGATTTTCCGTAGTTCTTGAAGGCAGCAGAAACAACTTGACATGAGTTACCCTGCATTAGTGATAAATGAACTAAGCCAGTTAAAGGCCGATAAATGTTGTACGAAAGTGTGGCCCTAGATTTAGACTGCGCCACCACATTCGCAGAACCAGGGGGTGCGAGAGGTAGCAATAGCTTTGGAAGATTCCTTGCAAGCACATGGCGAACGTCTCGCCGTCCCAGTACAACCAACCGGTTGGAATGTTGCAATGCCAACTGGGAGCAAAGTTGCGACGGGATCGCAAACGAGCACACGTGAAAGCCTGCACCTTCTTTATTCTGTGGTAGAGCATTTAAAATGCGCGCTTTGGTAGATAATTTTATATAACAGTTATCCCGAAGCAACACTTCCTATATTTCTATAGACAGTACTTGTTTGAGAGGCAAAAGAAAGCCTGAGTAACACTATAAAAGGCCCGTAGCAGATAAAATGGAACGCGGTATTTTTTATACTTGCCCAAAGACACTCACGAACAGTAGGTTTTTCTTAATCATTTATTAATACAAATAAGGGGACAATAAGGGGCGATTGACGAAGATACTAACGAGAAGCTTTCCTGGTTTGAAATGTGTGCCTGGAAGAGTTGCAGTATTACTACATATACCACTCAATATGTGGAGGAAGAGCGCTTCACAAAGCTCTCATCTCACCGCTCCATAGATCTGAGGTGCTACGGAAAAAGACTCTCAGCTTGAAATATTAGAACGAATAATAAAATCAAAGAAATAATGTGGGATTTAATTAGGACAGTGCCATTCCAAGGACCCAACCTACTGAAATACTATCTGGTATGAGGTAATATAATATTCACAGGTCATGCACAAAATCTAACATACAACACCTAAACAATTACAGTTTAGGATTACGCGCTGACGCTGCATGTGAGGTATAAAGTATACAATAGGTGAAGAATAATGTTAATTTCAAAGTACCTTGGGAACTTTCAACCAAGGCGAAAGAAACTTGCGTTTGCTTTGTTGTTTTCAGAAGCGAAACACAAATATATACATAGAAAATCAGCGAAATATTTAATTATACAGTTGAGTTTCAATAATTACTGAAGTATCAAGAACAACAGGGCTGGACTAATGTGGACACATTGACGTTTATGCTGTATATATTTTTTAATATTTACGCCACATTTGCTTGTGGCCTTTCATATTTTTAAGGAAGAAAATATTTTTAGTGCTGACGTTAAAACATCCCATTGGCTGTTTGTTGAGTGGCCCGAATTACATTTAAGAACAACTTTGGCAATTGTGAAACCAGAAGCAATCAAACAAAGTGTGCAGTGTCATCGAGATTCTGCAGAGGTAGAATGATTTGGTACCACAATATACAACAGCCAACGGCTGAGACGGCGAAAATGTCAGAAATCAATCAAGTGGCTCCATTTTGTATTATTATTCAAAAGCTCTCGAAAACTTTTTTTATTCTTGGAAAGGTTTCCTCGCGTTCTCTCTCCAAACAAATAAAATTTTGGGTGGCTCTTCACTGATTCATAATTTTTACCCAGCATGTAGGGGTGAAACTGCGGGCCACTTCGCTTGTTGATTGCGGGCAACTTGCAAAATTACAAAAGTAAACCAATTTCCGAGAATTAGGTACCAATTTAAAGCAAGGTAAGAAGCGGCTCAAGAAAATGCATAAGCTATGCAGCACAACGCTTCGCTAGTTCATTTGACATCTGGGCTGTGGGTTGATAGCAGCTTCATAGCGAATTGATCGTGATGTGATCTTGCAGGCAAGTTGAATGTTTATATTGGAAAAATGACACTTCGGTGCTCTTTTAGGCACCCGTTTCCGCAGCAGCCTGAAGTAGGCGCTCAATGGAAATGCCACAACACGCAACAGAGGGGCACAGAGCGATCTCTTGAATGCACTCTCAGGGACACCACAAAACGAAATCTACTTGGGCGGGAATGTTGAACCAAGGTAATATCCCCGTTTGAAATCATTTTTCGATGCATTTTTGATGTACAGTGATTTTACTCTCTCTAGGTTTGCATACGATTACCGTGTGGAATTGATGTTTGCGATAAAGCACAGTCAAGTTTAGGATTTGATTTATTCCAATCTACTGAAGGTGCAGCTCTCTTATATACGTCGCTAGGGAGCTTTCACACCCTACGGGATATATGCCCGCATGTCGGTTTATTTTCCGGGCTGTGGAGTGCAGAATCCTGCTCCCATCATCAGTGGCAGGCAGAAAGTTCCATCGCAGCAGACTGAGTTGAAAACGTGGCACTGAAAGAAATATGGCGATGTTATTTGAAAGCAATCGCCGCGATTGTGAACGAAACAAATACGACCCAATTAGGCTTTAAATGCAAGTCTGCATCCCAGACTCTATCATCAGACGAAAAAGCTTCTGCATGGTTTTGAAAATATGGTATCACAATGCCACTCCGGAGGAGTTTCCATTGGTATTTATTATATGCAGGTACATTTGCAGTTTTTTGGTGCGGTAAATTGTTGGGGCAAGATGTCCGAAAAATATACACAAGTGTGCGAACATACGGCTTTGCGTTCCATAAAAAAGGGGGCTGATGTTTTTGTCCTAATTGTTTAGAAAATTTATGAATCTGTGAATTTTTGAAATAAATTTATGAATCTGCGAACTGTGAATATTTGAAATTAAAACTAGAAATACACCCGTTCATCTTCGATACCCTTTAAATTCAGTGTAAAAGAAAAATATACAATGAATAAATAAAAAACTTGGCGTCCCTTCAGGAAATAAAGTGGGCTACCTAATCTGCACCCCTGCAGTCTTGTATGCCAATCAATCAAGTTCAGGTTCACAGCGTAAATTCCCTAGATCTTCATTTAAAACTACTTCAGCCTTGACCGCCATCTGACGCAAACAAAAAAAGCTCTTCCCAATCTAGTGCCCCGATGCCGTTCACTCTCTTGTAACAAGAAATCTGCCTTGATTTTCCTGTTTTAAAGTCCCCCGATGAACAGCATTATAAACAGCTTCTTACCAATGTTAAGTTATATTTTTAGGTAGAGTAAGAAGCTCAAGCCTATCTGCTGGTTTTCATTGTATTTTCAATACCATTATATTTCTTCATTCTGAATTTACGTTAACGCTATTGAACCTTTTTAGAGCCATACATGCAGAAATCAAGCATCCAAAGGTTTCCAAAGCACACATTATACATATACAGTTGAACCCCTTTATAAGAGACACGTACCGGGAGCAGTTCTGTCTTATCCGAGATATCTCTAATAAGCAGGGAACCATGTTTTCACTTGCTAATCAGACCCTAGTTCAATGTGGGCCCCGTATGAATAAATAAGCTCAAAAGAACGCTACAGCATGTTGCAAAGTATTAGGCATAATTTATGTTTGGCTCCCAGAATTGATGAAATAGTTCTGGATCTTTGCTTTATGACTATATTTACACTGTCTTTTACAACCGATACTACAACTTTTTTTTTTCCTTTCACTGTGTGAAACGTGAATTGTAGACGTTGAGTTCAGAAGGCTCATGAAATGCCAAAGCGCACAGCTTCTTCTGCGGTGTGCTCAAGATATCCATTACACTTGCAGGACTCAACATTGGCGATGCTTCTTGATTGGGAGCTAAGTGAGTGGGAGAGCCCGCATGTGTGGTCGCGCTGCAGTGGATGTCCGGAAGCTTCAACCACTTCTGTAAGTTGCATTTCTATTGGCATGGCTTCTCGTCGTCAATTCATAGCTGAATGAACCACTCTGTGTTTGCTGAAGTTATCATAAATAGCGACTGCAGGCGTCTGTCGTCCACCTGTGTTTCCACAATACAAGCAACTGCAGCTAGTGACTGGTGGCACTGTATCTGAAGTTAAAATGTGTTAACAGCGAGATTATTGATTAAAGTTCAAAGATGACTGGTCCCTTATAACCAACTGTCTTCTACGTCCGATGACTGTTATAAAATAGGTCAATTTAATGGGAAAGATAGGGCAGCCAACCTTGTGGGTGAATAGTGTCTGTTATACCCATTTGTCTCTTACATTAATGTATCTTATAACGAGGTTCAACTGTACATATATATATTGTTTGAAACAAAAATACTAACAAAGACTGCGAGAAAATAAGGTAAGTAGACACAGACACACCAGTTAAACATTAAAAAAATAAAATTGTACTCACGGTTTAGGAAGAAGACTACCTTTCCCTTTTAAAAGGAAGTTCTCTTCTTGAAACGTGAGTAAACTTTGATTCTTTTACTGGTTTAGTCGGGCATCTGTGTCTTTTTGTTCTATGTATAAATGTATATATATATATATATACATATATATATATATATATATATATATATATATATATATATATATATATATATATATATATTGGTACGCCAATATTACACGCCAGGGGTTGCAACCATGCCACCAGCATCATCACCGGAGTTGGAGAAAGAAGAGAACGAGGTTGCACTCCAGCTTGGCCCCATCATTCACGGACCGCTCTACCATCTACGCTCGTCCTACACAGTCCAACCTTACTGTAAATAAATCCATCTCGTAACAGTTTGGTGAGGTGCGGGTACGCCACGCCGGACCTCCAGGATTTCCGCCGTAGCCGACGTGTCGCGGGTCTGCCACCACTGTCTCCTACGATGCCTCAAGGTGGGAACACTGTACCGGCCCCCACGCCTGGCTGGCATCCCCCGCGAGAGCTTCGAATGTTCACTGGGAACGCCGATGAGGACGTTGAGGAATGGCTGAGGAATTATCGACGGGTGAGCCGATTCAACCTCTGGGATGCCGCTGCACAACTCGCGAACGTCGTGTTCTCGCTAGATGAGACTGCCCTGACCTGGTTTGATAACAATGAAAGCAAGTTCACAACCTGGGACCGTTTCGTCGAAGAAATTTCATCCGGCTTTGGCGACTCCGTCGGAAAGAAGAAGCTGGCTGAACAGACGTTGCTCCCTTGCGCCCAAGTCCACGGCGAGACGCGCACCACCTACATCGAAGAGGTCTTAAAGCTCTGCAGATTCGTCGACCCGGAAATGTCTGAAGATGATAAAGTGGGTCACTTATTAAAAGGATCGCTGAAGACGTCTACAACTTTTTGATAGGACGTGAAAAGCTGGAATCGGCGTCAGACGTTGTCCAGCATATTCGCACCTTCGAGGCGTTGAAGAAGCGTCGCATTACACCTAAGTTCGGCCGTTTGGCTAATGTTACGACTGTGGCAAGCGTTGACCTGCAACCACCCGCCGACTTTGCTGAAATGATACGACGCATTGTCCGCGAGGAACTGCTACGACAACAAGAGTCTCGGCACTATACCGACAGCGTACGCATCCGGGACAGCTACGTGCTACAGGACGTCCAGGCCAACACACTTTCTCCGTCGAGTGTTCCATTCCACGGTGCGAGCTTTATGACTCGCACTCACAGTCCGCAGCGCTCTGATGTCCACCAGTCAGCACGCAACAGTCGCGACGTTGAACGGTTGTCTTAGGGTTCCCAACGTACAACGTATGACCAGCGTTCTCGGCGTCCAACGTTTGAACCTCGTTCTGACGACGTGTACGAGGAATACTTCCCTGACCGCCGTGAGCGTGGCCCTAACTGCTACAATTGTGGTCTGGAGGGACACATTTCCCACTTCTGCCGCCGTCGCCGTCGAGCAACCGCCCATGTGGAACCGCCCCAACACTCGGAATGGCCGCTACGACACTTCCCTGCCACAGTATCTGCGCCCTATGAAACAGCCACCGCCTCGTCGTGATTCGCCTGCATCTGGCCGGAGTATAACACCTCCCAGCACACGACAGCGGCGTTCAGCCGCACCTTTCCGGCGTCGGTCGCCACCGCCGGAAAACTAGCCGGCGCGGCCAATGGAGGTGAGGCCGCAGCACAATCATCCCGTAGTATGCCTCTTACGGAACAGTTTCAATTGGAACTACCTTCGCCTGTATCTATGCTAAAGAACACAGTTGAAATATTGGTAGATGACACCAGAACAATGGCTTTGATTGATACCGGAGCAACAGTGTCTGTCATGAGTTTAGCTTTCAAAGCCCGCCTTGGCCGTAAAGTTATGTTTACATGGGACCGAATGGTGACTTTTCGGGGTGTTGGTGGTGAGTACCTGTGCCCTCTTGGGGTTTGCTCAGTGAATGTTTCGTTTGGTGGCCACACGTCAAGAGCGGAATTTGCAGTGCTTCCGCTATCTACGCGCGAAGTTATTTTGGGTCTGGATTTCTTAAAGCAGTGCGGGGCCACCGTTGACTGTCGCAATGGAGAAATTTACGTGGATGGGACCGTGGTACCTGCCTTTGTGGAAGGCTCTTTTTCCGATAACCGCGCCTTCTGCGTATTGGCTGACACAATCATACAAGCGAGGTCTGCCGCATTTGTTTCTGTTCTTTGCCCCGGAGTTGACGTGGACGGCTTTGAAGCATTTGTCGAAGCAGTTCCTCTGAATTGTGCCAAAAAAGACAGTCTGGTGCCACGGTCAGTTGTTTCAGCTGTCCAAGAATACACCGCATTGTGGACAGTTAACTACTCTTCTGAGCCCACCGTGCTTACCCGTGGCCTGAAGCTTGCCAAATTCTCCGAATTGGCGCCTTCGTCAGTGGCGGTTTTGACAGAAACCTTGGATTCCTCTTCTCACAATTGCCTGGTTGACACTGCCAAGTTCTAGGGCATGATAAATGGATCCCTTGGCCCAGAAAAATGTCACGCATTGGTACACGTGCTTACGCGGTACTCAAGTGTGTTTGATTTCGTCCGCCAACATCAACGCTCTTCTGTACCGAACACACGGACCCACCATTTAAATAACACTGGAAGAGCAGGGCCCATACGGCAAAAGCCTTATCGCGTCTCTCCTTCTGAGCGACGAGTCATTAACGAACAAGTCCACGAGATGTTGCAGAAGGGCGTGATTAGGGAATCTTCAAGTCCTTGGGCGGCGCCGGTGATTTTGGTCAAAAAGAAAGATGGCTCATGGCGCTTTGCGTCGACTACCAGCGCCTTAACGAAATTACCAAGAAGGACGTATATCCACTGCCCCGGATAGAAGACGCAATAGACTGTCTCCATTCAGCTTCATATTTCTCCACAATTGACTTACGATCAGGCTACTGGCAAATTCCTGTGCACCCCGACGATAAAGAAAAGACCGCCTTTGTCACGCCCGATGGACTTTTCGAATTTAATGTAATGCCTTTTGGACTCTGCAACGCCCATGCCACGTTTGAGCGCTTTATGGACACTGTCCTTCGTGGACTTAAGTGGGAGTTGTGCATGTGCTACCTTGAGGATATCGTGATTTTCGGTCGCACTTTTCAAGAGCACAACGCTCGCTTGGCCACTGTTTTGGAATGTTTGGACAAGGCTGGTCTCATCCTCAACTCGAAAAAATGCCGATTCGGCGAAAGGCGCACACTTGTACTCGGTCTCGTTGTCAATAAAGAGGGCGTCCGACCAGATCCGCAAAAGATTCCAGCCGTCAGTCGCTTTAAAGAACCGTGCTCTGTTAAGGACCTCCGCAGCTTTTTAGGACTATGCTCCTACTTTCGCCGTTTTATTCCCGGATTTGCCGACATAGCCGACCCTCTCACATGCTTTCTCCAGAAGAACGTCCCATTCAAATGGAGCTCTGACTGTGACATCGCTTTCCGCCACCTGAAGCATCTCTTGACGTCAGAGCCGGTGCTTCGTCACTTTTATCCCGCAGCCCCAAGGGAAGTGCACACCGATGCCAGTGGTATTAGACTGGGGGCAGTCCTTGTTCAACGACACAGTGACGGGGAGCATGTTATTGCTTATGCAAGCCGCACTCTCAGTAAGCCAGAGCGGAACTACACAGTAACAGAACAACAGTGCCTCGCGGTCGTTTTCGCCACACAATGATTTCGCTCGTACCTCTATGGACATACTTTCACAGTCGTCACAGACCACCATTCCCTCTGCTGGCTCATCAATCTTCGAGATCCGTGTGGGCGAATGGCGCGCTGGGCTCTCCGACTACAGGAATATGACTTCACGGTATCGTACAAGAGTGGCCGCAAGCATGCCTATGCCGACTGCCTTTCCCGGCTGCCATTACAATCATCGGACTCAGATGCTGACAACCTTGATTAGTGCCTCGCCTCGGTGTCGACGGCGTTTCCTGATCTAGCTGTGTTCAAACGAGAACAACGCAAGGACAAGAGTTTGGACCACCTTTTCGCCTAAGCCGAGTTGAATCCTACTAGCGGTTTCTGCTTCCACAACGGCTTGCTTTTCAAGAAGAACTATTCCGCCGTCGTTTCGCGCATTCCTCTTGTGGTACCACAATTCTTTCGCAACGTTGTTCTGAACATTATGCACGATGACGTAATTTCCGGCCACATGCGGCTTGCCCGCACTCTTCACCTTACCCAACAACGCTTTTATTGGCCCAACATGCGCAAAAATATTGAGCGCTATGTGGCTTATTGCAACCAATGTCAGCGTTACAAACATCCCACCACTGTCCCGGCAGGCCGACTTCAGCCTGTGGACCCGGCATACCGTCCTTTTGAAAAAGTTGGCATAGACTTGTGGGTACCTTTCCCGCGCTCATCACACAGAAACCGCAGGATTATTGTATGCGTGGATTACTTATCAGGCTACGCTGAGACGGCATCCCTACCCTCTGCAACTGCGGCAGAAATCTCGCTCTTCTTGCTCCGGAACGTATTGCTACGCCATGGACCCCCAAAAGTCATAATCAGTGACCGCGGGCGCCAATTCACTGCGACGGTGGTTGAAGAGCTTCTTCGCCTTTGTGCCGTACAATTTCGCCACTCCTCGCCATACCACCCTCAGAAACGGTCTGACGGAACGAACCAACCGAACATTGACTTCCATGCTAGCGATGTACGTCGCTTCGGACGACAGAAACTGGGACGAGCTGTTGCCATTTATAACATATGCATATAACACGGCGAAGAATGAAACCACCGGTTACAGCCCGTTTTTCATCCTTTACGTCCGTCAACCTAGCAGCGGCCTGGACACCATGCTTCCTTTCTCTCTGCATGACGAACCCTCGTTGGCGAGGATGCCCTGCCTAGCTGAAGATGCCCGTCGACTTGCTCGCCTACGTACTCTCGCGTCCCAAGAACGCTCCAAGAAGCGATTTGACAGTCGCTTACGTGATGTTACGTACGCGCCGGGTGACTTTGTGTGGCTATGGACACCATTGCGAAATCGTGAGCTATCCGAGAAGCTTCTGTCCCATTACGTCGGCCCGTTTGTTGTGATCGAGCGTCTCAGCGATGTTGCGTATGTTATTTCACGCTTAACTTCAAGTGGGCAACAATCCAAAAAGACAAAAGTGGTGCATGTTGCCCGCCGAAAACGTTGCCATGAACGCAGTGTAAGTTAACTTGCCTAGAGGGCTTCGTCTGGGACAGGGGAAATGTTACGCCAATATTACACGCCAGGGGTTGCAACCATCCCAGCATCATCACCGGAGTTGGAGAGAGAAGAGAACGAGGTTGCACTCCGACTTGGCCCCGTCATTCACGGACCGCTCTACCATCTACGCTCGTCCTACACCGTCCAACCTCACTGTAAATAAATCCATCTCGTAACAATATATATATATAAATATATAGATATATATATTTGTACATAAATGTGTCTGCATGTGCGTGCGTGCGGATGCGCGTATGCATGGCTGACTAACAAATTAGGGAAAAATTCGACCACTCCCATAACTGTCAAAGTGTACTTCGGTCTCCACAAGCGAAGTTGTCTTGTTCAATGGGC